>NW_024080672.1:1955479-2519776 GCF_003009895.1 Hyaena hyaena | reverse complement strand
CTCAAAATAAATAAATTAAAAAAAAAAAAAAGAGGGGTGCCTGGGTGGCTCAGTCAGTTGGGTTTCCGACTTCTGCTCGGATCATGATGTCTCTGCTCATGAGTTTGAGCCCCACGTCAGGCTCTGTGCCAACAGCCTGGAGCCTGCTTCAAATCTGTCTCTGCCTCTCTACCCCTCCCCTGCTCACTCTGTCTGTCTCTCAAATATAAAATAAGACATAAAAAAAAATTTTTTTAATAAAATTTAAAAAAGAGAGACCTCTTTCTGTCAGCTCTGTGAATGGTCTCCTGTTGCTCACCCTGCTAGAAAGGCCTTCCGCAGTTCATTTCTTCTCAAGAAATAAGGCAGAAAAGTAAAGAGGAAGTGGGTGGTTTCACAGATAGCTCCCTGCCCCCCAGTGTGTTGTCCCTCAGAAGAACTTTCTGTTTGTATTGTAGCTACTGTTAACTGCCTTCTCAAATATACCTGCGATTGCAACAGTAGTGTAATAAGCATGTGCACAGTGCGTAAGCTTGGCTCTTTGGTTTCCGAATCAGCAGAATTGATGATGGCAGCGCTTATCCTTTTATTCACTAGTTGAGCTCACAAATGACCAGTTGCTCACCTAAGTGTCAGGAAAGATTTATGAATTAGAATTTCCAGAACAAATCTTGTTCCTATCCATTATGCACCAGGAACCTGAAATTTAGCAACGTCAAGGTGCCAGGCTCTTCTCCGAGTGCTTTAGGTATATTACCTCACTTAATCTTCACAACAGTGCTGTAAGATAGGCCCTGTTATTACATGTCACTATGTACAGATGAGACTACATGAAGCACAGAGAGGTAACGTGCCCAAGGTCACACAACTGGAGAGCATAGGGCAGAGATTAGAATCTAAATGGTCTATCTCTAAAGCCTGCCACCATCTTAATTGCCACACTAATATTTTCAAATTCAGGCCATGACCCATTTGTCGGCCAAGAAATTAGTGTGATGGTCATGACCAGGATATTTTGTTAAAATGAAATAGAATAGAAAACTATCAGGGGTGCCTGGACGGCTCAGTCGGTTGAGTGTCCAGCCCTTGATCGCAGAGTCATGAGTTCAAGCCCCCGAGTTGGGCTCTGCACTACATGTGAAGCCTACTGTGGAAAAAAAAAAAAGAATAGAAAAAATATCAGGGTATATTACATGTAGTAAGGATTGCTTCATGACATTTTTGTTTCAGACAACTTACATAAAAATTCTTTGTGTCCAGATATTTTTTGTAATTTTTCTAATTTCAGAAAGGTAACACAGTACAAATACTGCATATTATATAACACCCCTTGAAACGTCTGGGGCAGCCCTTATAATCAAATACATTAATATTTGTACAGTGAGGCATATGACTATTCACACTAAATACCATAAATAGTGTAAGTAGCTCTTAAGCAGTTCAGTTCAGGGTTTGTCTCCCAATGAATTTTGCTGCCAAACTCATAAAAACAAATTTCCAGTTTTCAGAGCTTTGCATATTTCAGAATTGCCAGTCGCAGGCCTAATTATACATACATACTCAGGCTCCTGATATGAGATATGCTTCGTATCGGGCTGTGGTAAAAAATGTTTGGAAAGCACTGCACGGTGTTATTGCTAAAATCACTGGCTGTTGGAGCTGGGAAGGAACTTAGGGGTGATATATTACATATATTCATAAAACCAGAACGCTTCAATTGGAACAAGTAGACAAACCAATGCCAGAATGGAGAGCATTGGGACTTCCGGAGGCCACCTGCTTCTTTCCCCAGAACAAGCTTCCTGACGCACGGCTCGGGCCTCTGGACCACACGCCCTTTCCAGAGTCTTATAATAACAGCCAAACCACACCACGCATCTCGTAGTTTGGATTCTTTTCAAGTTGTTCCGAGAGAGGCTCCAGTTTCGAGTGGTCACTTCCATCCCTGGGTTCTCCAGAGCCCGGGGAAAGCCATGTGGTTTTTTTCCCCAGCAGGACACTTAGGCTCAGGTGTTTGGCCGTAGAGTGGGGAGCAGTGGGGTTTCTGCCCAGGTTCCAGTGAAATCTGTAAATTTCCTGAGTTTGTGGTTGAAACTGGTCTCCCTGGACCAGCAGTTTGACAATTTCCCCCTGTGGTGTTATATTCATGTTTCCACATTTAACATGTCAGACTGAATGAACGTTGTGGTCAAAGGATTTAAAAGATTTATAATGGAGTCTTGAAAATTTACTTAAGGAATATGTACTTCCCCAAGCAATAACAAATATTACTACAAATGACCATATTAAATTAAAGTAATTTAGGCATTCCTGATTTGTAGGAAAGTTAAAATTAATCTTATGCCAGTTTCAGTTTCAAAATGAAAACATGGCTCTGGCTGACCACAGATTTCCAGGCTGTTAGTCAACAGTGAATGAACTCTCAGGTGATTACATTTTTTCTTTAAAAAACGTTCAGTTTTCTCTATGTGTAGAAAGGCAGTACTTGAAGGAAAATACCCTTAAAATCAGCCATACTTGTATATGGAAACTTCAGAAGTTATGATAATAAGCTAAGCGGTGAGCCTATAGACTGTCATTTATTATTATTCTTTATTTTGTTTAAGATTTTATTTATCTTTGAGAGCAAGAGAGACAGCACAAGTGGGGGAAGGGCATAGAGAGATGGGGAGACACAGAATCTGAAGCAGGCTTCAGGCTCCGAGCTGTCAACAAGAGCCAGATGCGGGGCTCAAACTCACAGATCGCAAGATCATGACCTGAGCCAAAGTCAGACACTTAACCAACTGAGCCACCCAGATGACCCTATTATTATTCTTTAAACTTCACATGTAAATATGTATACTCTTGTGTGTGTGGTGTGTGTGTGTGTATGTAGTCCACAATTTGAAAAAATGTTTTGAAACACAAGTCACAAATCCATAAAAATGTTTACATAAGTATATTGTAATGAGATGTCTTTTTATAATTTTTAAAAGGAAAGGAAGCCTTTCTTATATATATTCTTCATGCCTTCTGTGACTGGCCCCATTAGTAGGCAAGGAGCCTACTTCAAATGCTCTTTTCTACACTAAAAAGGAAATAATGACACGGGGTTCTGATACGTTTTTTTAAGTTTATTTACTTTTTTTCTTTTTACTGTGGGTTTTTTGTTTGTTTGTTTGTTTTATTTTTGAGAGACAGAGAGAGACAGCGCAAGCAGGGGAGGGTCAGAGAGAGAGGGAGATACAGAATCCAAAGACAAGCTCCAGACTCTAAGCTAGCTGTCAGCACAGAGCCTGACATGGGGCTCGAACCCACTAACCGTGAGATCGTGACCTGAGCCGAAGTCAGATGCTTAACCGACTGAGCCACCCAGGCACCCCTTATATATTTATTTATTTTGAGAGAGAGGGGGAGAGAGAGAGAATCCCAAGCAGGCTACACGCTGTCAGCGCAGAGCCCAGTGGGGGCTCAAATTTACCAACCGTGAGATCATGACCCGAGGCAAAATCGAGAGTTGGAAGCTTAACTGACAGAGCCGTCCAGGTGCCCCTCTGATAAATTTTTAATAACTGACTTAAGAAAAAAATCCCTGATTGGTAATATTTGCCAATTTCCATGATGTAAATACTTCTCATATGGACAGTTTCAAGCTACCAACGTGATGTCATTGAACAGAGTTGGGAAGAGATGTACGGGAGCACCATTACCATTATATGCAAATTATGGCAGACAGGATATTAATGTAAATAACCCCAAGGACATAGATAAGAGTAAAATGGAATAATAATAATAATGGGTATGTTTAACAACTGGCTCACAAGAATCCCTGAACGTTTAATAATCAGCTCTCACAAGCCTGTATGAGCCCACAGTAACACACAACTTCTACAAGATTAGAACAGTTCCCACTGCTAAGCAGAATGAATTCAAGGAGGTGGACACAGCCAGGCTTCCCCACCTCACAGCTTGGTGAGGTTACAAATCCAGGGCCCCAAGGAGCCAAAGAGCCCCACACAGCAGAACTTGGCTGGCATGGAGGGGAAGAGGCCTTCTAGTCTCCCAACCACCCCACTTCCAACATGTAAAACCCCAGAGGGATTCCCTCTGCATTTCCCCAAGCTCTGAGCTCTGGTTCCTTAAGCCCTTACAACTTTGAAGACCGGGACTCTGAAGCAAAACCCAGAAAGCTCAGGGTTCTTTGACATGCCCATAGCAGCCTGGCAGAGGAGGAGCGTTTGATTCAGCCCTGAGACTGAATTTCTCTGATGCCTATTCTGCCCCTCTCCAGCAAAGTGACCTTAAACAAGCCACTACACCTCAGTTCCCAGTTAACGTGAAAAATGAAGGGCTTAGACTAGGCGATCTGTCTTATCTAGGTTTCTTCCAGCTCGAAGACCCCCATGTCGGCAGCTATTACTGGAGGCTTCAGAAAAGGTGACCCATCGTGTCAAAACCCATTCAGAAAAACTCACCAGGCCACAGGGTGATATGACTTCCCAGGCTGGAACTCCCTATCAGCAATGGGAATACAGGGGAACATTTCTAAGACAGACCACGGAAAGATCTGGGCTGTGGTCCTTCAAGGACTTGTCAGAGTACAGCTGCCTTCGAAGGTGGGAAATGGATTTGTCTGGCTTTCTGGTCAAAGCCAAGTCTTTACGCCCTTGTATGTATTCACAGCCTTCCTCTACCGTATCAGGTTCTTTATAAACTTGTTTCCCCGAGCGATTCCTTGCCATTGGGAGTCTGCCCATCTTTTGACAAACGGCCATCTTGGTGGAACATTGCTTTAAAACTTTAAGGTTTCGTAGGTCTCAAAAAATAGGTGAAGTCGTGGTTGATAAGAGAGAGGAGCAGTGCAATATTGCCAGTGAGAAACTGGTGAATTGTAACCAATGCTCCCAAGGCGTTTGTACACCCGTGCGCGTGTGTACGTCATCACCGGGAATAAACCCTGCAGCTGTGTATCTTGATACAGCAGGGTTGCCATGATTTATGAGTCTAGCCACAAGCAAGTTCACAACCACCAATCCAAGGGGGGGAGGCAGAGGTAGGCTGGCAGAAGTGCTTTATGGGTTTCATGTTTAATGCTTTGAACATGATGTCTTGTTCTCACTTCTAGAAAGCTCTTAGCAGGTATAAGCCGAAAATACATTGCTGTCCATCGCTGACCAAACTCATGTGGGGGTGAAGGTGGGGGGTGTGTGGGTGCACGTTGTGGTTTTTTATATGGTTGTTGTTTCATATCTGAGCTGTAGGAGAGTATTGTACAATAAAAAGCATGAGCTATTGATACTATTTAACTAGGGTGAGAGAAGACACAGAGAAGCCTGCCGCCTCCCTCCCTGCCTCTCTCCCTCCTCTCTTCCATCCCTCTTTTGACAAGAGTTTCCATCTAACATTGTATGTGCACTCCCTAGGCTGATTCCCCATCAGCCCAGCTATAGTCCATTCTTTTTTTCTTTTTTTTAATATTTTTATTTATTCTAGGAGAGAGAGAGAGACAGCGTGAGCAGGGGAGGATCAGAGAGAGAGGGAGATACAGACTCTGAAATAGGCTCCAGGCTCTGAGCTTGCAGTCAGCACAGAGCCCGACTTGGGGCTCTAACCCACTAACCTCGAGATCATGACCTAAGCGAAAGTCGGACTCTTAACCGACTAAGCCACCCAGGCGCCCCAGCCATAGTCCGTTCTATATGTGAGACACAAACCAGCAGCTTTCAGAGCTATGAACGTGCATTGCATCCCGAAGAAACTTGGAGTTAGGTCAGATAGACCGAATATATAGATAAAACCATATTACAGAGTTTTATATAATGATCATAGCTCTGAGTTTTGAGCCACTTCCTGTATGAGAGGCACTCCTGAAGTCAGCGCCATCTTGTCCACTAGTGGGTGGTTTTCTCCCATCATGAACATTCAGACTCTCAAGAGGACCAGAAGCCAGAGTGGCCCTGGGTCTCTTCAGAAGAACAGTGGGTAGAGCCACAGATTGCCAACAAGGCAGCATCAGGCCCTCTGTGGAGTCCTCACTGGGACACAGCGGTCCCACACTTGACGCAGAGAGTCAAGATGCCCCATGGGCAAGGGTGGGAGCTGCCCTGGCAGAAGAGGAGTCAAAAGTCCTGGAACCTTCCGTGGGCATAACTCCTCAGCTCCCCACCGGAGATGCCTAGGTACCAGATCACCGCAGGCAGGAAGCCTGAGCTGTGGCTTCCTATCAGGAACATATAAATGGTTTCTCACTCCTCCCAGTCTAGAAGCGATTTATCAGTCAGGGGTCAGTGTGATCACAGGGAGTGTCGACGATTAGCATAGCTGACATACCATCTTAGCAGGTTACCTGCGCTAACCAGAGATCAAATTCTCCTGCAAAAAAGGAAGAGATGTATCTTAACCCTTTGCCTGTGGTCGCTAGTCCCTTTTCAGAGACTAAGACTGAGCTTTAGGGAGGTTTCTCAAACTTGCCTCAAGTCACATAGAAAGTAACACATGCAGCCTGGCTCCGAGTCCCATGCTCTTAACTAAAGGTCCAAGATGTCCATTTTACCTTCCACTCCATAGACTATCTGCTTTCTTTTTATCATTGAGAACAGTCAGTCTTTCTGGAGGAAGCAGTATGCCTATCCTGGGGTTTTGCCTGCTCCCCGCACACTGTGTACCCCACTCGAGACGCTTGGTGCTGTGCCAGTGAGTAATTCCACCTAGAATAATAGAAGAAAGCACTCATTCTTTTTCCTTATGTTGAGTAGCTCCCATGTTTTGAGAGTCTATATTTTGAGTAGAGGTTGTTGAGGGCGGGGCAGGAGGGGGAGGAAGAAAAAGCAGTTTTAAGAACAAAAGAGCCAACTTTGGCATCTGAAAGTGAGTGAGTACCTGGCTACGAGGCGCAAACAGTGCTGTTTTGCATTGTCCTTTCTTTCTTTTTAAACATTTTGCCCTCCAGCACAAAACCAAAGAGCTCAAGGCTAAGCATGTCGCTTTATTACCATTCAGATCTTCATAAAGCTCTGGCTTATTATATATCTTTATTGTATTGCAGAAGCCGTTCAAGAAATGAGCCATCCATGTGCCAAGTACAAAAGTAGACATTGTGACACTGTAACAATCCGTAATATTGTTTCATTGAGTGCTTAAAGCTTTTGCACCAGGCACTGGGATGATCTGTTGACTTCCAAAACTTCCTAGTGTGATGAAGGCAAATACTAAGAAATTTTGTAGACAGAATGTGGAATGTGTTGGGTAATTAATACTGTGTTTAAGTGCATTGGAATTAATTAATGATGAATTGTTTTAAAATGGAATGGAACGATGGGGGTGGAGTGGGATGCAGGGAGAACTTGAGAGGCATGGTTAGGTCCTCTTGGCCAAGACAGTGGACCAAGGTGCCTATTTTACTGTCTAAAAGCTTTCACGTGTTCCATGCACTAGGCTTTCTTCCACTGTTTTTAAAAATGCACAGAGAGGGGCACTTGTGGGGATGAGCAGTGAGTGTTATATGGAAACCAACTTGACTATAAACTATTTGTAAAAAAAAAAAAAAAAAAAATGCACTTGACAAAGCCCGCCTGCCGGTAGTACCAAAAAAAAGTTTGCTGGCACCTGGCAGGCTCAGTCGGTAGAGCATGCAGCTCTCAATCTCAAGGTTGTGAGTTCAAGCCCCCCATCGGGCATGGAGCCTGCTTAAAAAAAAAATGTATAATCCAAAAAAGAGTTTGCTCTTTAAGCGACAGATACCATTTTGTAGATTGTTTTGAATCTTGTATTACATGAATGTATGAAATGTTATACAGTGAGAAAAGAACGGAATTTGAATATTACTAACATAAGAGAAGCGTTGAGGGGACGACTTTGACATTTCCAAAGTGAAATGATCAAGAAAAGTCGCCTTCCTCTTTATGAGTAATGAAGTCACAATATAAACAGACCTTCAGCTGTGATCTTCTTCCTTGGACTGCTCTCTTCCCTTCTTCTTGAACCTGCTTGGGCAAATTTACCCACTCAGTAAGTGTTTACTGAGATTGACTTGGCGGTGTGCTAGCAGTGATTTCTGGGGACTGGTGTCCTTTCCGTTCAGCTAACAGGTTAGGGAGATAAGACCTTCAGTCAGCCAAGAAAATTTTAAAAACCCAAATAACAATATGAGCATCTGGAGTAAGACAAAAAAAAGAATCCGTTTTCAGGAGGCCATAGATGTTAGGTGGCAGGGAAGTGCTATGAACAATAAATACTACCAGTCTAAGGTGAAGGATGCCCTTTCCACCTGGGAATGTTGGGAAACTTTGAGAATAGGTGGCTTTCTATGAGTTGAAAGAAAAGTGAGGACCTTCCAGGAGAGAGGAAGTCTTGTCGCCGAAGTCACTGCAGTGAGTACAGACATAGTCTGTGTGTACACATTTCCCACAAGGAGGCTTTGCCTCAGGAAGAAATGGGCCTCCCTGTGAGGAACCCGAAGCCGCTGAGCTAGAAGATCGTTTCGTCATGTAGGAGGGGGGCATCTGTTGGGGGTCTTTGAGATTGAGACCTGGGAACAAGCCCCTTTCCCAGGGTGGGGTATCCGTCCACCTCCGGGTAACTGTCCTCATTCTTCATGCTTCGTAGAGGGTCCTGGTTACTCACCTTCCACTGTTGCTTCAGATTCATGACGGATGCTGCCCGCCGAGAGCAGGAGTCCCTGAAGAAGAAGATTCAGCCGAAGCTCTCGCTGACCTTGTCCAGCTCGGTGTCTCGAGGGAGCGTGTCCACTCCACCGCGCCACAGCAGTGGAAGCCTTACTCCCCCTGTGACCCCGCCCATCACCCCTTCCTCTTCGTTCCGCAGCAGCACCCCAACGGGTGAGTGGCTTGGCCCTGCCATCGCGGGGGTGGAGGGGGAGTTACTGAAGAAGAGTGTGTGCGTGAGTGTGATGTATGATATGCTGGGGGCAGGAAGGGGCGGGCGACAGATGGCGATCAGACCCACCCCCTCTTTGACCCTTTCGTAGTCTCTGTAGAGTTTGTTGATGTAGTCATCTGTTTATCGCTGAAGAAATATTTATAAATTATTTATAGTATGTATGTGATAATGGTTTTATAGAGATTTTTTTCAAGCCTTTACCGTGTGTGATGTATGAGGTGATACAGTGTCTTGGATTTGCTTCCGTCAGGTGGAGGAGTAGATGAGACAAGATGGCTGTACGGTGATTACCGTTGGTGCTGGGTCACGAGTACACAGGGGTTCGTTATGCCATTCTCCCTATTTTGGCTTCTTTTAAACATTTTCCATAAAAGATGTTAAAAAAAATTCAGAGTGCCTCCTATGAGCTAGGCACTGAGCCACGGCAGTGAGCCAAAGGAGACCTCATCCCGGTCCTGAAGGCAGTTGGGCCCTAGTGGAAAATGTCGGCCTCGTAGGGGGGCAGCAAGCACACTCTTGTCTCTCCTCCCAGATGTAGAAGCAACTGAAAAACAGAGCAGGAGCCAGAGGAGAGATCAAAATCCACTTTGTTAGTGGATAAAGGCTAAACTGCAGGATGGAATTTGGATCCATAACCATTGGACTCCTGAGTGCGTCTCCCCTGACTCTAACTTCTTTCCCAGACTGCCCTTCTGCCTGGAGGCGGGGCAGACCAGAGCGTGTCCTGGGCCCTGAGATGCACGTGCGTTGCCCCTTCTCCCCAGTTCAGAGACCCATCTAGTCATCGCTCCTCTGTGGGCAGGAATGAGTAAAGACGGTCAAAAGAGGCTGGAACGATCCCTCTTCTTTGCCCGCTGAGAAGCAGGGGCTATATCTCCCCACTCCTTCTCCACAGTAGGAGCTTAGGCAGGCGTTAAATAGAACATTGTAACCATGACAAGTGCTGTATAGAACTCAGTGATGTGAGTGCACCCAGACAGAAATTGAGAAAACGCTTCCCCTGAAAGATAAGTAGGACTCAAGTGGAACTTCCAGAGCCTTTTACAGAAGCTCTGTGAGGCAGAGCCTGGCAGATCTCAGGTACTGAAATAGGCCACCTGATCAGTGGGGGATGAGGCCAGTGCTTTGGGTAGGAGCCAGGGCACCCATGGGTCGATCCTAAGAGCAAAGAGAAGCCACCTAGAGTCGCACCATCATTCGCTGTAGCACCACGCCCTTGATGTGGGTAAAAATGTTTATTTTCCCTTACAGTGTGTGGATTTCTCTTTCAGCTATCTCCCAGCAAGGGAGGCGACTCTACTGATATTTCTCAGTGTGTTTCCGAATATTGACTCTCACAAAATAGTAGCTGGAGGAAAGGGATTTCCTAAGAAGATGGGAGAAGTTGATGGGTTAAACCAAAGTAGACCGATTCCTTTAATGCGGGGCTTTAATATATACTGTTATTCTCCCAGGGAAAGATTTATTAAGTTTCCCAAACTTAGTCGCCTCCGATTACGGGAGCTCCTTTCTAAGGGCAGTTTTGGGGGTCTCATGGCTACCACACACCCTGTGCCCCATCCGGATTAGGCATTTCAAAGCCAGGACAGGCATTTGAGGCAGGCCCAGCAGAGCTCCTATCTGTACTTGTCCCTTTACAGATCACTAATAATACCTGGTATATTGGTAAACGTGTGTTAAGTATAGAGCATATCTGTATACCCGGCATCCAATAAATGTTCATCTCTGTGGCCTGGAGTTTTCAGCTTGGTGCTTCAGGAACAGAATCAGGGTCACTCTTCTGTAGAGAATGAATTGGCTGATCTTTGTTGGGCATTTGCCCATTTCTTTAGATGAGCCACCATATTTCCATTCTTTAGATAAGCCACCATATTTTATTCTGTGAAGAATTACTTTCTAGGATCTTTGTGTAGCTCTAAGAAATGCACCAGAGCATTGTATAATTCTGCGATCCTTTTTTTGGGTGTTTCTATGAATATTTATTCATTTATAATATGAATTATAGGGGCAGTTTTATACCGGAGAGTGTTTTATACCTGACTTCACGCAGGCTGACGCGTGGCCAACAGCAGATAACCACGACTGCCCCAATTAGTAACCGGTGCCGTAGGACCCCGTGAAAATAGGCAGTTTAAAAGTGAGAGTTTATTATTGTTCATATAAGAATGTTTGGAAGAAGTGGAATCATTTCCTTTCTTTCAGACATAAAGAAATCTTTCTGACAGCTTGCCTATTTGAACAATTTCCCACTGAGAGAATTAATTTATGTTGTGGTAAAGATGTGTCATATTCAGCCTGTCACGATCATGGGTAACTTATTTGCTGCTTGAAGAACATTCCATGTAAACATCAAAAATTAGGGGAAACGGTTGCTTAAACCCCACCCTGTACAGTTTTGATTGTGAACATTTTTCAACATTTGAAATGTTATTTTACCTGTAGTTAGAGAGATCAGCTTTTTTGCCTGACTAATGTGGTTTCGCTCGCTTTCATGGCCAAGTTATAAATAATAGTCCAAGTTCCATCTACATTCAAGGTATATTCCAGGTCCAGAAGGAATAGTCCCCTTGTAGAAAATCTCATTGATAAAATATTCTTTAAAATATGCCATCTTGACTGAATTAGAGCTCAGCTTCATTCTAGAGTTTCAAGTATTTCTCCGGTGCTCTTGGGGACCTACTATTTATTTTGCAATTTCTAAATCCTAGAAAAATCTTCTTACCTTATCTTTTTCATTTTCTCTCTTTATCTGTTTTATTTTCTTTAAACATAGATGTGTATGTAAAAAAGAAAGTATTCACATAAGGAAAGGTTAGAATGGTTTAAATCATGGGTGTAGCAAACCTTTTCTGTAAAGGACCAAATAGTAAATATTTCTTGCTGTGTAGGCCACAAGGCCTCTATTTCGGTTACTCGGTTTTGCCGTTGTAGCATGAAGGGCAGCTCTAGAAAACTCCATAAATGAACGGGCATGGTGGGTTCCTTTGAAACTGAAAGTTTCTATAAAGCTTTCTTTATAAAAACAAAAAAAAAACAAATTTGGGGCACCTGGTGGCTCAGTCGGTTGAGTGTCTCACTTCGGCTCAGGTCATGATCTTGTAGTTCGTGTGTTTGAGCCCTGCATCAGGCTCTGTGCTGACAGCTCAGAGCCTGGAGCCTGCTTCAGATTCTGTCTTCCTCTTTCTCTGCCCCTGCCCCCTCATGCTCTGTCTGTGTCTCTCCCAAATATAAATAAACATTTAAAAATTAAAAAAAAAAAAAAAAAAAAAATTACAGATTTGGCCCACGGATCACAGTTTGCCAGCCCCTGGTTTAAACCATAAAGATATATCATTTAAAGATTAACTTAATTAAATTCCCTGCAAATAAAGTATCAAAAGAATCCGTACCCCTCTCCTTAGAAGTAATAACATCTAGAGTATGATTACAAAGGAGGAAAGACAACTAACATTTATAGAGTGTTTACTGTCTTATATGCTTATTATATACTTTATGTATGAGGTTGTTTTGGGGTTTTTTTTTTACTGTTTATTTTTGAGAGAAAGCACGAGTGGGGGAGGGGCAGAGAGAGAGGGAGACAGAATCCAAAGCAGGCTCCAGGCTCCAAGCTGTCAGCATACACGGGGCTCGAACCCATGAACTGTGAAATCATGACCTGAGCCGGAGTCAGCTGTGTAACCGACTGAGCCACCCAGGCGCCCCTGTGAATGAGGTGTTTGATCCCAACACCACCTCTACTGAGACAACATCATCTTTCCCATATACAGATTAAAGAAATAGAGACATGGTAGATAAGCTTAACTTCATAAAACCCCATGTCTATCTGTTCAAAAAACATCTGGTCTTTCCAACGTACTAGTACTTTCCCTATTAAGACCTCTTAGAAAACTCTTACTAGACCTTCAGCCATCTAGCTGCTCCAGTTACCAACTTGACAACTCCAAACCCAAAATACAACAGAATGTTAAGATAACTGTAATTATGGCTCCCCTTCATCCACAGGACTCCCGCTGTACCATTCAAGCAGCATGTCAGAACTGGAGAACTGACCAGTGAAGTTTAGCCAGTGTTTTCTTGAAGGATGAGCTGGAGCTGATTCCAGAGAGCCAACTGTCCAATGTTCAGGTGTGCAAACCAGTTGTTAGAAGGACGATCTTGAAACTGGCCATGTTGGGAGTATTTACACCCATCAAATGGCAAATGCTACCCATCAGGACCCGCCCACCCGACCCACCATGTTTTTACCTGTTACACCAATGGTTTATCCTCTCAGTAGTCATCAGGTTACTCTTACTTTGTGTTCAAGGGACTATGGGCCTAACTGGGTCTGTGAATCAACCTAAAGCAAACGTCAGTCACTGATAAATAATGGCCAGTTTCAAACAATGGACGGCTGGGCAGTCATTCAGAGCAATGTAGGGGACTATAGGACGAGACAAGGTTTTCACATTATTGGATTACAAAGCCGTATGTGGATGGTCCCAATTTTTTTTTAATTCCAAAAAACTTTCTATGGTTACCTTAATAGGACAGGAAAATGGGTGTTATTTTCTTCTTTCTCCTTTTTTCCTATTTACTAAGATGAGTCTGTTTTACTTTTCTAACTAAATCATCTGTTCAGTGCATACAACCGGATGATCTGGACAGAATTACTGACGGCCCCTGCCCCCTCAAAAAGAGTTGAATGAATTTTCTTTCCTTCAAATTAATGTAATTATCTTTTCGGGGAGGAGAAATGAGGCCATCCTGTAGGAAAGGCCTGGGTTAGGTTTTGCAGATTGTATTGGTTATCGGTGCCTATGGATCAGCTAAGAAAGTAATTTCTCCCCTCCTCAGCACCTGCATATTTGGCCACTGAATCTCTTTTTTCCTTTTTTAAATTAAAATTGTTTTTTGTTTTTTTTTTTTTAGTGAATAATGGGCATTGAGGAGGGCACTTTTGGGGATGAGTACTGGGTATTGTATATAAGCCAATTTGACAATAAATTATATTAATATATACATATATAAATTCAAACATCAAAAAAATAAAAAACTTGGTTGTAAATTCAAAAAAATAATAAAAAGTAATTTTTTTAATGTTTATTTTTGACAGACAGACCATGAGCAGGGAAGGGTCAGAGAGACAGGGAGACACAGAATCCAAAGCAGGCTCCAGGCTCTGAGCTGTTAGCACAGAGGCCAATGCAGGGCTTGAACTCATGAGCTGTGAGATCATGACCTGAGCTGCAATTCGACGCTTAATGGACTGTGAGCCACCCACTCACTCCCACTGAGTCTCTCAAAACAGTGACTGTCTATCAGGCTGAAATCAAAACCCCTTGGAAGATTTTTATTTATTATTATTATTTTTTAAATTTTAAATAAACTCTGCACCACACGTGGGGCTCAAACTCATGGCCCCAAGATCAAGAGTCACATGTTCTACCCACTGAGCCAGTGAGGCATCCCAACTTCAAGGATTCCTTTTTTTTTTTAATGTTTTATTTATTTCTGAGAGAAAGAGAGATAGCGTGAGCAGGAGAGGGTCAGAGAGAGAGGGAGATACAAAATCTGAAACAGGCTCCAGGCTCTGAGCTAGTTGTCAGCACAGAGCCCAACACGGGGCTCAAACCCATGAACCGTGAGATCATGACCTAAGCCCCCAACCTCAAGGATTTTTAAACTACTTTTTGCTTGGGCTCCATTCCTGAAACTCTCGCTCAGTGGGTGGAGCTTGGGCACTGGGCTTTTTTTTTTTTTTTTTTTAATGTTTTTTATTTATTTCTGAGAGAAAGAGAGAGACCGCATGAGCAGGGTCAGAGAGAGAGGGGGAGACAACAGAATCCGAAGCAGGCTCCAGGCTCCGAGCTAGCTGTGAGCACAGAGCCCGACACGGGGCTCGAACCCACGAACCGTGAAATCATGACCTGAGCCGAAGTCGGACGCCCAACCAACTGAGCCACCCAGGCACCCCAGCACTGGGGGCAATTTTAAAAGTTCTCTCAAACTAGATAATTCTAACCTGTGGCCCAAGTTGGGAAACTACTTTTGAAAATATTATCTGTCTAGTTGTCAGCCGCGTGTTTTCTCGCTTGGGTTAACATATTTGCACCTTACCTGGAGAAAGGTTACTGTAGTCTACTTGCTAAGACTCCAGAGATGGGTCCAATGGGACTGAACATATGCTCGCTTATGTCTTAATGAAGAAGCCACAGAAAGAGTTGGCTGGATTTCTGGTTATAATACCATTGCATAGTCTCTCCTGGAAAATATTTGTGTATGTGTGTGTGTGTGTGTGTATATATATATTTGTGTATTTGTGTGTGTGTGTGTGTGTGTATATAGGCCCACTCAGGAGAGGGGGGCCAGAATGAAAATATTAAACCAGAGAAAGACACCCAAGGAAATTAAGCCCATTTTTTTGTTTTCTTGTTTAGGCTCCCTATAATGACTGTGAAGTCACAGATTATATGTATGAATGCATAATTTGAGTTTTTCTGTTCTGTTATTTCACTTCATATTTCTGTGTCTCCTGCTCTTTGGCCTTAGAGTAGACTGTTACCATTCCTTGGTGGCTTTTGCAATAAGTTATTCAAACTATAAGATTTTAAAACTCCCAGGAGTTACTAATACACAACAGGTCTTTTTAAAAGGTATTAATTTTTCTCTAAGGAGGGAAATTGCACTATAGACTTGTACAACTGATAAAATTTTGCTTGACATTTAGAAACTATTTAAATGGAGCTGAGGTAGCAGCACCGACCTAGCTGTTCAGTCAGTAGAGCGTGCGATTCTTGGTCTGGGTTGTAAGTTTGAGCTCATGGTGGGTGTAAAGATTCCTTAAAAATAAAATCTTTAAAAAAATAAAATAAAATGGCTTTGAGGTGAACTCTCCCCACCCCCACCATACCTTTATTTTGAGAAGATAAAACAAACTGAAGTAGGCTTAATAGAGGCAGAAAGCCTCCAAGATAACTAAGGTGAGGTCTAAACTAACATACCTCCCCCCGCCCACCCAAGGAAGAAGATGAAATAGAAGGAAAAACCTCAAAGGAAGAAATCCTATTTAATGGTGGAAAATGAACAAAGCAAAGTATTTCAGCGTTGCCTGAATTTTGTGACCTATATATGAATTTCTGAAGCCATACTGGAGTTTTTCTCATGGACGGGTTCTGCCCTAAAGAGTTGAATATCTAGACAGTGCCTAAGAAGCATTCCCCCAAGTCTTCCTACTAAGAAAATGGCCTTGACTTACATTTCCCTTTTCACATACCAGTGCTGTCTTGTTGCTGGAGAATGACAAGATGTTGCTGTATTATCTGGCTTGCATTATGTTCAGGATCACTAACACACCCTTTCCTGGCCCATGGTTGCTTTACTTGTTTGTTTATATACTACTTTGGTCTAATTGTTCTTTCATCTTCTTTTCTGATTGACTTGTAAAACCTTTATCCTGCTTCCTGAGGGTCATGGTCCAATCATAAGACTAATTCTGCTTCCCTTCCCTTGTTTTGAACCTCCTCTTGCCCTTCAAAATATTGGCAGAATAAGGATGGCAACAGTGAAGAAGTATTTCGCTTATTTTCCCATAACTCTACAACTTAATCAGAAACTTTATTAAGGTTTCTTGACTGAAAGAAAACCATCAAATCAATGGTTATCTGTAATAATAATGATAGGTGATATCTTTATAGCATTTTATGGTGCACAGAAGTATTCATATTCACCATTATTAACCCCAATTTAAGGACAAAAGAAATTGAGCCTCACTTCAGTGATAACTTGCCCAAGTTCAAGTGGTTCCCAAATGGCATAGCCACTGTTTTTCATGGTACTGGGATTGGCATCTTTTCTTTCTTTTTTTTTTCTGTAATGTTTATTTTTTTTAATAATTTTTTTGATGTCTTATTTATTTCTGAGAGAGAGAGAGAAACAGCATGAGCAGGGGAGGGTCAGAGAGAGAGGGAGACACAGAATCTGAAACAGGCTCCAGGGTCTGAGCTAGCTGTCAGCACGAGCTAGAGCCCAACGTGGGGCTCAAACCCACGAACTGTGAGATCATGACCTGAGCCGAAGTTGGACGCTTAACCAACTGAGCCACCCAGTCGCCCCTGTAATGTTTATTTTTGAGACAGAAAACAGTGGGGGAGAGAGAGAATGGGACAGAGGATCCGAAGCACGCTCCACACTGATAGCAGAAAACCCGACATGAGGCTCAAACTCACGAACCCGTGAGGTCATGACCCCAGCCAAAGTCAGACGCTTAACCAACTGAGCCACCCAGACTCCCCGTGGACTGGGCATCTTTGCATTTGACATAATATTCTAAGTAGCTATTTTGGTATAGGTGCTGCACCAGGGATTATGGATACAGGAAAGCATAAGGCATAGCCCCAGTAGATGAGAATTTACATCTTTTTATAGAAGCCAGTCATACACATGTAGGACAGACACATAATGAACATGACTTAATCACAGATGTCCTAAATTCTCAGCAGGGGTGACCAAGATGAGAGAAACATACGGCATCAGTCCCTCTATGCTATTTTAGCACAGTTATGAGCTGCGTATTCACGCCCACAAAACATCTTAGATATTGTAAGGCAAATACAAATTACAAAGGAGCTTGACTAAGGTGAGATCAGGGGGAAAGCAATTTGGGGCGGACCGTTTTATACTCCGGGATCTTTATGGAATGTCAGCTTAGGGAATTAGTAATCAGCCTTGGATATGTTGACAAGATGCGTTAGTGAATGTGGGGTTTTCTGGGTCACTTTTGAAAACTCTGGCAGCACAGAAGCCTCAGGCATCGGACAGATCTGAATTCAGATTGGGGTTCTGCTGCTTGAGACAGAATTGGCCTTAAACTTTTCCAATTCTCCATTTCCTCATCTGCACGTGGAGGCAATGGCTACCTCTCTGTGAAGATTAATGACATGGAAACAGGGATGGAGAGAAGCACTTGTGCTAACACTCTACCTAAGCCACCGGTTCAGAAGGGACAACAGCTTTGGAAGTGCCCTACTCGGCATCTAGACTCTCTGCACCGGTAAAGAAGCCAGTGTGTTCAGGAACAGTTGGCTGTCTGTGGTGGAGATGGCGGACACGGGCGAGTTAGTTAGGGCTTCTTAAAGTAGCTGTATAGCATATTCAAAACAAAGAAAACACTCTCTGCTCTTAACTGAATCCTGCCTTTTCAGGCAGACAGTATTTCACCAGCCCTGGCTAGGACTGCCTGTGTGTGTTTATTTTTGGTCTGCACTAACCTCAGAAAAGGCTGGTTCCAGGAATGTGCATTACAGGTGGTATTTGCTAATGACCTGCTCTGGGCATAGATGCGTTTTCTAAAAGAGGGCGGGGGGCGGGGAGGTGGGGGGGAGTCCTATCAGGAAACAAAAATGACACTATATGTTATTAACACAGGAGCATTTAAGATCAACCATCTTATGACCAAGAGTGGCAGGAGCAAAGAGTTAGCAGGTTTACAGGTTTTCATATCTTGTTTTGTTATTTCATTTTATTTTATTATTTTTAATTTTAGTGTTTCTATTTTTTTTTTAATGTTTATTTTTGAGAGAGCAAGAGAGAGACAGCGTGGGCAGGGGAGGGACACAGAGAGAAAGGGAGACACAGAATCTGAAAGAGACTCCAAGTTCTGAGCTGTCAGCACAGAGCCCCATGTGGGACTCAAACCCATGGACTGTGAGATCTTGATGAAAGCCAAAGGGGGACGCTCAGAGATAGGAATGGAGAGAACCACATGTGTAACACTCTACATAAGCCACCAGTTCAGCCGCCAGTTGAGCCACCAGGCATCCCGTTAATGTTTATTTAACATTCAACAGAGAGAGAGAGAGCAGGGGAAGGGCAGAGAGAGAGGGAGAAACAGAATCCAAAGCAGGCTCCAGGCTCCAGCCTGCCAGCACAGAGCCCGATAAGGGTCTTGAACCCATGAACCGTGAGATCATGGCCTGAGCTGAAGTCAGATGCCTAACCAACTGAGACACCCAGATGCCCCTTGCTTTGTTATTTTAGTAAGTGAAGTAATAATAACCCTTTTAATTGTGGAAATTCAAAACACACAAAAAATGGAATATTGGATGTTTCTAACAGATGTGCACACTCGTTAATGACCTCTGTGCCCATTCTTGTTGAAGGATATGCCCACATAGGTCCAACCACCATTGCAGTCAGAGGCAGCAGCATCCCTCGGCCCCACCCTCTTTGAGGTTCTTTTACATTCTGAGCGCCCTTTAAGTAAACTCTCACTGATAAGGTGTATCTGGTCATAGGGCCACATAGAAGGCATCCCAAAGCCTTTAGGACCATGTGAATTTTGACAGCAGCATCTTGGAAACTCCCTGCCCTCATTCCTGTGAAGGGCAGAGAACATCCTGGAAGCTTGCTCTGAGGGGAGAGAGCATCAGATATCACTGCTCCTCCACCCTGTGGAGGAGGGCGGCGCTGAAGAGATCCCAGAGCTTCTTCAGGGTTCCAGACCCAGAGTGGTATTTGCATTGGCCTGGCATTCCCGCTCTAGGGCTTTGCTTAAGGAGAATAAAAACATGTCCACCAAAGACAAGTACAAGGATGTACAGAGCCCCCTGCGCTTTTAATTCACGTGTAGGTAAATGGATAAACGAATTGCCATCTGTCCCATACAGCAGAATACCATTTAGCAATATAAGGGAACAAAGTAACGTTATGCCAAAAAAATGAGGATGACTCTCAAAACCATGACACCGGGTGCGAGGAGGCAGACACGAAAACGTACATAGGAAATTCAAGTATAGGCGAACCAGTTTGCAGTGACAGAAATCAGAACAGTATTTGACTCCAGGAGAGTGGAGAGAGCGGTGAATGCATGAGAAAACTTTCTGGAGTGACATTCCGTATCTTGACCAAGCTGTTAGTTACACAGGGGCATTCATTTATCACGCTTGTCAGTTACACACTCAAGATCTGTGCATTGCACTGTGTATTTGCCTCTGTTAAAGGCCTTGCGGCCCAGGCAGAAATGAGGAGCAAGAGCCCACAATTTCCACCCAGTCTTTGAGCAAATAGCGGTTTCCTCTGCTGTAAACAATCCATTTATGAGCAAGGGTAGTAAATACATGCGGTCCTTTGAGTTTGAAAATCTCTGGAATTTCCTCTCCATTGAAGACAGACATTAAGTGGAATCCCTTATTCTCAACGTTCTTGGGCACAGTGAGGAATCAATAGCATGGTCAAATCAAATAATCCGCAGCGCATACTAAACGGAGAAATAAAGGAGGGGAAAGAGAGGAAAGAAGGAAAGACCAGAAAGAGCTAGTTGCCAAACACTCTGTCGTAGGTCACCCTTAGAATTGGTTAATGACCAAAAGGATTCCTGATAGAAAATTCTAGCATCTGGATCCTCCACTAACCAAAACATTTTGCTTCCCATGAGATAAAGTGTGCCTCATTATGTTGAGAGTTTTTCAGGAAAGAAAATTAGAGCGGCTCAACTTCACCCTCAGAAACTCGAAAGAAACCCGGTTTCTATCCTGAGCAGCTTACTTTCAGATATATTTGCAGCGACGGAAGGTATCTATAATTTAGCCCCTCTGAAAGAAAGTATTTTTGAGGCCTACCATTTTAGCAACACCGCGCTTAACCACGTCCGCTTTGTTATAAATCTCAATTTCATCTCTACTATTAACTACGTTGTTTAATCAAACTCAATAAAAATAATATGTCCACTGTTACGAATTCCCACAAGAAATCTTAAAAGTCTTGACAGCCCTATTTCACCTCGTGCTAGAAACAGCTCGTGGCAAGGCTTTGGCTCTGTCAGTGTTGTTTTTTCTTTGTCCCAGCAGGGGTGTCTGCACTGGCCAAAAAAATACCAGGAAAGATCACAAGATAAAGTTGTTTTAAAGGGCACACGTTAAGACTCTGCTGCTCACATTCCCCCCACCCCGGCCCCCCAAAAATAATGCAATCTCTTGAAGCCAAGACCCAGAGCTCACTTGTATGCCAACACCCATCAGTGCACACTTCTCAGTAATTTTCCTTTGGAAGCCAGTACTAGAGCCGAAATATGAATGCTAAAGAGAGCAATGTATTGTAAGCCTGGAAAACGGTACAGATTCCACTGGAAACGCGAATAAACAAACAGACACGAGGTGCTCCCATACACCTCTACCGCGAAGGTGATGGAGATTTAACACCTGAGGCATTTGTAGCCTGGCCAAATGCCCATGTTTCCAAAGAACGCTTTTCTTTTCCCTCCCGTCTAACACACAGCATATTAAAATCAGAGAGGCTCTTTCATCTTCGTGGGTATCACGGCAGCTAACTTGTCTTGATGTCTTTTCCATGTGGGTCTAGTTTTCAGGATAAAATGATCCCCAGACACATCCAGCTGCCTAAAGACAGAGTCTGCAGGAAAACGGGAAAGCTTTAAGCTGATTTGTTCCTGCTAAAAAGACCATCAAGGTACAGAACCTCCCTGCTCCTGCCCCAGGGCTTTGTCCATGCTTCTTGGAAATGCACTAAGAAGAGAGTGGTATTTAACAGGAAGGGAGAAACTTAAAGCTGCGGGAGCCTCTCCGGTGCCAGGGATGGAAAGGTTTATAGCACCTTGCAACCAAGCCTGTTTAGTTCCTTCTTAGAAACTGGTTGCCAGTGTTCATTTATATCCATCAGACCAGCCATGAGTTGGCTTGATCTTATCAGGTCACATGTATTTCATACTCCACTGGGCTGAATAAGGCGTTTTGGTTTTGGTTTTGTTGTTTAAACCTAACCAGTTCAGGCTCTCTTTGGCATGGAAACACACATAAAAAAAAAAAAAAAAAAAAAAAAAATACAGAGAACACACTGAGGGTTGCGATAGAGGATGGACTAGATGGGTGATGGGCATGGAGGAGAGCACTTGTTGGGATGAGCACTGAGTGTTCTGTGTAAGTGATGGATCACTGGGTTCTACTCCTGAAGCCAATACTACACTGTATGTTAGCTAACACTGAATTTAAATCAATACGTTTAAAAACATCATCCCTGAGAGGGGTGCCTGGGTGACTCAGCTGGTTAAGTGTCCAGCTCGTGATTTGGGCTCTGGTCTGATGGGATCGAGCAAATAAACATTTAAAAAAAATATCATCTCTGAGAAAGTAGAGTTGTTTGGGGGACAGCCGTGTAGGAATTTGAGACTTAAACAATGCCATGATGTGCTATGTCTCTACGTAGGTACCCAGTTATTATTATTTTTTCCCTAAAGGCAAAAAGGGCAGCCAAGGCGTTCCAGATGGTTCCAGACCAAAGAACGAGTCACTCTGGGGGTGCCTGGGTGGCTTAGTCGGTTAAGTGTCCGACTTCAGCTCAGGTCATGATCGTACAGTTCGTGCATTCAAACCCCACATCAGGCTATATGCTGACGGTTAGCTCAGAGCCTGGATCCTGTTTCAGATTCTGTGTCTCCCTCTCTCTCTCTGACCCTACCCTGCTCACGCTGTCTTTCTCTCTCTCTCAGAAATAAATTAAAAAAAAAAAAAAAAAAGTTAAAGAGAAAAAGAACAAGTCACTCTGAAAGAAACTGCTTTTCCTCGTGTCAAATAATTTTGACTAAAATAGAAGTAGCTAGACGGTGCCTGGCATTGTCTACTAGCTAAGATGTCTCTTTACCACCTGGGTCTGGAGGAGTTTTAGTTTCTAAATAGATAACATTTTTCAGAATTACCATGATAACAGGCAATACCAAATAATAAGAAAAAAACACGCACAAAAGCAGAATTCTCGCAGCAAATAGCAAAAATGCTTCAGGCTCTCTATAAGCTATGTAACTGCAGAGTTAAAATTTCAGTCACAAAGTTTGACTGGAAAACAGTTGCATAGAATCTTAAACGCAGGGATGGAAAGGACCTCAACATTCTTTTCCACTGGCTGCTGTTTTTCTAGTTTCTGTCCACCAGGCAGAACCATGTGGTGTTATTTAGGCCACACTCGGGTGCCCTAATGATGACATGGACCAGGGCCGGTCACTCCATGTTGGATGATGTTCTGGGGACACAGTTACGATCCTGTGTCTTGAACAGGGCCCCTCCCCACCTCCTTAGATGGCTACTTTTTAAAATGACATAAAGCTCTAGACCATCCTCGTGTTGAAAGTCTCCCTAAAATTCAACTCGATAAAGTTAATGTTGGCAGAATGTTCTGTTGCTGCAAACAGTATTTCACGGCCATTAAAAAGAAAATAGTCTTCAAAAAAACTGTTTGATTAAAGCCACTCGGTTTCAGTAATATATATGTGCGTGCAATTTAGAATATGCTACGTTGCACCTAAAGGAAATAGTTTTCTTAAGACCAACAAAACTTGACAAATCATTAACTTTTAAAAGCATAAAATTAAAATGTTGCACCGCAGTTGTGAGTGACCTGCCCAAGGGGCCCGGAGTTGGTTGTGACAAGCTAGATGTGTGACAGGCACCACCTATATGCACAGTGCACTACAGCCTAGAAGGGTTTGTGGTTTTCTGGCTTTTTTTTCCCCTTGGGAGATGAATAAGTCCCTTTGGAAACTAAAACCATAAAATTATGAAGTAACAGCAGATATAAAGTTGGGATTTTAAAAATCTTTTCAAAAATAAATCAGAGGCTCTGGGATAGCTACATAGGGAATGTGCATTACAGAAGCGTACGTACACCACTGATAATTCGTACGTGGCACTTGGCAAGCACAGAGCAAACTAAAAGTTTAGTGGAGTCCAGTTAACACATTTGTAAATAATCCACAGGGCCATGTTTCCGAAAATGAATCCATAATAAATATTCCGAAAGAGGATTTCTTTTCCTTTTTCTTTCTCCTTTTTCTGCTTCTCAACAAAGATCTGTTTCCTGGCATCATCAGAAGAGGAAAGGCTTGCCAGGTCTAGAAAGCTTGTCCTTTGCCACGTGGGAGCCCTTGAGCTAAAGCTATCGATGTGGCAGACAGAGCAGCCCTGTCCCTCTGGTTCTGTCCAGCAGGGAGGCCAAACTGGAAAATGAATTATGCTATATTTAGACTTGAAAGGAGCTTCGTGCTCACGGTAGTGGTGCCTCTTAAAAATAGCTTCTCACAGGCTCCCGGAATTTCTGTTCACTTTGTCTGTGTTTTCTATTACATAATTGTGTATTTTGGAAAGATGGCAGGACTGAAAAGTGAATGGGTGTTTTCTCAGAACATTTTGCCTCTTTTGTCATCTTCCAGAAGATGGCAATTTATGGCTCCTTCAGAGCGATGTCAGGTGCTTGTCTAGAAAGTGTTCTGAGTGGCCTGAATTTATTAACATAATAAGTCATATATAGTTACTCAGCTGCCCAATTAATAGTTGCCATCGGTTCTTCTCATTGACAGAGAAAGATATGAAACAGAATCAGGTCTGCATAGTCTTTACAGTGTTGTAGCCAACCGTCTTCCCCTCGTTCATGGTGCTTGCCCCCTGGAATTCTGTGGCTTGAAATTAGCTCTGGTGTCACTGAGGTCTTGGGCTTAATTCCCATGTAGGACAGTTCACTTGGCTGCCTCCTGGGACCATGAACCACGCCCTTGATGCTAGCTGAATGTCAAACAGCGGATAGTACGGTCCCTTGGAATCTGCCAAGAAAGAAATTGTGAAGTTTTGGCAAATACACAGGGGCAAATCAGGTTCCCAAAGATTTGCCTTATCCTCTGGCTTGGCCCAGGGGGATCAGGGTCAGTGAAAATATGATTATGAAGAAAGCAACTCAAAGTGCTTGTCTCTGAAAGTACTCTGAATGGCCTCAACTTACTCAGTGACAGCAGCGGTATTTACCATAACATGTTCATCTTCCATGGTCTTTCTGGTTCGGTACAAATGCCTTTGGAGTATTCAAAGGAAAGAGAGACTAACTGGGGAGGCCTCAAACCATTTTGATGCTTGTTGCTGAGAAACGACAGAGATTCTATGGCTTGGGTGGAAGGGACCCAGTTATACCACTTGCTCCCTTTATATGATGGTGACAGTGCCCCCTGGCTGGCTCTGTCGGAGGATCACGCGAGTCTTGATCTCAGAATTGTGAATTCGAGCCCCATGTTGAGGGTAGAGATCACTTTAAAAAATAAGCTCTTTTTTAAAAAATGTATATTTGTTTATTTTTGAGAGAGCACAAATGAGCAGAGAGAGAGAGAGAGAGAGAGAGAAACGGAATGTGAAGCAGGCTCCGGGCTCTGAGCTGTCAGCGCAGAGCCCGATGGGGGGCTCAAACCATGAGATCATGACCTGAGCTGAAGTCGGACGATGAAGCCACCCCAGTGGGTCAAAAAATAAACGTGTAAAAATAAGGAAAATAAAATAAAACAATGGTCAGACATACTAGAGCAGCCCGGTTCCCCTCCTTCACCCCATGGAGAGAGTTCTTGGAAGACAGTGGCAGGTGGGTGGTGCATTGGCTTTATTATGGGACACCCCTGAAATTAGGAGGTATGTTACTGCTCCAGACTCATCCCTATAGAGAAAATCAAAAGAGGAAAACCAACATGGCAAAATATGTCAGGTGTAGGTAGCGATCATTTTGGCTGTTTTGCAATTTTAAGTCATGACCAGCATTAAAAGAAAGAAAGAAAGACATAGAAAATAGGGTACTTCACACGCAGTAACTATAAGTATTGTCTGGGGAAACTTAGTTTCACACTCATGTGTGTTGTTTTCTGCATTGTGATATAAAATGTTATATTTTACTAAATCGTGGTCAGAAAATTTGAATGACAATGTGATACAGGCTCATGCAAGTGTAGTGTCAGACTCAAGGTCATGTAGCCAAACAGGGTCAAAGCGAAGTCCACTGTTCCCGCTCTAGTGCCTTCCCTCCCCAGCACACTCCAGCCACTACAAAGTACTGAGTGTGCTTTCATAGCCGGTTGTGTTAGGCTTAGAGTTCTCCATTCACAACACGTCATCAGACTGTAGCTGTACAATTCCTTCTGGGCCTCCAGACCCCAGGGCATTCCCAGACTCCCATCCCCACAACAAACACAAGGTTTTTTTCACTAGAGCTTACCCACAAAGAGGAAGAAAAATGCCTTTTCTCTATTCACCTTTTTTTTTTTTAACGTTTATTTTGTTTTCAAGAGAGAGACAGAGAGTGTGTGAGTGGGGAAGGGGCAGAGAGAGGGAGACAGAGGACCCGAAGCTGGTTCCGCGATGGCAGCAAAGAGCCCGACTCATGGACCGTGAGATCATGACCTGAGCCCAAGTCAGATGCTCAACGGACTGAGCCACCCAGGCGCCCCACTCTATTTGCCTTTTGGGAGGGATAGAGATTTCTCCTTTGTTTAATCAATTATCCAGCCTGGGGAGTAACTGAGCACTTAGTACGCAGGACCGTCTTTGGGTTCATCAGAATGAAGAAGTAGCAGGAAAAGGTGCAGTCTATACCCTAAGCAACTCAACGGGAAGGAGAAGAAATGATCACAACAAATAAGATATCGGTGAGCAAACTGCATCCGTGCAAGATAATAAGAGAGCAGGGAGGGGCGCCGAGGGCAGAGAAGGCCCCTGTGTGGGGCAGGCCCCGCCTGGAAGGGCTTCTGGAGAAGATGATCTCCTAGAACTTGTTTTGCATTTGGAAGCAACACCTGGGAGCCGAGGCCTTGATTCCCCTTCACAGAAGCCTGTTTTTCCTACCAGAGAGTCTGCTAAGCAGAGTCCGAGGCTTCCTAGACAGGTGTGTTGGTTCGGTCCCGGGGGAGGTGAAAACACTTTCTCGCGAGTATCTGAGGGCCGCGTACAACCACCTGCCTCTATCAGTCCCGTAAAACCTGAGGTGAAAAATAGTTGCGAGTCCCTCGGGGTTTTAGCACCACAGCTCTGCTATTCGGGGAAGCATTTTATACCCATACCCAGTTCAGACCACTGTATTTTTACACACTCTTTTCTTCTGAAGATCTAGAGATGCAGAAAAAAAACGCTGAAATAACTTACATAGAAAATGGAAAGCAGAGAGAGGGTCAACACTCCCCTATTTCTCCGAGAAAGCTCTTCCTCCTCAGGCACAGCTGTGGGGAAGCCTTTTTTTTTTTTTTTTTTTTTTGTCCTCCCCGTTACCTAGAGTTGATTCTCCTCACTAGGGTTCTCGTCCCCCTTTCCTGTCCTTGTTTTGACAGGGAAGAACATAAATGTAGTCGGGGATACAGCGGGGAGTGCTGGCTTCCCAGCCTCAGCCTCTGCCAAGGCCCAGCGTCCTCTCGGTAGCCTGCCCTTCGGAACGGTAATTAGTAGGATGGGAATTTTTACGGTAAGCTCCCCAAGGAGCAGTTTCACCAAAGAGCAACCCGCTTGTCTAGACCGTACAAACCCATAAAGTCATCACTAGCTGGGATTTCCAAGCTACAGAGCAGCGGGAGAAAAGACTGCCTCTAGTCTTTCAGGGCTTTCAAGTATAGAGCGCCCATTGTGGGAGCCTGCGGTCCACACCAGTGCCCGCACCTCGCTCTGGGAAGAGTAATGGAAACTCTCCCGCCGACCCCCATCAACCAAGGAAAGACACCCAGCTTGCGATTTGTGCTTTTTTGGCATCTACCCAGCCTTGCTATCCCCTCGCATTTTAAACCTAGTCCCGCTATCTGGGATTTTATTGTTACGGTTTCTTTTTGAGAATGATCCAGCTATGCCTTTTACTTTCTTGCTTGCCAAAGCTAATTACTAATTAGTGGGATAAAAGCAGTTTAATGCTTGGCATTTTAAGAAACTAGGCTGGCAAAACTTACCCAGAGACAGAGAGAGAGAGAGAAGGCGTTCATACTTCTAATCCAGTGTTCCTTCCACTTTAGGCACTTAGCAAGGCTTGGGCGCTATGACAATAGCGCTCATGACACTGGACAGTGGAAATGTATATGCTAAAGGGAGAAGGGCACAAGGGGTAAGGTGTGTCCTAAGTCTCCCGTCAGAGTCCCTTGTGAGTAGAATGGAATCAGATGACTGAATTCTACTGCTGGTAGACTCTTCAGAAATGATGATGGTGGTGGTGGTGGTGGTGGGGTGTGTGTGTGTTTTGAATAAACTCCCGCGGCGCCTACGTGGCTCAATCAGTTGAGCGTCCAACTTTGGCTCAGATCATGATCTCCCAGTTCTTGGGTTTGAGCCCCATGTAGGGCTCTGTGCTAACAGCTCAGAGCCTGGAGCCTGCTTCAGATTCTGTCTCTGTATCTCTGCCTTTCCCCAGCTCGCTCTTTGTCTGTCTGTCTGTCTCTCTCAAAAAAAAAAAAACAAATAAATATTAAAAATAAAAAAGTAAATAAACTACACTCAACGTGGCTCAAACTCACAACCCCAAGGTCAAGAGTTGCATGCTCTACTGACCAAGCCAGCCAGGCACCCCAAAAACGATGTTAAAATAGAGATCTCCTAAGGAGAAAAACAAATCAGGAGATCTGACTTACGGAATAAAATAGTTATGAAAACAATTTGAAGAAAGACCCTCTGACCCCAACCACCGCTTGGCAAAGGACATTAGAGTTAGCCTGCGGTGTGCCCACCTGGAGGAATAAGAATAACAGCATAAGTCACTGTGTGGGGACACCTAGCATGTGCTATGCCCTTTGCTAAGCACGTTTTTCACATCCTCATTTTATATTTGAATGGAAACTGAAAGTCAGAGATGTTAAGTAACTTGCCCAAGGGCAAGTCTGCTTCGGCACCTGGATCTTACCCCAGGTGTGCCTTTCCCCAAAGCACCCTTCTGGTTGCTCTTCTCTGTGACTCACGAAGATGTGAAATATGAGATGGGATGTGTCTGTATGCCCTTCAGAAATATTCAGTACCATGCCCTTTCTCTAGGATGGTTATTTTCCAGGAATAATTGGGAGAGAGATTCTTGTTAATACACAGAAAAAACATCTCAGTGCCTACCATGTGCAAATTGTATGTGCCAGGATGAAACCCATAGCCCACATCCTCAAGTAGCCCAGAGACCAGTGGGGAAGAGAGAGATGATGAAACCCGTACAGGATGCTGAGTTCCTTGATAGAGACAAGCTTGGCATGTACATATAAGGAAGGGACACTTAGCCCGGCCGTGAAGTGAAGAGTCCTGGAGAACTTCTTGGAGGCAACAATATTCACTCTGAGTTTTAAGAATCAGTACATATTATGTTGGCGAGGATGCAGAGAAAGAAGAATCCTTTTGCACTGCTGGTGGGAATGCAAATTGATGCAGCCACTCTGGAAAACAGTATGAAGGTTCCTCAAAAAAATGAAAAATAGAACTACCGTATGACCCAGCAATTGCACTAGTAGGTGTTTATTCAAAGGATACAAGTGTGCTCTTTCTAAGGGGCACATGCACCCCAGTGTTTATAGCGGCACTATCGACAATAGCCAAAGTATGGAAAGATGTCCATCGGCTGATGAATGGATAAAGAAGATGTGGTATCTTTATACAATGGAGCATTACTCAGCAGTCAAAAAGAATGAAACCTTGCCATTTGCAACACAGCGGATGGAACTAGAGGGTATTAGGCTAAGCGAAGTTACAGAAAGACAAATACCATATGACTTCACTCGTGTGGAATTTAAGATACAAAACAGATGAACATGAGGGAAGGGAAGCAAAAATAATATAAAAACAGGGAGGGGGACAAAACAGAAGGGACTGTTTTTTGTTTTTTGGTTTTTTTTAATATTTTTATTTATTTCTAGGAGAGAGAGAGAGACAGCGTGAGCAGGGTAGGGTCAGAGAGAGAGGGGGATACAGAATCTGAAGCAGGCTCCAGGCTCTGAGCTGGCAGTCAGCACAGATCCCGACACGGGGCTCGAACCCACGAACCGCGAGATCATGACCTAAGCGAAAGTCGGACGCTCAACCGACTAAGCCACCCAGGCGCCCCCAGAAGGGACTCTTAAATACAGAGAACACACTGAGGGTTGCTGGAGTGGTTGTGGCTGGGGGGGTGGGCTAAACGCGCAGGGACATTAAGGAGGACACTTGTCGGGATGAACACTGGCTGTTATATGTAGGGGATGAATCACTGGCTTCTACTTCTGCAATCATTGCTCTAGATGCTAACTAACTTGGATGTAAATTTAAATAAAAATAATAAAAAATTAAAATTAAAAAAAAGAATCAATACATCTTAGATGAAAAAGAAAGAGGATGTGTGAGCTGGCTGGTTCAGATGGCTAGCGAGGGGGGTAAACGCCCAGTTGGCAATGCCCAGTTTGTCCTGTTTTCGCAATATAATAGGAAGCCCCTGGAAGATTTTTTTCCCTTAGTTTATTGCCAAGTTGGTTTCCATATAACACCCAGTGCTCATCCCCACAAGTGCCTTCCCATCACCTCCCCTTCCCCTCGCCCCCACCCCCATCAGTCCTCAGTTTGTTCTCAGCATTCAAGAGTCTCTCATGGTTTGCCTCCCTCCCTCTCCCAACTATTTTTCCCCTTCTTCTCCCCCATGGTCCTCCGTTAAGTTCCTCCTAATCCTCCTATACGTGCAAACATATGGTATNTAAGTTCCTCCTAATCCTCCTATACGTGCAAACATATGGTATTTGTCCTTCTCTGCCTGACTTATTTCGCTCAGCATAACACCCTCAAGGTCCATCCACGTTGCTACACATGGCCAGATTTCCTTCTTTTTGATCACCGTGTAATATTCCATTGTATAGATAAACCACTTCTTCTTGATCCATTCGTCCGTTGATGGACACTTAGGCTCTTTCCATGTTTTGGCTACTGTTGAGAGTGCTGCTATGAACATTGGGGTCCACGTGCCCCTATGCATCAGCACTCCTGTGTCCCTCGGGTAAATTCCCAGCAGTGCTACAGCCACTGGAGGATTTTAAACAGGAAAGTCATGGTTTCCTTTACTTTTTAAAAAGACGATTCTGGGGGACAGGGCTAAGAATGGCTAAAGGGTGGTTGGTGTCTACCACGGCCTTCCGGGAGAGGTGGCAGTGACAGGACTGGGGCGTAGGCTGGAGGCCTGGAGGGGCTTGGGGTGCTTGGAGGGGAGCCTTGCAGGAGTTACAAGAGTAGATGCACAGGGAAAAGCAGGAGTGGGTCCTGAGCTCTTCGCTGGAGCAGCTGAGTGGGTGGTGGTGCCATGTCCTGAGCATGGTGGGGCGGGAACAGGTGTACAGCAGCAGTACACAGTCCAGGACTCCCTTTTAGAAGCAAGATGTTTTTTTGTTTTTGTTTTTTGTTTTTTTAATTTTTTTTAATGTTTTATTTCTGAGAGAGAGAGAGAGCATGAGCAGGGGAGGGTCAGAGAGAGAGGGAGACACAGAATCCGAAGTAGGCTCCAGGCTCTGAGCTAGCTGTCAGCACAGAGCCCGACGCGGGGCTCGAACCCATGAACCGTGAGATCATGACCTGAGCCGAGATGTGACCTTAAACGATCGACTACCTCTACCATGATACACTGTATTTCAGTAGTTCCCAAATGCTTGTCAGTAATGTGGGAGCATCTTACCAGCATGAATTCCCTGGGACCTACTCTAGGTTTAGTCAAATTTCAAGGGGAGAGCCAGGAATCGGGAGCTTTCAGCAGTTCCCGGGGGATTCTAGCACCACCAGCCCAGCATCAGGCCGTGGACCTTGTTTGTGAACTGCTGCTCTTTTGTATTTGCCAAGGCCCGTCTCAAGGCTGTTTGAGCAGTGTTCCTGCCCAGATGCAAACCCCGCGTCATGCCGCACCGTCTCTCCTATTTCTTGTTGCCCGGTAAACTACTAGCAATTTTCCCAGAGAGGTCTTTCTAAAATTAAAGGTTAGCTGACTGGCCTAACTGGGGCTATGCTTCTTTGATGTTTTTTCCTAGATGTCAGGCATATTCTAGTAAGTGGGGAAACTTGAAAGAATTGCCTTTTCCTAAGTGACAGGAATGTTCCCACATGCTGATGTTTTTCATAAGGACCTAAGGCTCGGATGTCTGTCTGAATGATCTGATCCTCATAAATCGGCGGATTGGTTCTGGAAATCCCATGAGCCTCAGCTTTCTTGAGAGATTTATGGCACTTCCCGCTCTTGTTGGGGCCAGGAATAACATCATAGCTCCCTCCGCACTTCTGGTTTTCGTTCCTGAGGGGGGTGGCGAGGGAAGGGAGAAGTGTGCTGAACCAATACCACTTCGAAAGAAAACCATCCAGACTTACTTCCCAAAACCTCAGAAAAAGCCTCCTGTTCTGCTAAGAGTATAACAGTTTTCCACCCTCTGGTCATCTCTCCCTGGAGATTTTCCCATCGCCTTTACCCGAGGGGGTTCCGTGGTGTGGGAATGGGGCCACGGCTGGCCAGAGCTCGTGGACACATTCCAAGGTGGGGCCAGCCTCCTCCAGCAACGGCCTTAGACCTTTAGCAGGCAAGGTGTGCTGAACTTGAGAAAAGCTCATTCACGCTGTGTTTTAAGATTCTTCCCAAGCAATGTTAATCGATGGGTAACGATTCAGTCCCTCTTGGCCTGACCAAGGAAAGGGACTAATGCAGACTACCATTCCAGTTGGAATCCACGCCTGGCAAATCCGTTTAACCAAATGACGCCTTATACTGGTGAAAGCAAGTATGATTGTTTCTAGTCCACCCAACAGTTGCATCAAAGAATCTGCATCTACCTTGGCAGCATATCAGACAAGAACCAAAAAATGTTCCACCCGCTCTCTAGAAGATCGACGCCCAAGGAGCTGGGTCTATGGCTCTTACTGGAAGACCCAGTGCTGCGTGCTCTAGGGAGGGGATGAAAGATGAATAAAAGAGTCACTGGCCGCTGGGAAAGGAGGCTCTAGGTGCAGATGAAGACAAGTATACAAATAAAGCTCCTCTAAGACCCTGAAGCTAAGAGCCTAAAATTAAGTGTTGTAGCTGTCAAAGAAAGGGGCAGTCACTTCTACCTGGGAACAATTCAATTACCATTTACTTACCTGGGGAACAGTAGTAGCATTTGGGAGAAGCCTTCAAGAATAAGGGCAGGTAAGGGTTATATATATGATGGAGTGGGTGTCGTGTTATGGACTCCAAGCCCCAAAACCTTGTCTGGGTAGCGTAGAGGTGCTCTGGGGACCCGTCGCAGCCGGCACGCCAGTTTGGTGGTCATATGGGATTCACAGAGTGTACGCACAGATACAGCAGCCTTAAATGCTAGGCTAGGGAATTTGTGTTTAATAGAGTTGGCAGCGGGGAGACATTTTTAATACAAGAGGTAAGGAATGCGATCAGAGAAGAACGATCTTACGGGTCACAGTGATTTCGGAAAATGTTCATCTGGCAGAGAAAGGAGGATGGGTCGGGGGGTGTGAGACCAGAGGCTGCTGGCATATCAGTTAGGAGGTTATTTCAGTAGCCACGGTGCACGTAGGGAAATACATTTGATTTTCTTGATGAAACTTCTGCATGTCAAAGGGGAAATCACTTGGTGCAGAAGGCTTTTCAACGCCGTTGTGTGCAACACACAAATCCCTCCAAGTTGATAGAAGCCTGCCCGGCTCGCTCAACAGAAGTAAACCTCGTAGACATTGGAATGTTTATGTTCAGCCCAAAATGGCTCTGGTTTTTTACACAGCTGTAAAGTGTATTTAACTCCCAAATATAAAACACTTCTTGACTACTGTTTCATAGCTTCATAAAACGAGCCTCGATTGCGTATGTGCTGGCTGTTGTCATCCCCTATCTTTCCACGCAAATCTGTTTCCTGATATTGTTCCCCTAACGGGAAAAAATGCAGCTCAGCATAAACTACCTTTTTTACAAGCAGCCACGAGAAGAAAGCCCCGAAGACAATAAGGAGCCTCCTCATTTATATTTTTAACCCGAGATTACAGATCTAACTAGCAGGGACCCAAAATCGCTTTAATTATGAATGTTTCTCATTGTGGTTGTGAGTGTAAGTCAGTAACAGATGTTCGTGTTCCCTAGCTCAACTGTTTTTAATTCTTCCTCGTACGTGGAGAGAGAAATCTTTAAACATTTGCCAAAGTTCAATTAACATCACTGGCTAAAGGTGGAAAATGCCCTGCTTTGTTTTTTCTCAGCCATTTACCTGCCTTGGCTGCCTGTGCCACAGAGCACCGGGGAAGGATTCCAGCTGGCATAGGTTTTATTACCGCAAAGTTAATTTGCAGCATGAGCCTTCGGGGGGTGGGGGGGGATCTGCTGGACTTTTTATATATTTATTTATTTACGCTTTTTCGGTGATAAATAAAATTACACTGTAAAACATTGCACCTTAATTGCAGGAAACCCGGTGCATTTTTTGGTCATTCTGCAAGTGGTTAAGAGCTCATGTTTTGTTTATATGAAGCTGTGGAAATCTTGGGTAAGGCTATGTTTACAGCCAAGGCCGTGTGACTTGGTTTATCATGTTTTTCCTGTGCTCTGTGGAACAGGCCTGGCCATTCGGTATTGAAAAGCCTGTTTCTGTGGAGAATGGAGTTTGGGGTCGTGGGGGACGCGTTTATGTAAGGACGCAGAATGACAGCCAGAGACTATGGGCACTTGGAGCCGTAAAACCTCAACAGCCCCCCGTGTGATGGCATTACAACAATTTGCTTTAGCACCTTAGAACAAGTTCACCTGGATTTCCTGCGGAACAAGGCACATGTGATGGCACCGGTCGACTTTTCTCCCCATCTTTGATCCTGTGACCCGCATGTCTGAGTGTCTGGTTCCTATTTGATAGACATCTTAGGTAGAACCCACTTCTAGAAGATTTACAATTGGGGTTTGACTTGCTGAACTCTGACTTCTCAGAAAACCACTGTCCTATAAAGCATTTCTCATGGACGGCCAAAACCTGAAAATTCCACCTCTGAAATAGTCCGAAATTTACAAAATGCCAACTGCACAGGTTACTTGGGCTCTGATGATATTGCCCATTCCAGAGGTTTCCTTGTGTCTCCCCAAAGCTCTGCTGAGTATCTGCTCATTCCTCCTCATTTAGGCAATTGGAAAACAAATCCTTTTTTGGTCTATGACACACAGATTATCCCCTGAGGAAATCTGCGGATGACATATAACTTACAGGACTTGCAAAGGGTCATTGGGTTTGTCTTTGGATAAAGTGTTTTCTCCTTACGGAGCAAAACAGTGCAAGGGAGGAAATGGTAGCCCCGCGCTGGAAAATGGGAGGTAGGCTAAGGGTTGTAATAATCGAATTACAAATATCACAACCCCTCTGGCACGCAGGACTGAGTTTGCTTCCTCAAGGTCGACCTTTATGTCTCTGGACCAGGGTTGATTTGAAAAATGGACCATTTGGATTTAGTGCTGGCCACAAATCAAGCACAGTGGAGGAGGAAGACGGGGCAGTAAAGTTACTCAGTGATGTGAGAACTCGGAATTAAGAATCCCCACCTTCATTTTCCCCTTAAGACCCAACTTCTACCTTGATAGCTTAAGAGAAGGGTTTAAACCTTTTATCCCTTGTATATTCGTGAAGCTGCCTCTGTGTGTGCAGATCATGGCCAGGGGATGTTCAGACTCTGTCAGAACGACCTAAGAAACACCATTAACTACCTGTAGTTTTGAAAAGAACATTCTTTCAACATCACCTTCTGGAAAGTAAATAGGCAACTTGTTTGGGTAGACATGATATCGGAAGACCGAGTGTGTTTCCTGAGTAAATTTCTAAGAATTAATTTTAAACGGCTTTTATTGCTCAGGATCTGTGAAGTGAGGGAGGTCTCGATCACCTGGCTTGCAGAGGCTGGATTCCCCACTTCCTTGACCCATGGAGCCACTGACAAGGCATTAGAGGGAGTGGGGGACACCCAGACCTGGGTGCCAGACTTTCACTACTGCCTAGACTTTTGCTGAGTATGTGACCATGGACAGATCACCTCCCCAGGCACCGGTGTAGTCCTCTGTCAGAGAGGAGGTTGGCACAGAATATCTGAGGCCCTTTCCAGACTTGAAATTTTATCATTTTATGACTCAGTGATGACGTTCTCAAGCTTGGGCATTTTAACATCAGTCAGAAAGTATGTACTGATGGTGTGCTCAGAACCTGTAAGTGGGGTCGGGGGGGTCGGGGGAGAAGCATAAAAGCCAAGTCCAGAGTCTTCTGGAACTGAAAACAGCTGAAAGATGTACATGAAAGGGGCAGGTAGAGGCTGGAACAGAGGCAGAAGAGCCAAGAGAGATTTGAGGGTCAGAGTAGTGAAAACACCCCCTGTAAGGTCCCAGAGGAGAGGAGCTAATTGTGGCAAGGGGTGCTTTTTTACCTGAGATGACAGAGGTGCGGCCAGTGAGTGGAAGATCTAGGAAAATGAAACACCGAAATTCACAATTTTTCCTTTATTTTGCACAGAGAGTCAGATCTTGGTAGATGCCATTTCCCAGCTCTAAAAGGGAAGAAAATGGTAATAGGACCTTGACATGGTGGTCTTTTGTCACCGTGTTTCTATATTTGCTTTTTATGGGCAGAGCCTGCTTCCTACCCCATGTTAAAGATGGCAGGTGGGGCATCTTCCTGGCCTGCCCTCTCCTGGATAGATTCTGGAAAACAGGCCAGAAAGCAGCCCATCGGGTGTCCCATGGGATTAGCACACAAGGAAGTGACCCAAATAGAAGCCCCTGCTTAGGTTTGATAATGTGTCTTGGAAGCAGGGGGGTGAGGGGTGGGGGCTTGGCAGGAAGGAAGGGAGAAGCCATGCCGATGCCACAGTGTTTGCTCCTCTGCGTTGGTGTCATCGGGATGCCTCTGTCTAACATCTCTGAAACAGCTCCGTCCTCATCCGTTGTAAGACAAATTCCTATCCTGACTGGCCGTGGGCAGTTCAGGCAGAACAGAATTGAAGCACCTGGGGATTTTAGAGTCCGACTTGTAAATCATCCATCACATTTCCACGCGAGGGTTTGGGCAGAATGACCGGTCTTTCCTTATTTCTGTTGCCGCTTGCCTGGGGACCGGTAGATGTGGTTTCTCAGGGCCAGGACTATTCCTGCGGTCAGCCTTCAATTAGATATCTAATCACAAACCTTTAGCCTTGTTAGAAAACCATGGGAAAGCCTCCGCTTTGTCGCCGTGTGGCATGTATATGGCATCGTTCTGCTAGACGTGACTTGTTGAAAAGACGCTGAGAAGAGGCAGCCTACGAATCAGGATTTCCAGTCTAAGGCTGCCTGTGTCCAGAGAGCCCCTGTAGCTGAAGAGGGGACAAAGCTGGAGGAAAGGAAAAGAGTCCACCCCCCTCTATCCTGGGTGAGGAAGAAAGACCTCGTGCTACCGGTGCGTGTGACCATCCGCCTGCTCTCTGCCAGCCTCTGTGGAAAGCCTGTCCTGGCCCGGTTCTTACCAGCGGGCACATGGACACTGCCGCAGTTGTCATTTTTCACTGAGGTAACTGGCGCTTGAAACGAGGTGAGGAAGTCACCGAGGATCCTACAAACAAGATGTGAATTTCGGCAGTCTGCCGCCAGGGGCCTTGCTCTTATCGCTGGGCAACCTCCTGTCGTCAGAGTTGATGCTTGCATATCTCGGCAACAGGGAGAGCTCAAAGCCACTTGTGAAATCAGCTGTGCCCACCTTAGAGAAGAAGGTCATCCTCTGAGGAAGTAGCATCGTGTCTTTGTCGCACAACACGTGTCTTATGTCAGGGAAGTTGAGGGGGTCGGGCCGGAGCAACCCATTCCACATCCTTGGCCAGGGTGGAAGGCGAGAGAAACCCCAGCGGGGTTGACCGTGAACGGCACATGGGGTGGATGAATCTGGAGGTGTGGTGCCCGGTGCAGAGCTGTTGAAGCACGTTCCAGCCGGCCAGAGCACGCCGAGGGCGAGAGGCGAGAGCATGGGAGCTGAGCAAGGGGGCCAGGAGCCAGCCACGGCCATGCGCGTGCCAGGGGGCAGCCTTGTTGATTTCTGCTGCTCCTGGGGTCTGTCGGTGACCCATGATCTTCAAAAACAACTCAAGCTTGTCGATTATCCTGATGGACTTTTCAGTTTATGAAATGCCATGTCTGCTCAGCCAGTGAAAATGCCAACAATAGATAGTTGATACTAAGTGGCAGGTACTGGTTTTAAGCGCCTATGTGTGTATTCACTCATTTAATCCTCCGCCGTGGGTGCTGTGCCCAGGAGAACCTGAGTGATAGGAAAAGCTTGGTAAGTCAGCATGTAGGGAGTGGGTGGCATTAGGAAGTCAAGGCCATGTTGTCTGCTTCACACCCGAGCCTTTATTATCATGCCCCGAGTGTGAGAAGCCTGACTCACTTTTATAACATGTCTAAAACGATCTCTTTGACTGGGAAATTCTTGCCCCTGCACTTTCTCCCGATCACTTTTGTCAAGGCTTGTCACACGCGTAACGTTTCACCAGATGTTAACGCAGCCCTGATGAGTGTGAAGCCAGGCTGATAGGTGCTGTGTGTAAAAAACGACATCACTGGTGCTTTCAGGAAGCTGCCCCATGATGAAGCCAAATAGCTTTCTTAAAAATCAGAAGTACTCTCATAAAACTCGTTTTTCACGCGGCACAGGCTGCAGTTTCCACATGGGACGGAGTGTGAAACTCAGCTTTTATGGGAGCTCGCTGAGATTTGTGTGAACTCTCAGTGACTCTCATGACATTATTCCCCAGAGGAATAACTTATTTTTCTGTTGTGGTGCATTTTCATGTCATCGGCTGTGTCTGGAAAGAGACCATTACTCCGGTGCAGTGAAAACTGGTTCCTGCCGGCGGGCCCTGATTATTTCTCAGCCGCGATGATTTTGCAGGCTTTTTCTGAGTACCCATCACCCTCTCCTTCCCACCCCTCTTCCTCGAGCTCTCTCTCTCGGCACAAAAACATTCACCCTGTCTGTAGGCCTGCGCTCTATAAATATAGCACATTGTATTTCAGAGTTAGAAGGGAAGATGCCACCCTGATAGCCAGCTCTCGCAGGTGCCTTGGTACTGCAGAGAAAGGCTGGGCTGGTTTTCAAAAGATCCTCCACTCCTGCTGTTTTCAGAGTTCATGTTTTTATTTTTTAAATAATTTTTTAATGTTTATTTCTGAGGGAGAAAAAGCAATATGGGGGGGGGAGGGAAAGAGGGAGACAGAGCATCCAAAGCAGGCTCATTGTGTCTGATAGCACAGAGCCTGATGCAGGGCTCGAACTCACAAACCATGAGACTATGACCTAGGTCATAGCCAGACACTTAACCAGCTCAACCACCGAGACACCCTCAGAGTTTATGTTTTTTTTTTTTAAATGTTCTATTTATTTCTAGGAGAGAGAGAGAGAGAGACCGCGTGAGCAGGGGAGGGTCAGAGAGAGAGGGAGCCACAGACTGAAACAGGCTCCAGGCTCTGAGCTGGCAGTCAGCACAGAGCCCGACGTGGGGCCCGAACCCACGAACCGCGAGATCATGACCTAAGCGAAAGTCGGACGCCCAACCGACTAAGCCACCCAGGCGCCCCTCAGAGTTTATGTTTTTAAAAGCAGGTCATTCCCCTAGTGCAAGAGTCTGAGGTGTGATGACAGACCATCGGGTGCCCACATCCTCACTCCACACCTCCAGGGCAGAGAGACTCTGTCTTTTTTATCCCCGGGTCTCCAGTATGGTGAACAAATTAACAAAAATCAGTTCAGCAATATAATCCAAAATCAACATTTTATTTTTTCCCCGACAGCGTTAGAAATCAGTACCTTGACCCATCGTATTGGAAATATAAAGTACATCAGACATTTTTGTCTGCGCATTTTAGGCAGATGACTGCAACCAGTTGATTTCTTATTAGGCTTTGTCTGGCACATGTCATTTCTTTTAAGTCGAGACAATTTTCTTTAAGTTTATTTATTTTTAGAGAGAGACAGAGCACGAGCATGAGTGGGGGAGGGGCAGGGAGAGGAGGAGACACAGAATCTGAAGCAGGTCCAGGCTCTGAGCTGGACAGGTCAGCACAGACCTCGATGGGGGGTTCGAACCCATGGGCCACAAGATCATGACCTGAGCCGAAGTTGGATCCTTAACCAACTGCGCCACCCAGGCGCCCCTAAAGTATAGACAATTTTTCATTACTGATTAAAATAATAATTCTGGCTAGTGCTAATACATACACAACCATGTGTCAGAAATTAATCTGATCACCTTATCCACACTGAATCGTACAGTCTTCCCAGTAGCTGTGTGAGGTTATTAGCTCTAGTGTTATTTTAGTTTTACTGATAGCAAAATGGAGGTAGAAAGAGGCAAAACAATTGGTCTGAGGCCAGCAATGGCAGAGCCAGAATCCTAATGCAGGCAGCTCGCTCCCAAGCTCCTGAATTACCTGCCCTCCCACGCAGCCTCTGGATAGAGTTTGGTTTGGTTTGGTAGCTGTGCTCATCAGGCTTAACCAAAGGATGTGTGTCTCCCAGATCCCTACATCCAAGATCATCCCTAATGTCGTCATCATGTTTCTTTGCATCGTGCACAAATTGTGTTGTGTTTTCAATGAGCATAATCACAAAGTACAAGATGTGTATGTTACATACACAGCAAATGTTCTTCCATTGCAGGGGTCTCTCCTATGGATTTCCCTCATTCTGCAAAGAGTAGCTAAGGCTGGGGATGCTGCAGGGAATAAGGAGAACTTCCCCTGTGATGGTGATTTCTCAGTGAGCCCATCAGGGTGGTGGGGAAGACGGATCTCCCCGCTGCCCTTGGACACACTGAGATCTCACCTTCCTGAGTTTGCCTCTAGCTCCTTCCTGATGCCGGGCAGTTGTGATTCTCTGGGTCTGGCCCAAAGCATTGACTCCAGAAGGCCCACTCACCGCTCACAGGCCTGTGCCTGCCAGCTGCCCTCCTTAGCTTGGCTGATTTGAAACTCTGAGAACGCATTCCACTCGGCAACTTGATGACAGCCCCAGGCGGAGTGCGGGGTACCGTGCATGACCCTTCTTTATTCAGCACAAGGTCTGTGAATGACTTGGGCCATTTTTTAGAACCAGGTTCACCTACTCTGAAAACAAAGATTGTCCTTGAGAGTCTTCAAAAAGATCATGGTGGGACAGAGTCATAAAGGACACCACGATCTTGGTGGATACTCTCAAGGACAATCTTTGTTTTGTGATGAGCTGTCTTCATACTTTTTATCCATTGCATACACCTGTCACTTTCCTGTTTCCCCTGTCGGCCCCCATCAATGTGTGCCCTCCTGACGGTCCTGAGGTTGGCTTGCCAAGAGCCTACCTTCTCAAGTAGATTGTAGGTTCCTCCTAGCTGACACAATACCTTGGCAATGGTCGCCAAAAATGACCTTTCTCTTCTCTTTTAGCCTATTTTACATCCTACTTAAATGTTGGCTACAGTTGTATGGTGATTTTCTAATCTGGATGAAATGGTTCTTTTAGTTAGAAGTTCTATAAACTGAGATGCTAATGGTCAAAAATGGTCTTAAGATTTTTTTTATCATGACCCAGTAAGAACTATATTTTAAACTGAGACACACATCTGAAACGAGTTTTACGAAGACTTCTTAGACTCTGACTCCTTCTATTCTTCTATCCTTATTTTTTTTTTAATGCCCCACCAAATTGATTTTATGACCCACTTCTGGGTCACAGTCTACAGTTTGAAAACACTATGACTCTGCATTGGAAGTAGGTCTCCAGAGTGGCCAAGTGCCCAGGAAACTTTTATGTTAAATCTCTCTGAATCTTGAGCAACCACTAAAAGCCTAAGGGGAAATAAGTCATTTTACTCTCCCCCAAAGGTAAAAGAGTAGAATTCCTAATGGGATGAGAAACGGGAAGGGGTTTGGATGTTGAAATCTGGACTGTACCGAAGAGATATTGGCATTTCTTTTTTTTTTTTTAATGGTTGACATACAGTGTTACCTTAGTTTCACGTGTATGAGATGTCATTTCTTAGTGCTCATTTTTCCTGAAAACTAGCCAAGAGCTGGGTATAATAAAGGAGGAGATGGCATTTTGTTTGGGGGGCAGTCTCTTTCTCCTCCAACCAGGATGAAGAGCTGGGAAATGGGTACCCAGAGAAGTATGCCCAGCGGGAGCCCTCAGTTGGCAAGGGGCCTCCTGAGGGGGGGATGGGGGAGTCTGGGAATGATGCTATCAGAGCCAGGAACAAGCCACCAGGTGTGTCTCCAAACTCAGCAGGTAGAAGTACAGAGCACTTCTCTGAAGTCTCCAAAAGACAAAAACGATCAAGAGACATGGCAATGAAGGGTTAATAAGAAAGCGGCCAGTTTTCCTGTGTTCCTTTCTTTTCATCGTTTCCTGAGAATCACGCGCCTTTTCAAATACAGACTCTCTTACTCTTGCTTCATGGAATTGTTCCAAAGTCTGAATTTCCAATTCTTGTAAGATACTTGTTTCAACAGCCTTGACCTTGACCTCAAATTAAGTCACAGGCCTTGGAGTTAGAGCGACAGCCTCCCCACTTCCCTGATGGAGGAGGAAAGAGCCAGGGCGAGTCACCACCTGCCCCGTGTGCACACCTTAGCCCTTGTGATGACGGCAGTCACAGCGCAGTGACCAGGTGGCAGGCAGGGCTGCGCCCTCCTGGCAGAGGCTGCACTCTGTTTTCAGCGTTGGCAGGTTTTAGAGGCGACAGCCCTAGCATTCCTCGAGGGCTCCCCTTTCTGTCAGGGTACCGGTGGGAAGCGTCACCGCCTGTAACCATTCCCACTTGTGATTTTCATTTCTTTGTCCAAAAACACAGAGGGGGGTGCCCGGCTGGCTTGGTCGGTGGAGTGTGCAACTGTTGATCTCAGGTTGTGAGTTTGGGCCCCGCGTTGGGTGCAGAGAGTACTTAAAAATCGTTTCAAAAGTGAACACAGAGGAAGGTGACAGGGAATTGGATTTGCGCATGTCATTTGCTCTTAAGCGGCGGAACCTGCATCCCAGATCCCTAATTACTTTGTATCTTCACTTTGCCCCCCACGCTTGAATTTCTCTTCCCCCCAGGTAATATCATCATGTAGATGGACAGCATGGCTTGGGTGTCGGGAAGGCTGACATCCCCCTTTCCTTTTATCTGTTTGTTCAGCAGACACATCGATTGAGTTCCTCCTGTGTGCCAGCCACTTTTAAGGACTCTAGGAATTCAGTGACATGGAGCTTGCCTACTAGTGAGGAAGAAAGATAACAAAGATAAAAACAAGATCATTTACAAAGTTGGATGTGCTATGAGAAAGGCACTCAGTGGGGAGGACATTGTGCCCGGAGACATAGCCAGGTGATCAGGGCTGGCTTCTTGGAGGTGGTGACATTTGAGCTGAGTTTCAGATGAATCCAAGTGAGCTGTGCAGTAACTGGTTAGGAATACAGGCTCCGGACCTGGGTGGCCAGAGTGGAACCCTTGCTCTGCCATGGAAAAGCTTTGCTACCTGCGACCAGGTCCTCTGCCTGTCTGAGCCTCTGTTTTGTTTAAAATGAAAATAATCATAGTAGCAACCTCTTAGCATCGTTTAAGTGAGATTTAAGTGAGTTAATAGATGCGCAGTGCTTAGAAGCGTGCGCGGCAGGTGGGGAGCCCCAAGCGAGTGTCAGCTGTCCTTATGACGATGAGGATGGTGAGATGAAGATGAGAAAGAGGAGGGCACATAGGCTCCGGAAATGTGCCGATAAACTCCTAGGGCAACAAAAGTGTGGTCATAGTTCATGAGTGGCCTGGTGTCCTAATGATGCAAACGCTGAACACGGATGAAACCGAGCATCCGGATGGAATTCTACCAGGAGAGGGGAGGTGCAGGGACAGGCTTGGAAGGTGCGTACAGGACCAAAATTCTTATCTTGCGTCATCAGCAGGTGTCCAAAACTATTGAATATCAAAAAAGAGCACTTCGAGTCATGTTGTTTGGAAACCAAGAGGTGAATCCCAGGGAAAGAGATGTAAGTGGAGGCTGTGGGGAGCAGGAAGAGGGGGTCAGGGGACTCCTCTTGTTCACTGTCAACCGACTAACTTTTTTACTGTGTTCAGCGATAACTTCGGTGAAAGAGAAGAAAAGGTAAACGAAAAACTAATAACGGAGATATACTGTAAGGTCAGGAGACCACCTAAAAGGGCTTCCGGTGGCCAAGTTATAGTTATTTAAGCATCGAAGAGTATGATGATAACTGGTAATTAGTTGAATGTGTGAAATGAGTCCAAAATGATACTGAACATGGAGAAGTTAATACAAAGTGTGCCCGAACGTAGCTGTCATAGAACAGTGGAAATAACAGGGTACGTTTCTGTACGTTATGCTCTCGGGATGTGTTGGCATCAGTGGCGTCTATGTTCTGTAAAGTACACATCTGTTTACACAATGCAGGTGTTCTTTTTTCCGCCTCCATTAGCAGAGTGGCAGGGAGCTGTGAGTATCTGTAGTTGCAGTAAAAGTAGGAACTGGGGCAGGCGTCGGAGAAACCAGCCAGCAGCCTGTCACAAACGGGGGGGGGGGGGGGGGGGGGGGGGGGGGGGGGGGGGCAAGCAAGGTAGGACTGGTTGTAAGATGGGGGAAGAGCCTGGTGGCCTGGGAGGGAATCCCTTTTTCCCGGAGATGCTGTCTCCGGTGGCCGTAGTCATTCTACTGAAGACATGATGTAGCAAGAAAGGCACAGGCTTTAAAAATACTGTCTGAGAGCGCCTGGGTGGCTCAGTTAGTTGAGCCTCTGACTCTTGATTTCAGGTCGGCCCATGATCCCAGGGGCATGGGATGGAGCCCAGAGGCTGCTCGGGATTCTCTCTCTCCCCTCTGCCCTTTTCCCCTGCTCGCACACACACACTCTCTCTTAAAAACAAAACAAAACAAAATAAGAACTTGTGTATTGAGCAAGAGAAGCTTGAGTAAAGAACCCAGGCACCCAGCCCAGGAAATGCAGACTCGCTCTTGAACCCTCTCGTCTTGCCTGTCATTCGGTCAGTGACTCAGAACCCCTGCCTTCTGCGGCCCAAATCCGTTTTTCTTTCCTTTAGGTCTTGCCAGGTACTGGTAACTCCAAGAAGGTCAAAGCTAAGGATGAAAATCGTGAAAATACAAACCTAAAGGACCAACTTGTGTTATAGGTTAAATGTAGGTTTTGGAGTTATTGGGATCGTTTTGTGTGATTTGTCTGTTTTTGAGATATTCTAAAGCTTAACTGCTTAAATGGTGAAGTTGGCATAATTTTGTTAAAATGTGCAGAATTTGATTAAGGTTGTAATTAACACAAATGTATAAGAGTATTTTATTTTTTATTTTTATTTTTTTTGAATAAACATTTTTTATAGTTTTTATTTATTTTTGAGACAGAGAGAGACAGAGCATGAGCAGGGAAGGGGCAGAGACAGAGAGAGAGGGAGACACAGAATCTGAAACAGGCTCCAGGCTCCGAGCTGCCAGCCCAGAACCTGATGCGGGACTCAAACCCACGAACCACGAGATCATGACCTGAGCCGAAGTCAGACACTTAACCAACTGAGCCACCCAGGCGCCCCAAGAGTATTTTATTTTTTTTAAAGTATATTTTGGGCGTGCCTGGCTGGCTCAGTTGGTAGAGCATGCGACTCTTGACTTTGGGGCTGTGAGTTTAAGCCTCACATTGAGCACAGAGCTTATTTTTAAAAAAATCATAAGATCACCTGGGTGGCTCGGCTGATTGAGCATCCAACTCTTGATTTCAGCCCAAGTCATGATCCCAGGGTTTTGGAATTGAGCCCCGTGTAGGGCTCTAGGCTGAACATGGAGCTTACTTAGGATTTTCTCCCTCCCTCCCTCCCTCCTTCCCTCCCTCCCTCTCTCTCTTTCCCCCATTTGCATGCTCTGTCTCTAAAAAAGATTTGATTTACTTAATTATATTTGGATATTTAGAAATATTTATCAAATAGACTTCTAGATACAAAAATTCACACTAAAGAATATACAAATATTAAGTTTTCTCATTAAAGAAAAAAAAAAAAAGTCCTCCAGATGTTAAAGTTCCAAGCAGCTATGACATGGAATAAAGTCATGCATGATAAGGCATTGGGTTGCTCCTTGATATGGGAAGCCATTAGAGGGTTTTAAAAGGCAAGTAGGATTATATAATTTACTCACTTTTTCTTCTTTTAAGACTATAGGAGGTCAGGAGCTGTGTAATATTGGATCCCTTCCTACTAGAGCCCGAGAAGTCCATTCCCTCATTAATTCATCCAACAAGCGCATGTCTTTGGCTCCTTGAGTGCAAGCACAGCACTGGGCACATCATCAAAGATAATGGCCAAGCACCTCCCAATAAGTTAGAAAGTTGAGTCCTGTGAGGGAAAGGCTGCTTCAGGCTTGGAGAGCCAGGATCATTTCCGTAGTTAAGGAGCAGCTGGGGGACAATGACATAAGGGATAAGCTGAGGCCAGGAGCCAGGAGGTCAAGAATTTTCAAGGCTCGGCCCACAGTCCCCAGCCATTAGCGTGGCTTCCATGGTAATTGTAATGTTGCCAGTTCATTTAGACTGTTGTTGCTGCAACTTCTATAAAGTGGTTCAGTACCAATTAAAGCTAATTTATACTGATAAATCTATAAGGCAGAAAGGCAGCTCTTTGCTAATATATTTGCCAGAATTTGACACCCCAGGAGAGTTTTAATTTGCTGTCACTGCAGTTAGCACATGTGCATGAATATTAATGATCTGCATTCTAGGAAGAAATGGGGTATGCTGGGTTTTCTGGAAAAGGTTGACTTGTTTTCATCCACGTGTATGTCAGTGTTTTAGGTTTATGAAGGCAGGGAATGAGAACACCATAGGTGCTGAAATGGAGAGCAGGCCATGTGCACGGGGTAAAGGGGGGCGCGCAAAGGGCAGATGGGCAGAGGTTGGAGGGTAGTAGGCAGGGTTTGAAGTGGCTCCTGAGGTGGATGACCGTGACCTTGCCGGAGACACTCTGCAGGGCTCCTGGGCGGTGACGTGGGTCCAGGTGGGTGAATCTGCACATGTTTGTGTACAGAGGCTCTGGGCCACCTTGCTTTTTCATGTGATTCATGAGAATTCTGGTTTTTACTTCCTTTGCTAACAACCAGTGGAATTTTTCTGGAAAAACCCGCAGAACGATCATTGCCTTATCACGAACTCCTCTCTGCTAGGTTGTGCCCGTCCCCACGATGAGATGCCAAAACGGGCTCTCAGTCTGCCTCTCTGAGCCACTGTCCCGCCCACCTCGGGCCCCACTTGGGGGTTGTACAGTGTGGGTGGTGGATGGCAGACCATGGACAGCCAGTGTTATTGTGGGCAGTGCGTGGTGAAATGACATTTTCATATAGAAACTCTCACATTGACAAATGTCATTTTAAAATTCATAATGTCTTGAGGCGCCTGGGTGGCTCTGTCAGTTAAGCGTCCAACTAAAGCCCAGGTCATGATCTCATGGTTCGTGAGTTTGAGCCCCACGCCGGGCTCTGGGCTGACAGAACCTACTTTGGATTCTGTCTCTCTCTCTCTCTCTCTGCCCTCCCCTGATCGCACTTTGTCTGTGTCTCTCTGTCTCTCTCTCAAAAGTCAATAAGCTTTAAGAAGCATTTTTTTAAAAAATCATAATGTCTGAGACAAAGAAGAGTCTGAAAAAATTCCTCATGTAGCTCTTCTTTGGAAGACCAGACTGTGACCTCCCCGGGAGGCCAGGGTCCCGCCACTTGGTATATGAGGCAGAGCCCAGTGCTTCCCACACACTCCTGTGTCCACCCCACATGTGGCTGTGAGTGACTGCACATGACAATGTGTCCCTAGTCCTTACTCTCCAGTCTCTCCAGTGCCTTGCTTTGTGTGTCATATCTTTATCTCTGTCACACAGGGGAGGATATTCAATTTGAAAATAAGGAGCCAGGGGCGCCTGGGTGGCTCAGTCGGTTGAGCATCTGACCTTGGCCTGGGTCATGATCCTGCAGTTCATGGCTTCAAGCCCCTTGTTGGGCTCTGTGCTGACTTCTCAGAGCCTGAAGCCTGTTTCGAATTCTGTGTCTCCCTCTCCCTTCTCTCTCTCTATTAATAAACAAACATTTTAAAAAATTTAAAAACATAATAAAGGAGCGCAGGGTTTGGGACCGAATTCCCTCGTACCCATCCAGTCTGCCTATTTCTAGCCAGGTGACTTGGGCACATCCGTCACTTCCTGAACCCCCGCTCTCCTCTCTGTTAAATGGGGGCATCGAAGGGCAGTTACAGGACAGGCCCGTCTCCCAGCACCAGGCACACAGGAGGCGCCCAAACCTTAAAAGGCAGGAGCAGCGCCCAACTCCTTCTGTTTCCAGAACAGCGCATGTAAAACAAAACCTGCTCATTCCTAGCTACGGTTCTCATTAAGAAATCCAAGTAAACACAGAGGTTTAAGCAAACGGGAAGGTGCCAGAATTGGGGAAGCAAATGACTGGAAGCAAAAGGAGGCCAACAGATAGCAGGCATTGTTGTGGTGTCACAAATGCCTTCCGAAAACCTTTTCTCCCGGCCCACTGGCGGACTGAAATTAACAGGCCCCGCGGAAGAACTTGTGTTAGGACAGAGCCTCAAAGCCACGCAGGGCTGTAACCAGAGCACCTGCAAAGGCAGTGACCATCTTAACAGAAAGGTGGCTGGGCAGACGTCCACCATGTGCTCAGCAGCTGATCTTTCATGTCCTCCGTTCTTGGGGTCCCTTTTGAGACACAGATCTGTGAGGACACACTCTCTTCTAATAGACAACAGTGAATTCGGCAAGTTTACACACCTGATCAAGCCAACTGATGTTTGGTTTCAAAATGCAGGGGACATGTCTCCAAGAGTGTTTTCCTGCGCTGTCTGCTTCCCAGGTAGCACAACCCGGGGTGGGGGGGGGGGGGGGGCGCATGGCTGGAATCCACCAAACCAGCCACCAGTTTTCACCTGTTTTTCCTAATTAAGGTCTGTAGATTTTCTCTTTGGTTGTCAGAGGGGCTTCCTCTGGGGCCTTCCAAACATGCAGTGTGAGGGGGGCTGTCTGTACATAGCAGGTATTTTTCTGTTTTGTGTCTGAGCACCTCGCCCCTTTCAATCTGGCTCTTGCTAGGATCTGGAGCTGCCTCGTAGAAAGGAAAGAGAGTGGGGAGAAGAAAAGAAGATGAAGATGAAAGGGATAAGCATAGTCTTTCCCTGCTTAGGGTCCTGGGCCAGGTAGCCCTGAGAAGGGAGACCCTCTGCACAGACCGCCATGGGCCAGCTGAGTGGGGTCAGCAGCCTGTAAGTGCCTTCTAGTTGCAGGATTCCGATTCCATGACCCAGTGTCCCCTGGCAGAGTCTTTTTTTTTTTTTTTTTTTAAGTCTATTTATTTTGAGAGAGTGCAAGCAGGGGAGGCCCAGCGAGAAAGGGAGAGAGAGAGAGAGTCCCAAGCAGGCTCTGTGCTCAGTGCAGAGCCTGACACAGGGATCGATCCCATAACCTCGGAATCACAACCCGAGGTGAAATCAAGAGTCAGATGCTCAACTGCCTGAGCCACCCAGGTGTCCCCATCCCCCCAGCAGAACTTCTTTTCTTTTTCCTTTTTTCTTTTCTAATATTTTTAATGTTTTATTTATTATTGAGAGAGAGAATGTGGGCAGCAGAGGGGCCAAGAGAGAGGGAAACACACAATCCGAAGCAGGTTCCAGGCTCATAGCTGTCAGCACAGAGCCAGATGTGGGGCTTAAACCCATGAACCGCGAGATCGTGACCTGAGCCCAAGTCAGACACTTAACCAACTGAGCCACCCAAGTGCCCCTTTATTACAACTATTAATACATTTTACTTGTTATTTTATCCTCAGACTTTGATTTGCATATGTCTTGTACAGTAACATGTTAGTGCACATACGCCTTTTACAAGAAATACATTCCCACACGCTGATACTCACAATGTTTTATTGATCGGGATGTAGGACCGAATTGTTGGGGGGCCAGCGCTGGGAGAAGCAGCCTTGCTGCACCCCGCCGTCCCATAACGGGCGGGGAAACTCCAGCAAAGGACACTCCTAGGAACTCATGAAGTTAGTTTGAAAACAGCAGATGCAGCACACATGACAAATGAACCAGGATGGGGTTTATTTTTTCTCCTTGGAAAGACGTGAGGAAACGAACACAGCAGAGAAGAAAGGATTGGCCCAAATGTTCTCGTAACTATGGAGGTAACTTTAGCTTCGGGTTCGCTCTTCCTAGAGTGCAAAGGTGTTCTAGAGCGGACCAAGGGCGGTGGTCGTTTGCAGGTGTCTTCTGCAGGACACCGCGGACCCTGCAGCCAGTCTTCTAGATGCTAGCCCCAGGTGGGTGCCAGCGCATGTGCGTGCGGCCTAGGAGAAGAGGTCGCCTGTCCCCACCTGCCGTGGGACCCTCTGGCTGCAGAATGAAAGACAGCCAGCAGCTGAGGATGAGGCCTCGTCTCCCAGCCATTCACGGCTCTGTTCGATGATAGGGTGGTGTTTGGGGTACAGTGAAGATAAGCAACAGAGTCCCCCCTCCCCCCCACACACACTCTTCTGTACGCTCAAGAGCAAGGGAACAGCGGGCAAAATGAGAAAACTGCCTCTGTGAGGTTTTACTGGTTTATGTGCCAGATACTCCCTTAATGCTTATGTGCCAGGTGTTGTTCTCAGTATATTGTTTTAATTTTTTAATGTTTTTTTAAGTTTTGCTTATTTTTGAGACAGAGCGCGCATGAATGGGGAAGGGGCAGAGAGAGCAAGGAAAGCACAGAATCCGAAGCAGGCTCCAGGCTCTGAGCTGTCAGCACAAGAGCCGGATGCAAGTCTTGAACCCACAAACTGTGAGATCATGACCTGAGCCGAAGTTGGACCCTTAACCAACTAAGCCACCCAGGCGCCCCTTAAATTTTGTTTTTAATGTTTGTTTATTTCTGAGAGAGAGAGAGAGAATGCGAGTGAGGGAGGGGCAGAAAGAGGGAGGGAGACACAGAATCAGAAATAGGCTCCAGGCTCTGAGCTGTCAGCACAGAGCCTGATGCGGGGCTTGAACTCACAAACTGTAAGATAATGACCTGAGCCCCACAGGCGCCCCATCACTATGATGTTTTGAAAAACGGGAACTCAGCTATTCTTCATATCAGCCTTAACGGCTGGTTAGTAGTATTAGCTCATTTTACAGATGAGGAGTCTAGAAGATCAGAGAGGTGACATCACTTGCCTGGGGCCACACAGCTTGTCAGGGCTCACACAAGCCCCCATCCTGTGGCTTCCCTGTAGGTGGGGAGGTGGGGAGGTGCTCAGTTCTGCCCACGCTGAAAAGTCCAAACACCGCTCCTATCTTGCTATGGAGTCCGGCTTGTATTTTTTCTAGTGGAGATTCCCATATCTTTCAGAATTATCTTAGTTTCTGTTTGCTTTCAAACAGGCCTTTCTAAAAGCATTCTATATAACACGTTCATGTAATGTTATCACAAAAATGAGGTTACGTTGTCTTGCATTTTTTGAGGTCTTAACTAATTCTAATCCTTAAGCTGCAAGGAAGAGATTTGTGTGCATTTCACAGAAGAGAAAGTGGATGCCAGTAGCCTGGCACTCAGCTGACATGCCCCACCAAGACGTGAACCCACTGTGTACTGCTGTCTGTTTCAGGATAGAATTAAGTATAAGCAGATGCTTCTTGACCCCATGCCAAGGGAGATTTCACAAAGCACCCAGAGGTCTGTGTGGTTCCCTGGTGCCTTGAGCAGGGGAGTGGTTAGCCAGGGACAGTGCCCATTCATGCCTGCCAACTGGGGCTGGCGTTCACTGTCCCAGGAGCCCCAGCTAGGGGGATGAGTTGTGTGGTCGCCCTACCTTCCTACCCCGCTGGGGGCTGGATGCAGAATGGTTTCCAGGCAACTGTGTTCCCAGCACCAACCCCTCAGGGGCTGGCTCCCTTTGATCTGGTGGAGTCTTGAAGTTTTCTCCTCTGCTGGGCTTCATTAAGCCTTCCATTGGTCTGAGGTTCCCCACCCCACAGTTGTAAATGTTGCATGGTTCTTGGTATTCACGTTAACAAATTAGCCCAATTAGATGGGTAAATTAGTCATTCTAACTTTCCGAAGACCGGCTAGAGGAGCTTTGTGACATAGCATTTATAGTTTTCTAACAAGCAATTTAAAGGACACCACCATGTGGCATTTGTTTAAGAGTAAAGTGTCCTAAACAATGCCCTACTTAAAAACAGATTTCAGACTTTGCTCAAGACTCAGAACCAAGGCAGAGATTATAGCCCTGTGTTGTCTCGTACAAGCATTTCCAAATGGGTCTCTCATTCCTGGGGGCTACACCCAAGTACAGCGGAGTTCCTGAAACCCACATGGAATCCCAAACCGTTTGCCAGATTGTTTTTTCTGCGCTAGTTGAGTTTCTAAATAGGCTTCAAAACAGACTGCTCTGGACTCCAGCTGAGCGTTAGATGATAAAGACCCAGCCACTGGAAGGAGGTTGAAAGGGAACCCTTAGATTGCGGCTGGCATTGGCGGCCGGGAAGCGCGATGAGGAAAAAGCAGTGTCCCTTAATAGCTCATTGAAAATGTGTAAGCTCGTGAACCTCACTGGATTCAGCCTCCTCATTTTCTCGAAAGCAACAGTCCTCTCCCCCGCACGGGGCCGCCGGAGGATTAAATGAGATAATGCATCGACCGGGCCTGAAGCACAAGAGGCACCCAATCATACTTGAAGTCCCTTCCTTCCTTCTTGGGTCCTTTTAAGTGTTAGTTTCAGAGGCCGGCGTCCCTGTTCTGGGCTCAGTTGGCTCTTCAGACAATCTTATTAATGCCTATTAAAATGAAACCCAATAAAAATGCCAATATTTGGTGTTGAAATAATTGATGTCGCAGAGACGGACCATGGAGCACCCAAGCAGGCCCCTGGTGCAATTTAGCCTCACACCTGGGGGACGAATTTCACAACTGTAATTGCTACCATATAATTCTTATTAATGTTGTGCTATAATTCCTATTTATTCCACGGGGCTTGTAAATGCATTAAGACTTGTCAACATATTATTTTACACTGTTTATGATCTTTAGAATTATGTCCTTCAGCCTTGTATTGTGCAAAAGCTCACAATAAATGGCTTTGGGCCTCATTAAAAAAGAGCAAAAAGCTAGTGCTTGTTGAAGCGGTTCTCCATCCCCACCGTCCTGAACAGAAGTCCGTGAAACACGCTTTTAATTCAGTTCCGAGCAGAACTCTTAACGTCCGGAATACAAGGGACTGTCCTCCTCCAGTCTGAGCCGAGCCTTCTGACCGGGATGGGTGAGCCCGCCCTCCCGGGGAATGCCGGGAAAAGACAGGTGTAGACAGGACCCTGGGGACAGGGCGGAGGTGTTTGGTCTTCCATGAGATGCAGCCCGTATTCTGACATGACTGGCTCAGAGCTTCCGGTGTTTCTGCCCCCCTGCTCCCTAGCTTCCGGTAACCCCTTTTTAGTTCCAAATGTCTTCATAGCCCTCTCAGCTCAGGCTGTAAAGAAAAAGATCTGAAATTAATTCCCACTGAAGTATAGACCTATTCACTGTAAAGTGTAACCCCCTCCCACAGGTTTTTGCATTTATGAGGCTGATACGCATGAAACTATGGGGACGGAAACCTGTCCAGGGGAATGTCAGGCATAGCTGGTGGTGTGTACGTGGTCGGGCAGGGGTGTCTGCCATCGTCGGTGGTTTTCGATGTGGGGCTCAGAGCCTTCCTGGCTTCTTCGGAGTCCCAGACTGGCCTGCCAGAGAATCAGGTTCAAGTTCTTGCTCCGCTGATTGGCAGCCATGAGTCACTGGGAAACTCAGTCTGGTGTGTTAGGTGGAAAGGCAGGTCGCCCTGCCCCCAGGGCTGTCCCTTGGTGCCTGGAATGCTCCCCCAGAGGAGGAGGAGTGGCCCCATCTGGTCACCCGTTCCTGCCTGTCCTGGGGGGGAGGGGCCAGGAGCAAACTGGAGGGAACCGCAGGGCAGCTGCTGACGGCTCTCGCTCTTCTCTGACCCGCAGGCAGCGAGTACGACGAGGAGGAGGTGGATTACGAGGAGTCGGACAGCGATGAGTCCTGGACCACGGAGAGCGCCATAAGCTCCGAAGCCATCCTCAGCTCCATGTGCATGAACGGAGGGGAGGAGAAGCCTTTTGCCTGCCCGGTTCCTGGATGTAAAAAGAGATACAAGGTAAACGCGGTACCTCCACCTCACTGGTGTGACCGCACGGGAAACAGCCCCACGTCAGGTAGCGGCTCCTCCTCTGTGAAGCGAGCCCCCCGCCCGGGCAGAGATGCCCCCCTCTCCTGTGCCGATTGAGTGCCCGGTCCTCCCTGAGACACGTGCCTGGGCGCACGCAGGCCCCTGGTGTCTGGGAGTTCGGTGTGGAGGGAGGGGTTCCTGCTTTGCTCGTCTGTGTGGGAGCTACCGGTCAAAAGAGGGGGTGTTTGGGGTTAGGAGGATCGTGTTTCTGGGTTGTCTTCAAATTCATGTCCTATCAGTCAGAATATCAAGTGTGTCACGTGTTTATTTGCCCAACACCTGCCTCACTGGTGGGCTATGCAGGTGGCTTCCAGAAGGTCACCTTGACGTCTTAAAAGTAGTGGATGCGCTAGGGTATTTAGCTTTTAGTGAGGAAGCTCTTGCTCCCTTCTCCCCCCGCCCCACCACTGGCATGAAAGACCAGAAGAGGGGGCTTTGATATATTTCTCACCAAAGGCCCACTTCACTGCCACCTCCATATGGATGACACGGAGCCCGTGTCTCCCAGAGCCTGACTGGATATCGTGAGCAGCCAGGGACACTACATCTTCTGTTAAGAAAACTCAGAGGGACAAAGCAACGAGGAACACCCATAACATTCAAGGATCGGTCCAGGGGGTGCCTTAAGAAACAAATTCGGGGCACCTGGGTGGCTTAGTCAGTTAAGGATCCGACCTCAGCTCAGATCACGATCTAACAGTTCGTGAATTGGAGCCCCGCCATCAGGTCCGTGCTGACAGTGAAGAGCCTGCTTGGGATTCTCTTTCGCCCTCTCTTGCCCCTTCCCTTCCCCCCAAAATAAAGAAACATTAGAAAACAAATTTGCAACACTTCTGTCAAGTATTAGCAACTTTAAAAATCTGACTGTGAGATAGAAATATAAAAGTCAGAAACCTACTTGGTACATTCGATGATATGCTAATTTACCCACAGCTCAGCAGATTTTTTTTTATATATATATAAAGGCTTAAAAGGTGTGCAGTAGCATAAGCACTTCTCCTATTGCTCTGAAATCTGTCCCCAAACGCTAAAAAAGAAAACGACTTCGATATTTTCTGTGCCAGCCACTGACAGAAGAGCATGCGACACAAATGAATCAGAAGATTAAGTGGCCAAGGTCTCACCTATTTTATACCGTTACCACTTCGCATGGGAAGTCCAGATATGCTTTGTGTAAAATGGAAATGCCAGGGTGGAGGTGTGAGAATCCCACCAGGGCAGGGGAGCCGTGGGGGTCAGACCGTGACTCGGGAGCTGCGTACATCCCTTTTCCGTGTCAGAGGCCTGGAAGGCAGAGTAGGAAAGGCGAGGAGGTTGTTACCTCGGGAGGCCAGAAAGCCAAGGGATTGTCGCGCAAGCTCATTTTCCCGGAGGGTAGCTCTTGCATTGCGGCGAGTCTTCCTTCTCTATTTATTTCAAAATGGAGAAAGCTAGACCAAGAAGTCTCCTGGATTCCCGCCTGCTCTCAGATGCCCCTCTCCCCAGGCTCCTTCACGTAGCTGGTCTTCCGTGCTTGGCTGTCTGCTGCCTTCTCGAAAGTGCCCAGACACTGTTTGAGGGATGCCGTGCTCATTGACTCTGTTAAAAGAGGGAGCGAATAATGACCCCAAAAAAGTGAGGGGTGCGGTGAGGGTAGGGGTGGGGAGGAGCCACACCCTGTATTCTGGCTGAAGAGGGATGAGGCATTTCCTTCCCCGCCCCCTTCATTCCTTCTTCACAGCCTCCCTCCCACCCACCTCACTTGTTTTCCTCCCATTTTTCTTTTGCTGGTATTTTTTTTCTTGGTTTCCAGCAATTTCTCCTGTAGTTGTCTACGTCTGGGTTGCTGGGGACTTGAGTGTTCTTTCCGCACTTAAGGCCAAAGGAAAACTGAGTGGAGCTTGGGCTGCCGGAGGCTGCCTGCTTCGGTACCACCAACGGACAGCTGGCCCGGGTGGCAATTAGCGGGCCTGATTTCCATGAGGGAAGTGTGAGTTTCCTTTTCTGGGCCAGAACGCCAAGTAATGACACGTGGGACAAGAACAAACACGTAACCGCTTCTAACCGAGTGCTTGAGAGGAAGCGTGTGGTTCCTATTCCTTTCGAGCTGTGGTTTGACTCTTTCTGCTGGGAAGCTGCTGGCCGCAGGGCGGTGGTGTGCTCTGGTGTAGTCCTGCATCTTCTTTACTGCATGATTGTTGGATTGGGTATTGCTTTGGAGAAGGTTTAATGAGCGGGTGTGCTGCGGGGTCAGGCACAATCCAGAAGTGTTGCCATCTTGTTTATACCCAGGACTCTCTTCAGACGTGTCCGCTGTTGGCGGGGAGCCTCTAACCAGTTGGCCTCTTGGGCGCTGACCCCAGATCAGTGCTTTTCGCCATTTCCCAGCATTTGCAGAACAGGAAGATGAGGCTTTTAATATTCTAGACTTCCTACTGAGTAGGGCAAGGGAGAGGGGCCCAGCACTACAGCCGAGTCTCCATGTTGTTTCCCAGGCGAATCCCTTTGTCTAGGTGCCCCCTTCCCCTCCTCTCTCCATCAGAACTTCTCATTTGAATTCCCCTCACTTCTTAAGTCACGGCTCAAATGCCACCTCCTCTGGGGAGGCCGTCGCAGTTTCCCCGGGCTGAATCCCCGACTTAAGTTCGATCCCCTGACCTTTCCACTTGCTCTGTTCATACCACTGAAGAGAGCACTTGCTAGCTTCTCACCCCAAGGGTCCGATACAGCTCATTGACCCTTCAGCACCAGTCACAGGGCTTGGACAAGTAGATACTCTTGAGGATAAAGGAATAGAGCCAAAATGTATGCGGGAAGAAGACGTGGGCGTCCAACCCCGACCCCCCCCCCCCCCCCCCCCCCCCCCCCCCCCCCCCCCCCCCCCCCCCCCCCCCCCCCGCCAACCACCAGGACCCCAGAGCAGTAACGGGATTTCGGATTTGTCCCAGACACATTTCAGGCCCGGAATAACTGATCCTGTCCACCTTGGTGCAACTCACACTTTTCTTCTGACCTCAGGCAAAAGAGAGGGGACTCCCCCAGCTTGTTAACTGGGAATGGCTTTAAAAGATGGGTTGTGGTGCTGAGGTTTTTTTCCTTTGATAATTGTAAATATTAGAGTTGTTAGAATTAAGGGTATTTGTAAGAAATATAAAACAGAACACGCTGTCCCCTGCAGAGTTTCTGTGGAAGGGTCCCTCTGCTACATGGGGAACACTGCTGCTTTTGGCCTCGTGAAGAAAGCGTGAGGAAGGCCTCTGATGTCTAGAAACACAGCCAGGCACAGTGTCACTCAGGTTTTCCAGGAAGGCCATGTCAGCCATGATCGGATCTAAATCTCCTTGCTTCTCTTAACAGTGCCATCAGAAGCCCAGGTGGGGGCATCACTGGCAACCTTTCTGGCTGGCAGCTTGGCAGTAAATAATCAGAAATTTTTTAAAAAGTCCATATTCTTTAGCTCCATATTCACCTAAAAATGAATCCGAAGCACACTGTCAGGGATGCAGACATTGATGTACAAGGATGTTCATCACAAATTTGGGAAATACTAAATTTCTAACACTAGGGCAACAGAATAAAATACTGCCATCAAAATCCTTTTAAAAAATATATGTATAGAATGATGGGAGATTCCGATCTCATATGACAATTACCTCATGGGGAAAATATTAGAAGCAGGAAGCTCAGGTGTTTAGTAGTGATCAACCTGTTCTTTTTTACGTTCCTTTGCATTTTCTAAATTTGTACAATTACCTACACTGGACACAGATTGCTTTAATAAAGGGACTTAAAGATGTGATTCCCACCAGCCTCCTCCTGGACGTCATATGTGCGGCAATGCTGAGTGCAGTGGGGGAGTGACTTGATTTCAAGGTCTCAGGCTGGTTGGCTTTACTTTCCACTCCAATGCCGCCACCCCCTCCGACCCCAGCTCGTTAAATTTTTCTTCCTTATCAAATCCCCTTGTGATTTCTTCTCTCCTTTATGTAGAGCATCAAGGCCTGAAGGAAACTGAAAGTTACGGTTTTTATATCAAGGGCACATGTCACATATTGTACTTACTCGGGTCTGAATACGGACTATAAAGATCAAATACTGTCGAGGACACAGTGGCCCGTCTTGGCCTCCAGACTTTAGGTTTCATGATTTGATCTGGAGTGGAATTTTGAGAAGAGTCTCTGAATTGTTTATTGTCCATCAACTGGTTCTCCTCCCCCTCATCAGGGCAGGTAGTTCCTGATGGTAGAACCTGGCATGGAAATGAACTGATGCCACCCTTGCCTGCCCCCTCCCCAGGCCCTCCCTGGAACCTCCTCCCTGCCCTTTTTCTACACATGCCAGCGCTGTCAGACTGCTGTAATTTACTGACCGTTTTCTCCAAAAGTAGTGTCCAGTCCTTCCTGACTTGTAAGATTTTTCAAAGACCACCAGCTGTTTGTACTAAATAATAAGTACCTAGTACCTTAGGTACGTGGAATTCTGGGAGACATGTGGACTCTGGAATCTGGCATCCCTCCGGGTTCCCGTTCCAAGCCTATCATTTACCTGCTTCACTTACCTTCTCAGTGTCCATTTCATCTTAAACATTAGTGGTACACAGGAGCCATCAAATACTCAGCATGAGAAGCTCTTCATGTTACTGACCCTCCCTGCCCCCCACCTTGCCCCTTCAAAGATCCAACTCCCTTTCCTCTTTCTGGAGACCAGAGGATTTAAGCATTTCAAGTTGGCTGCCATTATTTATTTCTGTTATTACTATTTCTGAAAGACCAAACTTCTTAATTTAGGATCTCTGCAATTAGAAATGTCAGTGAATCTTTTTAATATCAAGTGTTAGAAAGTAGAAGTTCCCATTGCTCTCTGTGAGTGAACAGATGGGGTCAATCTTGACTCTCATGAGAGCCTGTACCAACATCTGTGATAGGGGCATCCCACGGACACTTGTGAACATTTGAAATCACAGCAGCAAAGCAAGAGATGGGTAAGGTAGGTTTCTTTCGGTTCTTTGCCCGACCCTGGAAATGCCACGTTTCCAAATGTGCAACAGGCTTACTCATTTTTCCAAAGTAATAAAGCAAACATATGGAGTTTAGCAGTGTTCTCCTCACAGCCTTGCGGCCAGGCTCAGAACCCAGTGTTTACATTCAAGCTAGGAACAGACCACAGACCTGCTGAAATCGCCCCAGCCCTGGCTTTGTCCTTCGCCTGGTGACCTCTGCATCTGTCGCGTTGGACGGGCTTCTGTGGCTTTAGCAATTTCTGGTTTCAAACTTCTCCCCTAATTGGTTATAAAAACTCAGGCCTGGATGGAGGAATCTAAGTCACGTTCCTGCTGGGAGCTGCCGCGCTGCTTCGCGTGCTAGTCAAAGGTAGTTAGTTTTGGTCTCCTCGATTTTTGGACAGCGGCAGTGGTACCCGGACACAGGGGAAACTGGATTTTTAACAATCCATCTTATAAGTTCCCTGTGGAAAAAGGACACGAAATGATTGAGTCAAGCTTTCCATCTACGGAAAAGGACCCTACTCTTAAAGTGCTCAGTGAATATATCGGTTGAGCTTTTAATAAATGGGATGTTAGTGGGGGGCAGATGCAAATTTCTAGTATTTGTGAGCCAAGAGACTTCCTATGTTGTTACTTAGTTGCTTGTTTATCTAATGTTTGTAAAAACTTGAATTAGTTCAAGTACCTTAACACCGTTATCATCTTTGGTGCTTCTGCGGATTGCCTGGTAGCAGCTAGGTGGTTCTCACCTGGGGGTGCGTGTGGTTGGGTACGATGCCAGCCCAGGCCGGGATACGCAGCCGGCTTTCCTCCCACCCCTCCGCTTGTGCTGGGATGGCTGGGGCAGCAGGAGGCGGGCATCATCTTAACGCGTCTGAATCTGCCACTGTCTGCTCCCCCCACCATCCCCACTGCAGTGCAGGTTCTCCCCAGCATCCCTGTAGAACAACAGGGAGGGAAGGTTCCCTTGCCCTGCATGGGGGGATTGATGTGGGACGGACAGACACGCAGGTGCAGAAGCCCCAGAGCCAGGTGTTCTGGGCAAACGTTGTTTGCCCTTGTGCATCGACTCCATGAACGACGGTCAGGCTCTCAACACTGCCAACTCTTTGCTAGCTGGCACCCCTGGGTTCAACTAAGTCAAGCAGGGTTCTCGAACGAACACAGGACTTTAAAAGTATTAATGTGCATTATGGATCTCTAGACGGGAAATGTAAACCGTAATAACCACTGAACATATTTTAAGGGCAACTTTCAACTTGTTCCATTAATAGCGAACCATGTTCTGGCAAATCCACACAGTTACTTATGGAGTATCTGAGGGCCAGGCAGTGTGCTAGATGCTCACAGAACAACTGTCCGTCCCTGTACCTGGGAGGTCAGTAAGGGCATCTCAGGGCTAAAGTTCAAGACCGCTATGTTGGAATTCTTTACTTGAGCTTAGGACATCACTTCCGGTGATGTTCTCAATGTCTTTGTCTCAAGCCATTCTTTTCTCCTCCCTTACTCCCAAATCTGGCAATAGTGGGCCTGGGAATTGAGAACCTGTGCTCTAGTGTCATTTTTACTTCAGTCTTTCATCACTCAATGCCTATTTTCTCGCCATTTAATCGGGATGAGCAATAGTAAATTAAGTCTGCAGAGTGATTCTAAGCATGGAGTCTTAGAAGAAATGCAGGAAGCATTTTGATACTTGATGTGTCTCGTGGGATTTGCACATCGGTTTGAACTCTGGAACTCTTACACATTGCTGAGACTTCCATAACCGATGTTTGGGATGTACCCACGGGTGCTTGTTTAACACACCCTACTATGCTAGGGCATGATTTGGGCAAGTAGCGCCCACGGTGGCAGAGACCCTGACTTAGTGCAAAGCAGAACATGGGCCAAAACTACAACCAAGATATGTTATTCTCACTGCTTATCTTTGGAAACAAAACACCAGGTGAGCTCCCATATCAAGGATTTATGTACATTTTGAGTTCTATTGCCCTGTCTTCTTTTGACAGACAGTTTTCTGGCCACCCTGAGGATGTGTTTATATAACTGTTAATTAACTCTTCCAGGTGGAAAAAATGATCTAGAAAGGAAGCAAAGTTCTAGGCAGAAGAACTGTGCTTCCTTATATACATACTGTGTGTACAGTTTGTCAGTAATTGAGGCATGGTCTGCACAGCCCACGATCACAGCAGACTGTCTGCACTAGAGCTCAGACAAAGCCCACCCTGGACACCCCTCCACCCAGGAGATGTCCACTGTAATCCAGACCCAAAGCAAGGTGTTCCCCAGTCTGACATTTTGATTGTGTCTAATTGGTGATGCTTTGTCTTCTCCACAGAATGTGAATGGCATAAAGTACCACGCCAAGAATGGTCACAGAACACAGATTCGTGTCCGCAAACCATTCAAATGTCGTTGTGGTAAGAGTTACAAGACAGCTCAGGGCCTGCGGCACCACACAATCAATTTCCACCCCCCGGTGTCGGCTGAGATTATCAGGAAGATGCAGCAATAACATGCTGGTCGTTACTGTGCCAAGAAATCCTCACCAGCAGTTGCTGATTTTGAAAACAGCCACCTTTTTTCAGGGGAAGCATTCAGCAACCCTTTAAAGAATTAAGTGCATGCTTTAAAATTTTTCTGTAATTTTGGAATGATGTTATCTTTGTAGAGTTAATGATTTTGTACATTTGCACATGTAATCATCATACCCATTTTCATTACTTTGATATAAGGTGCTAAACAAAAAAAGCTCTAGGTTCTTCAGCACATTTCCCCCAAAAGAAAATAAAATGGAGGGCATGTTGCATATTATTTAGTTGTATTGCAGTGATATCAACTGGGGGGAGGAGGGGTTGGCACTGAGGTGGTTTTTTCCCCCAAGATTGTAATGTGATTGAAGTTTTTCAACACATCAACTCACTATGTTCAAAACCAAAATAATACCTTCATTATCAAGCTGGTTATCATGCCTTACATAATGGAGTTAGTATTTGTGAGTAGAAAGACTTTAGGTAATGGAAATATAAATAAGAATGTTTAACATAATATGCTAAAAGTATTTTCATATTTAAATAACATACATAAAAGGTGTGCTTTCTGTGTTTTATATTATCTTGCAAATCCTTTTGCCCCTTAAAAAGCTGAAAATCTTGCCATCTGACTTACCAATCATTTGTGTTCTAAATGGCATTTTTGTACAAAATAGTCTATTCAGTTCACGCATTCATTTCACACACATCCATGGAGTGCCTGCTGGGTGCAAGGGATTCAGTTTATGCCTGTTGATATTTGTGGACCAAGAAACCAGTTTAGTGAAATACTTTTCCCTGAAATCTGTTAGAAAACACTTTGAAATACTTAAGTGCAAATTTTGTGTGTGTGAAATTTAGTTCTATCTTCATCGTTAGGTGAAGTTTTAAAGCACTTTGTAGTTCTCTATTGCCAACAGATTCAATGTTTTATGTGTTGCCAAGTCTTGCAATGACTGCCCTAACAAAACTATGGGTTGCAAATAAGAAAATTCCAAGCTCGTTTCAAAGAGAATGTTTTCGTTAAGACAACCCCCCCCCCCCCCCCCCCCCCCCCCCCCCCCCCCCCCCCCCCCCCCCCCCCCCCCCCCCCCCCCCCCCCCCCCCCCCCCCCCCCCGCCAAACTGCCTCTTCCTCATGCTCATTGTGTTTTTGGACTTTTTTTAAAGGCACTTTTCCCATCGCATTGTAGAGGTCTGTATTCCCATTGGCGATGTCTGTTTAGCTTTATAAAACATTTTGCCGAAATATGAAATTGAGCCTTATTGACAATTAAGTGCTTCTTGCGGCAGGTGGTCAGAGAGTGACTAATATGACCTGTTAGAGTGACCTATGTCTGGACCATTCCTGAAGTTTTCCTCACCGCCAATACCATCATGCCTTGAGTGTTCTTTTCTCCCAAGTGCTATTCCTTAAACATGTAAGAGTTTACCAATTGCCTCATTATGCAATAAAAACTGCTTTGAGATGGCTAACTGCCCACAAAACTGGTGAAAAGCAAACTCGAATTGCTTACGAAATAACTTTCTTCCCATGTTCCCATTTGATGAAAGTGACAGCTGGGAAGCAGGTGTCCCTCCTCGATTTTTCAGACAGTGTGAAAGGACGACCGTGCTGCTGGCCAGAGGGGTCAGCTTCTATATTCTTAGTGATGAAGCCCTCATAATGAGGGATTTAAAGTATTTATAAAGACACTGCCCTCTAAAAATTTCCTCAGATCTCTGAAGAGTGGTCTTGGTCCTGAATAAACAGTGTTCTAGGTTTAAAAAGGGTGATCCAGACAATGAGAAGCAACTAGGTTGGTGCATAAGAAGGCCCTACTCGGATATTTCATATCTACCTATAATTGACCAAAATTTTTTTAGGCCAGCAATTATTATTTAGCTTCGCTCCTTCTAGTGCAAGAAATGTAGGCTGGATCAGTAGTTCAACAGCTAAACAGTCATAAAATAGTCATTGTGCATGTTAAATTTCTTTCAACTATAAAACAAATTCAATTTCTATTTACTTATTCATTGTGACAGTATTACTAAACAGGTAAGGATGGGAATATTTTGTTATACCGTGTATAGTGAGTGTGTTGTACTGTGTCTGTGAAAACTGTGCTTTAAATTATATTTTCATATGTTTTGTTGGGGACAGAGCACATTAAGTTTGAAAGCAACAGAGGTTTGTTTTAGAACTGAAGGCAACTTAATCAAAATTGCTGTCAAGGAAAGCTGCTTATAAATGTAAATGAAATCATTTAAAATAAACTGCCTCTGACCCAAAACAAACATGGCTCTTTACTTTCATTAGCGTCCACCACCCCCACCCCCCCAACACGGGGAGGAAAGTTTCAGGTTGGCATGCTCCGCCGCTAACTGGCACGACAGGTGACTACCACCACTGACCTATTTACCTGCACGGCTCTCTCCCCGGAGGGAAGACACGGAGTCCTCACTACTGTTGCCTTCCAGTCTGCCACAGCCTGTTTTGCCCTACACTCCAAATTCTCTTCAAAGGATTCCAACACCACAAATTCTGCTTTCGGAAACAAACACACGCAACAAGATGTGAACACAGTTCACACACAGCACACCGAAATGCCACCACACTGATTATTAGGTCAACATCCTAGCTAATTTGCTTAAGCTTACATATTTTGATAACTACAAAATCAAAATATGAATGGTAAGAATTACTATGTGAGAAACACTGTTCAGAAATATAACTGCCCAGACCAAAAAAAAAAGATGCTAATGATCTTTACACTTAATGAAAAGCTATCACAAATAAATTTGACAATGAAATTACACATCTCCAAAAATGTGTCCTCTTTAATGTTAATGAAACTACACAGAGACATAATGAACACACTGATTTGAGTTTATACATCACATTTTTAGTCACTTACTGAGAATCTTATCTCAAAGTTCTCCATCAGGAAGATGTGGAAAAGTTACGGATACATTTTCTGTGATTTTATGCCACAAACACCACTGTTTTAGTAGATCATTTCATATGAAACAACCACACTGGTGTATTTGTTCCATTTTCCCATTAGACAGAAATACAACTTCAAGATGGCTTAAAAATAATCATTCAGGTCATTCTAAAATGTTTTGGTCATAAAATTAGCAAAATAGGCCTTCTATTCCTAAAGCAAACATTTCAAATATAAAAAAGTATTTGCTATACTGCAAGCATGTGATCTTATTCTACATGCAAGCTCCATTTTTAAAGGGTTAACCCAAAAAAAACATCCTTTCATGGGTTAAATTATGGAAGTTTCTGTATTCAAATTAATTATGATAAATTATTACATAATACTCAGTAGTCATGCTCAATCAACAAGGTCAACAGAAACTTGTAAATATGCTAAATCACACACTACACATATATATTCAGTGTGGTAACATTAAAACAATCCACTTCCTTTATTCATATAGTTTTGCAAACTAGGGAATAAATAAAGATTCAAACACAGAAAAACTTTCCTTAAGCTGGTAAAATTAACAGGGGTTACACTTACATTTATTGATAAGCTGAAGCTGGACTCTGCCCCTAGTAACACAGAACTCCAAAGCAGCGCTGGTTCAGACAAGTGTGGTAAGGGTGCAGGGAAGGGACAGATACCTTGTGGTCTCCACAGTGGTCTATTGGCGGTGATTATTTTTTTTTTTTTAATTGTTAAACTGTATTGCTAAGTCATATTAAAAAGTAACTAGTCAAAATTTAAAACATTCTGATCAAAATGGGTCTGCACATGCCTTTCAAAGCCCTGCTGGTCATAGTCAGGAGGGAACTGCTCGCTGCACATTGGGCACACCTTCCAGTGACTTTCAACGTGTTCTTCAAATTTGCTCTGATCATAGTTGGGAGGGAACATTAATTCACAGAGGGGACACTTCTTGTGAACATCAAAGCTTGAAGTAAAAAAATGAAAGAATTACACATTTCTCGTAAGTAAAATTTCTAACATCACTAATCTTCAGGATAGATAAATGTTACATTGATCTACGTAAGCTGATATTCACGCTAAACAACCTCCCTTGCAAGTCTTCAGTTACTCCAGAAACCTCTTTCTGCTTCTAAATGTTTGCTATTGACAATTATGTAAACCACTGATAAAATCTCTCAATTTGAGAGTTTTACAATTAGACTGACAAAAACTTTTCATTAAAAGCCCAAAAATGCAATCACATTATATAAAAGGAAGCTTAATGACAAAACTCCTTAAGTTTTAACAGAAAATGCCTTTTGTAAAACTGTAAAGATGAAAAGAACTTATAATTTCCCTGCAGAATTCATTCAGTTGAACCACTAAGAGTATCATGAGCACTGGTCTTCAAAGGACTGCATGCTGATATCAGAATCACCTGGAAAGCATGTTAAAACACATACTGCTGGGACCCAAACCAAGTCTTCAGTTGAGAAGGTCCAGGGTACAGCCCCAATCACATGCATTTCTAACAACTTTCTATACTTGCAGAAATAATCTATTATTACTCATACTAATCTATATAACCCAGACTACACAAGAAAGAGAAAAATTACCTGGAATCAAAGCAAAAGCCTGTTCCATGCCCACGTAAATGCTGACTTGGAGGATCAGGAGCAGTGGGCACATTCTCATCTTCCTAAGTAAAAAAATAATTTTGCAACTTTTAAGAAGAGTGAAACTGAATGTTCTTTAATTCAAGCATAGTATAAAGGAATTAAGATTATACTTTTTAAAATTTTACTTCTGTTACCAATTAGATTTTCACATAAAGGTTTAAAAGTCAGTTTTAAAAGCATTCACTATGGGGCAGTGGGTCAGTGGTTAAGCATCCGACTTCAGCTCAGGTCATGATCTCACAGCTTGTGGGTTCCAGCCCCGTGTCGGGCTCTGTGCTGACAGCTAGGAGCCTGGAGACTACTATGAATTCTGTGTCTCCCTAATCTCTCTGCCCTTACCCCACTCCACCCTCTCAAAAATAAACATTTAAAAAAATAACAAAACCTAAAAGCATTCACTATGGACTAAGTCTTATTTTCTTGGGGGAAAAAAAGCACTACACAGTGGGACACAGAATGTACCGCATGTGCGTGCGTGTGTGTATGAAGTACAGATCCATAAAATTTTTTTAAACCTGTTACACATAGGTACCCTTTTGACTTTTTATCGTTCCATACATTAGGTGACCACTTTCATAAAAATCTTAAGACTGCATTATTTTTCCTATTATTCTCATTCAATAAATTTGCAACATACATCCCATGATACACAGAAATTATCAAGAAAACCTAGTATAATACAAGTTTGCATGTATATGTTTTTGGGCGTGCCTGTGCACATGCATGCACTCACGCCACGCGCGCACACACACACGTGTGCAAATCAAACTGGAAAACTGCTAAAACAGAGAAATGTACCAACCTACGGGCCTCAAAACCCTGTTGTGAAAGAGGGAAATTCCGTATTAAATATCTAACAGATTGCCAAAGAAGATTGCTAAAAATCTATAAATCAGTTTGAACAAAGAAAATGCTGGCTTGGATTTCCATGTCCACATCTCTGTGGTCACTTTTTAGAGATCTGTATGAGCTACATCAACAGCCAAATATAAACTCACTTCACATCAAAAACCAGCCACATCGTTATAAAGTGCCCGTGTGCTTTCTTCCTATGAGCACCTGTTAACTGCTCTTGTGTCATGAACAGTACATAAACAGGTACGGCAGGCACTGATGGAAGTCTCTGTACAGCTGGGTAGTTATGCGTGTTCCAGAGCTACTACAAATGGGCTAAGTAGTCAAGTCTGTCATGGGAAAAGGTGCCAAGAAAGTGGACACATTGTGAAATTTGAAGGAAACAAAGGAAAAATTGAGTTCTCTTTTATCAGAGGTGGGGGGTAGGAGAGGTTACCTGGGTATTACTCTGATGGATTATTGCTTCCTAAGTAGTCAAAGAAAGAGTAAGGGAGATCTCTTTTTTTCCCATATTCATCACAAGAGAGTATTTTTCTTTACATATGATTGAGTACATATTTTTTCAGTGTGGTAACATTAAAATAATCCCGGTTTCCTTTATTCATAAAGTTTTCAAACTGGGAAATAGATACAAACACAGAAAAACAACTTCTAATCTTTAGTAAGATTAAAAGAGGTTACATTTACTGATAAACTGGAAGTTGACCTGACCCAAACTCAAAGTAGCTCTTGGTCAGTAAAGTGGTAGAGGGTGCGTGTAAGTGATACCTTGTGGTCTCCATAGTGGCCTATTTGAGGTGATTTTAACTGCTAAACTGTATTACTAATTCACAATCAGGTGCAGTCAAAATTTAAAACATTTTGATTATAATGAGTCTGCACATGCTTTTCAATCCCCTGGTGGTCACAGTCAAGAGGAAACCATTCACTGCACGAAACATCATAGATATAACCTAATGAGGGACTGAGAAATTGGGGGTTAATATAAGACTTTATAAACTTCAAGAATATTAAGTCTTCAAATAACAAAAACCCAGATGGCTTCTAAATCTGTAGGTACCACAGAGGTAAGATGATACAGTAGTTGAATCCGCTAAACCTAGGATTTAGGACTATAAATATTGATTCTGTGCCACATTAGCCGCCAGATTTAGGGCTTCCAGCAGTCATATTTGAACAATGAATCTGCTTAAGGAACAACATATAAAATGATAATGAACACAATTTTCCCAATTATCTTGGAAAAAAGCATAAAACTTCAAATTTTGAAATGTTATCTAAGGAAAATAATGGAAAAGAAAAAAGAAACATCTTGATGCTCCACCATCAAAATTATTGATGATGGATACTTATAATAAAACTCAGCTTTCTAGGGGTCAAAAATATAATGGAACCAAAAATCTCATATCCTTTTTTATCCTGTTCTGGAATAACTTAGAGCCTACACCAATTCAGTGCTTCCATGAACTAGCTAACAAGAAGAGTCTGTTGCTCAAGTGCTAGACTTAGACCAACCTAACTAATCTGACATGTTAAACTTCAGGTGAAAGGGAGGGAAACAACTCATACTTTTTTTTTTTTTTTTTTTACCTTTATACTTTCTAAAGCCATGTATAATTGGGTAATGATAACCCTATTATTCTGTATCTTCCAACTGCCTATTACCTAATAAAAAGGGAAAGGGACTGAAGAGTAGAATTTTAGAGGTTATAATGAGACGTTAAGTGCTCACAAATTAAGAAAAATCACCTACTCAGAGAATAATTCAAAATCAGAAAGCAGGTTATAAGTTCTCGGAGTAGCCAATTCATACCAAGTCTTCTGATCCTAACATGGAAAATGACCAAATTTTCACTCACAAATGCACTTATTCTATTTCACTCATCAAATTGGTTAATTAATTTCCAAAGCCATAATAGATTAAATATAACAAATTAGACTGGGAAGTAAGGCTATTCAGGCAGGCCCACTGTCAGCAACAAAAAATGGTCACTAGTAAGAAGAAAAGCAGACAAGAAATCAAAACATCCAATATTTTCAGTACTGGATCACACAGCTTTACTAACAAAACATGAACACATGTTTTATGTTTATGTTAATGTTTAAATTAATAAACTTGAACCATCAAGTTATATTAGGTACTCTTTAGGAAGGCAGAGAATCATGGACTGTATTTGAGAAAGATTTCTTCCTCAAACTGCTAAAATAATCAACAGTTTAGTACTGCAAGTTTTCAATGCAAAAAAAATTTCTAACAGGTTTTAAAATACCAGCACCTAGTCTGTTAGCTAAACTGCCAAAATAATCTTGTAAGCAAATTTTATTGGGAATGCCAAACTGAGAAATATTATGAAAAATCCAATTAAAACTTTTTTCAAGAAAATATTTTACACAGCACTTTAATCTCCAAAACATCTAAACCACTTTACATTGTTCATCTGCCTTTAGACCCACCAGGAAACTATTTCTATTATAAAACAAAGGAAACAAGCTATAGTAAACTGAAGCTCTATATGAAACTCAAAAACTTCTCATCAGATGCCCAACTCAAAATCTAGTCTATAAAAAAATTCTTAGCAGGGGCATTTGGGTAGCTCAGTTGGTTAAGCACCCAACTATTTCAGCTCAGGTCATGATCTCACAATTGTGAGGTCAAACCCTGTGCCAGGCTCTGTGCGAAGCAAGGAGTCTGCTTGGGATTCTCTCTGACCCTCTCCCATGCTCACTCTCAAAATAAACATTAAAAATAATAATAAATAATAAGTTCTTGGGGCACCCGGGTGGCTCAATTGGAAGAGCATGCAACTCGATCTTGGAGTGGTGAGTTCAAGCCCCATGTTGGATGTACAGATTAAAAAATAAAAAATAACTCAAAAAGAATAAAAATATAATTCTTTGTTTTCTTATTAAAGTATATAACCAACTTGAATATCTGAAATAGCATTAAGATAGGTTAATCTCTTGGACAATAAAAGAGTGTTAACCATAGTAAGGTTAATCATACTAAATTCAAAACACAATAGGGATGCCCGGGTGGCTCAGTAGGCTAAGCATCCCAGGCTAAGTGCCCCTCCCCCACTCATGCTGTGTCTCGGTTTCAAAAATAAACTATTAAAATTAAAAAAAAAAAAAAACGCAATCATGATTACAAAAATAAAATTTCCCTCTGATAACAGCAATTCTGTTTCTGGGTATACATGCACAAGAACTGAAAGCAGGAACTCTACAGATAGATTTGTACACCTGTGGTCATGACAACATTATTTACAACAGCCAAAAAGTGGCAATAACCCAAATGTCTTATTAATGGATAAACAAAATATGCTATATACATTCAATAGAATACTGTATTTAGCCTCAAAAAGGAAATTGATACATCACAAAAAGGATGAATCTTGTAGACATTATGCTAAGTGAAATAAGCCAGTCTTTAAAAAAATTCTATGATTCTATTTATATGAGGGACCAATAGTAGTCAAATTCAGAGACAAAAATCCAACAAGAAGACATAACAATGTAAATACTCATGCACCCAACAGAGCAGCACCTAAATACATAAAACTCTTAATAACAAACATAAAGGAACTAATCAGTAATGGAATAATAATAGCAGGGGACTTTAATACCCAACTTACAACAATGGGCAGATCATCCAAACAGAAAATTAACAGTGAGCTTTGAATGACACATTGGACCAGACAGATTTAACATATTCCATCCTGAAACAGCAGAATATATATACATTCTTTTCAAATGCACATGAAACATTCTCCAGAGTAGACCACATATTAGGCCACAAAACACTGGTCTCCACAAACTCAAAAATATCGAAATCATACCAGGCATCTTTTCTGACTACAAAGCACAAGACCAGGAAAGAGAACAAATATATGGAGGCTAAATAACATGCTCCTAACAATGAAGGAGCCAACTAAGAAATCAAAGAAGAAATTAAAAATTCCATGGGATCAAATGAAAATGACCACAGAGCAGTCCAAAATCTTTGGGATGCAGCAACAGTGGTCCTAATAAGGAGGTTTATAATGAATGGGTCTGCCTCAAGAATCAAGAAAAATCTCAAATAACCTACCCTTTCACCTAAATGAGCTAGAAAAACAAAAACCTGAAATAAGCAAAAGAAAATAATAAAGATTAGAGGGAAATAATATAGAAAAAAAAAAAGGAACATATCAATGAAACCAGGAGCTAGTTCTTTCAAAAGAACAAAAATTGATGATAAACCTCTAGCCGGACTCAACAACAAAACAAAAACAAAAAACAGGAAAGACTCAAAATCACAAATTAAAGAGGAGAAACAACCAACATCAGAGAAATACAAACTCTAAGAGAATATTCTGAAAAACTATAGGTCAACAAATTAGACAACTTGGAAGATAAAATCCTAGAAACACATAACCTATCAAAACTAAAAGCAGAAAAAAATAGAAACTTTGAACCAACTGATAGCTAGCAATAAAACTGAATCAGTAAGCAAAAAACTACCAACACGGGCACCTGGGTGTCTCAGTTGGTTAAGTATCCAACTTGGCTCAGGTCATGATCTCATGGTTTGTGGATTCAAGCCCTGTGTCAGGCTCTGTGCTGACAGCTCAGAACCTGGAGCCTGCATTGGATTCTGTGTCTCCCTCTCTCTCTGCCCCTTCCCTGATTGTGCTGTTTCTCTCTCTCTCTCTCAAAAATAAACATTAAGGGGCGCCTGGGTGGCTTAGTCGGTTAAGCGTCCGACTTTCGCTTAGGTCATGATCTCGCGGTTCGTGGGTTCGAGCCCCGCTTCGGGCTCTGTGCTGACTGCCAGCTCAGAGCCTGGAGCCTGTTTCAGTCTGTGACTCCCTCTCTCTCTGACCCTCCCCTGCTCATGCTGTCTCTCTCTCTCTCTCCTAGAAATAAATAAAAAAAACATTTAAAAAAATAAACATTAAAAAAAAAATTTTTTTTTTTAAACTAATAAAACCAGGTTCTCTCTCCCTTTGCCCCTCTCCCCTGGTTGTACTCTAAAATTAGAAAAAAACTAAAAGGCAACCTACTGAGAGATTTGCAAATGACATGTCTGATAGAAGGCTCGTATCCAAAATATATAAAGAACTGATACAACCCCCACCCCCCAAAAACAAATAATCCAATTAAAAAATAAGCAGAAGAGGGGAGCCTGGGTGGCTCAGTTGGCTGGACATCCAACTTTGGCTTGGGTCATAACTTTATAGTTCGTGAGTTCAGGCCCCCATGTCAGGCTCTGTGCTGACAGCTTGGGGCCTGACACCTGCTCCAGATTCTATGTCTACATCCCTCTCAGCCATCCCCTGCTCGTGCTCTGCCTTTGTCTCTCTCAAAACAATAAAAAAATTTTTTTTTTTAATGAGAAGACATGAACAACAATTTCTCCAAAGAACACACTCAGGTGGCCAACAGACACATGAAAAGATGCTCAACATCACTCATCATCAGGGAAATGCAAATCAGAAACACAATCATCCATCACTTCATTCCTATCAGAATGGCTAAAATCAAAAATACAAGAAACAACTAGTGTTGGTAAGGATGTAGAGAAAAAGGAATCCTCATGCACTGTTGGTGGGCATACAAATTGATGCATCTACTGAGGAAAACAGTATAGAGGTTCCTCAAAAAATTGAAAATAGAAACACCCTACGATCCAGTAATCATACATTAGGTATTTACCCAAAGAAGACAAACACCAATTCAGAACTCAAATGCACCATGACAGACAGGAAAGAGGCCCTGATTCTTTCAAAAAGTAGTTTTAATAAATTTGGAGTCACAGACCCTTTTTGAGAATCACTCATAGGAAAAAAATGTTCATCAACAAAGCTGTGTTCATTCAAGGATTCATAGTGAAGGAATCTTAAGGAAAGCTGCAAACAAAGCACACACTAATAGAATGTATGAGCTTTAGTCTTTCAGAGATAGAGGGATGAAAGGGAGTAAAGCCAGTCCAAAGAGTTTAGTGAACAAAGACATAAAAACAACTAAAAAGTAGGATGTGTGTTAAGGAAAGAAAATGTAATTCAGTCTTGAATGATGATGGACTTAGGATGTTTAGACCAATGCAACTCAAACTCTATTGATCATGAATGGATTCATATGATCATGAAAGGATTTTGTTAAATCCAGTTTGATTCTCACTAGGTACAAAGTAAAGCTGAAGATTCTGCATCTCCAACAAGCTCCCAGGAGACACCGATACCACGTACTATATTTTTGAGTAGCAAGGGTTTACATGGTTCCCATTGCTAAGGCGCCTAAGATAGCCCACAATTTCAACATTAGATAGTGCTACATTCCTTTCAGTTACACTTTTATCTTTGAGAAGAAGCTGGGTTTTTGGCTGTTGATGAAATATAAAGCATGCGCTTTGTGAAAATCAATGTGAATCAGGAAACGAAAGTGGCTTGTCCAATCTGACTCCAAGGTTTAAGCAGCTGTAGAGTGGTCAACCACCACATATATCCCATTAATAACTGTGATTATTTAAGAGTGAAATAAAATTACAAATTTTTCAGGGCACCTGGAGGGTTCAGTCAGTTAAACTATCCACTCTTGATTTTGGTTCAGATCATGATCTCCTAGTGATGAGAACGAGCCCTACATCAGGCTCCATGCTCAGAGCAGGATTCTCTCCCACTCTCTCAAAACAAATAAATAAGCTTAAAGAATATGTGTGTGTGCATATGATTTTTTTTCTTTGAATTCAGGATTACTACATTCATTAGGAAATTGTTTAGTATTTATTTTGCCTATAAGGTGTCATAAGAAATTTTGCTGAAGATGCAATGAACCTCTGGTTCAGTCTATCTAAGAGATGATTAGGACCACAGCTCTTAGAGCCAAACTGTGGAGGTCCAAATTTTCATCTGACTGTACCCTTAAGCAGCTGTGTGATGAAGCAAGCCAGTTAATCTTTCTGTTTCCTCCATTATTAAAAGGTCCTAATAGTTCCCTACCTCATAGGAGTGCTGTGAAGAATAAACGAGTTGATATATTTAAACAGTCAAGCACCATTATCATAATTATTATGCTATAGTTATTGCTACTACAATTACTAGGGAAAAGGGAGTCACAAAAGTCTTTTGATCTGATAGCTGACCAGTTTCTGATGCAGAAGGGAGGAGATATGGCAAGTTTATGACTGGAGTAGACTGAAGAACAGACAGCCTCAACCCTGACTCCAAGGTCCCGTGGTTGTTAATTACTCCCTGGGCAGGGAACCAGAGAAAAGGAACAGGTCAACTCAAATCTGCTTTTTATATTCTAAAAATTATTCATTAAAATACTTTACTTGCAAGTGACTATTGTAATGACAAGATTTTTTTAAAAGTCTAAATGTACATAAAAATTAGTTTCTGTCTAAAGTGAAAAAATCTTCTGATTGCAAAATACAATTACCCAAGGTATGCCTATTAAGAGTCCTTCCATCTCATTACCAAATCTAAGCATGTCAGCAAATGAGCACAAGACTCTAACACTGCTTCTCATGGGTTTGCAGGAGGGCAAAGCACACAGATCAGAAAGAACATTCTGCTAATTAAACTGAAGCAGATGACTATGGAAGAGAAGGGCTTGTCACACGTAACATCTGTGCCAAGGATGATCAGATTAAATATGCAAAATGTGAAGTAAAGGTGTGAAAAAGCAGGAAGATTACACTCTAGACCTTAAATAGGCTACAAAAGTTCTGACAGTTTTCCTAATTATTCCCAGTAATGGACATAGAAGGCCAAAAGGCAGGAGGGAGAAATACATTTTTCTCCATTATGGGTGTTGAGCACTAGGGCTAAAATCATGCCTGTCTGAACACTGATCAGTTTCTGCAAAGGTTAATAGCAATTAAATGCAGCAAACTAGATTAAATGAGAAACAGGTCATGATACTGCTGTTCTTGCAAAGAGCACAATAAAGCATTTCTTTTAAATTCATCTTAATGCCCAGGAAATCTAAAAACAGCTGCTATGAGGAAAAGAATTTATTATTAAAAAGTGAAGAAATTTCTTAAATGAAATAAAAATTAAAATGGCATGCTACACAAACTAATTCAATAATCAGTATTAGGTTGCTGAAAAATTAAATACTAATGATGTCTAAAAAATTATTTCTCGTAAGAAAAAAATTATGATAGAACACTGCACTTTTTCTAGCTATTACTATATAGTTCATCTTAAAATTTAAAGTGAGGTATAAATGCTAAAAGTAAGAGACAAAAACTGAAGCATAATATTGTCATTAACACTGCTTCTTCCAACCTAGTACATCAACATTCAAAAGAATTACTTAGTAAATGAAAATTAATCTGTGATTATAGCTAATAATAATGTATCATACATCTGAAAGTTGCTGAGAGCAAATCTTAAAGGTTTTCATCAAAAAGGGAAAACAATTTGTAACTATGTATGATAGTGAAAGTTAACTAGACTTGTTGTAGTGATCATTTAGCAATATATAAAAATATGGAATCATGTCGTATTCCTGAACTAATGTTAGATGTCAATCATATCTCAAAAACACTTTTTAAAGATTAAACTGATAGCTATGATATTCTGAGGTCATCCTCTCAACTAAATCTTTTACTTTAGTTATGAATCCTACTAAAGTTTAAGTCTGAAGCATATTAATTTTTCAAATTTAAATAAAAAGAGCAAGTTTTCCCAAAAATTAAGTAAGCAATCACACCTATACACAATCACACACACTCTCTTCTTCCACAAACCTAACTCTCTACATGAAACAAAAAATAAAAGGGACAGACTCAGAAAATGGAAATTCAATTTACTTTACTATCCTCAGGGTCTTCTAAACCATCAGGCCGACTAAGGTTTCTAGCAGGCTGGCTGCAGACAACGTTATCTTCCACTCCCCAAGAAGGTACTCTTACAGGCGGCCTTTGGATTTCATCTGGGTAAAAAGCACCATCTGCTCCATCTGCAATAAACATTTTGGAAGGGTAGAATGAAACCTGGTATTAAAATGAGAATCTTTATGTACAGCTATGATAAACAGGATGTAAGAACCATTTTAGTGCATCACAAAAATCATGACTTTTTAACCCGGTTGATTTTAAAAATAAGAACTGTCTATAATAAGCAAAAAGACTACTCACTCATGGTACAGCACTCTTAGATGAGCCCCAGTTAAACATTAAAACTACTGATTATAAGATAATGTTTCTGGGGTGTCTGGGGGGCTCAGTCGGTTAAGCGTCCAACTTCGGCTCAGGTCACGATTTTGCAGTTCCTGGGTTCGAGCCCCACGTCAGGCTCTGTGCTGACAGCTCAGAGTCTAGAGCCTGCTTCAGATTCTGTGTCGCCCTCTCTCTCTCTGCCCCTCCCCCGCTTGTGCTCTGTCTCAAAAATAAACTTTAAAAGAATCTTGGTCTAGAGACAGCTTTAGGAAATGAATAAATAAGATAATGTTTCTATTAGAGTCAACTGTACCAATAGTTCTCTAATCTCATACAAACCAAAAAACTTAATAACCTCTCGTTTCCTGTGCTGCATAAGGATTACCATATTGCAGAACTGGCTGCATATCTGGCACTGCAGCAACATGACCATTTTGCTCTGAGCAAGGACTGAGATGCTGTGAGATCTTTTGAGGACTCTGGGAATTCTGACCTTCCATTTTCCTTTCTTCTTGATTTTCTAGACTCCTTTTAAACTCCTAAAATTAACAAAACCAAAAGTGAATAAGCAATGAAATATTTTATAATAAGGGCAGCATTAAACATTTGGCCAAAATATAATAAAATTATTTCCCTATTATGTTCAAAGAATGTTGAGTAAAAGTCTGGTTCTCAATTTCTCATAAATGTCCCTTCCAACATCAGAAGGCAGAATAAAAAAGCCCAATGTATTTTCAAATTTGTGCCAAGAAGGTGTCCTTTTTACGGAGCTAAGAGGAAACTGTGCATCTCTTACAAATTAGCTATCAATAAAAGTCAGAAAACAAAAACCACCCAGACTGCTTCTCTAGTGAACTCTGATAAACATTTATGAAACTTATTTTTAAAAAATACCAATCCCATGTAAAGCTCTTTTAAAAACCAGAGAAAGAATCACTTCTGAACTTACTTTATACGGCCAGCACTATTCTAATAGCAAAGCCAAACAATGATATCACAGGAAAACTGCAGACCTCATCCCTCATAAATATTAATAAAAATATTTATTAAAATATCAATTAAAACATTTATTAAAATATCAGATATAGGCCACCTGGGTGGCTCAGTTGATTAAGCATCTGACTATTGATTTCAGCTTAGGTCATTATCTCATGGTCATGAGATCAAGCCCCACATCAAAGATTGAGATTCTCTTTCTCTCACCCTCTGTTCCTCCCCCTCTAGTGTGCCTGCACGCTCTTTCTCAAAACAAAATTCAAATACAATATTTAAAAATAACATGACCAAGTGGTTTTTATCACAAGAAAACAAATTTAACTTAACATCCAAAAATCAATGTAAATCACTATGTTCACAGACTAATGGGGAAAAAACATATTTCAACACATAGAGAAGAAACATTTTACAAAATTCAACAGGCATTTATATATATTTTTAAGTCTCAGCAAACTAGAAATAACTTCCTTAATATGAAAAAAGACATTTCAAACAGCTACAGTGAACAAAAAAGTGCTTACACTGAACCTTAATGGTGGAAAACTAAATGATTCTATCTGCTCTTAACACTTCTACTCAACATCATACTAAAGAGGCCAAACAGTGGATTAAGGCAAGATTAAGGCAGACTGGAATGGAAGAAATAAAATTACCTTTATTCACAGAAGATATGATTATACATATGTAGAAAATCCTAAGGAATCTACTAAAACTAGGAGAATGAGTGGATTTACCAAGATCGCAGTATACAAGAGTCAATACATAAAATCCACTGTGTGTGTGCGTGCGCACGCGCGCAACACACAATTGACAAATGAAATTTTTAAAGATACCATTTATAGTAGCAGCAATAATATTAAGATATTTAGGAATAAATTTAATAAAAGATATGCAACACCTACACACTAAAAACCACAAACTTTCTGAGAGATATTAAAGAAAGCCTTAACAGGGACGCCTGGGTGGCTCAGTCGGTTAAGCATCCAGTTAAGCATCCGACTTCAGCTCAGGTCATGATCTTGCGGTTCATGGGTTCGAGCCCCCCATCAGGTTCTGTGCTGACAGCTAGCTCAGAGCCTGGAGCCTGTTTTGGATTCTGTGTCTCCCTCTCTCTCTGCCCCTCCCCCGCTCATGTTCTGACTCTGTCTCAAAAATAAACTATAAAAAAAATTTTTTTTTTTTTTTTTTAAATGAAAGCCTCAACAAGAGAAATATACCACATTCATGGACTGGCTGGAAAATAGCATTTTTATGCTATTAATTCCTCCCAAGTTTATCTATACATTCAATACAATCCCAATCAAAATCTCCACAGGCTTTTGTATAAATTGGCAAGCTGATTCTAAAATGAAGACTGAAATACAAAGGTCCTAAAATAGCCCATTTTTAAAAAGAACAAGGACTTACACCTGATTTCAAGATTTATGATAAAGCTATAAATCAAGAGAATAAAAAAAGGACATATGGCCGAACATACAGATCAGGGGCTGGCAAATTTTTCCCATAAAGGTCCTGATAGCAGATGTTTTCAGCTCTGTTAAAACAAAGTCTGTCACAACTACTCAAATCTGCCTTTACTGCTGCAGCCACAGGTTAATACCTAAGTGAATGGGCATGGCCACATGCTAATAAAACTTTATTTACATAATAGGCCATGAGCCATATTTGGCTTGTAGATGTCAGTTTGCTAACCCCTGATATAAATCAATAAAAACAAAGGACAGAGCCCAAAAAATACCCATATTCACAGTCCACTGATTTTTCAACAAAGATGCAGAAGTAATTCAGTGAAGGAAAGGGATGGGCTTTTTTAAGCATAAGCTTAAAGAAATGGATATGGTCAAATTCTGATTATATACCGTACCATACAAAACAATTAACTTTAAATAGATCATAAACTAAACAAAAGAGCTAAAACTATGTATATAGTAGAAGAAAATAATAGGAGAAAGTCTTTGTAACCTTGAGCAAGGCAAAAATGTGTTAGGAGACAAACAGCATATATGAACCATTAAGAAAAGTATTGCTAAATTGGACTATTTTCAAAATTACAAGATTTTCCTCTTTAAAGATATTTTTTCTTAAATGCTTAGTTTTGTGAGAGAGAGAGGTTGAGATTGGGGGAGGGGCAGACGGGCATACTTGAAATTATAAACAAGCAGAAATTAGAAACAAATGATATGGCAGACTGGAGTCAGACCGCTCCAACACTGATAACCCTGAAGAATTTACCTTCTCCAGCCATAGGAGGGCTACTGAGAAGCAAGTAGAGTGCTCAGAACACAGTAGGACCTCAATAGAGGTTCCCTGATCTCCTGCCATGAATCAAAAAACCACAGGAAGTGTTGCCACAGTAATTCAGGAGTGTGAAAGTGCAATGGAGTAGAGAAAAAGTAAATTCAAAAACAATTTTTTTTTAATTTTCCTTATTTTTTGAGAGAGAGAGAGAGAGAGAAAGGGAGGAAGACAGGGAGGGAGGGGCAGGCTCTAGGCTCTGAGCTGTCAGTGCAGAGCCTGACAGCATGGCTTGAACTCACAAACCAGGAAATCATGACCTGAGCCCAATGAGGACAAAGAAAGGTGGTTCCTCTTCCTTACAGAATGCTAAGGGGCAAACAGAGATAATAATGGATTTGAAAAATCAGAATTCGGGGTGACTGGGTGACTCTGTCAGCTAAGCATTTGACTCTTGATTTCAGCTCAGGTGATGATCTGAGTTCATGGGATCAAGCCACGTGTCGGGCTCTGTGCAGACAGCACAGAACCTGCTTGGTATCCCACCCCCCACCCCCACCCCCACCCCCTGCTTATATACTCTATATAAATAAATAAACTTTAAAAAAAAAAAAGAAAAAGAGAAGTCAGAATTCTGCAACTGTCACATAGCAACTTTAAGCTAAGATCCTAATGGCCTCCTTACAATGTGTGATTTTGTAGTATCATCACTGGTCATTTAGGAAACTTGACTGGTTCACAAGGTCATAGAGACCTTCCAAATACTGGCCCATTTAACTAAACACTTTTTAAAAATCAGTCTTAATATTACTGCCTATCTCATTAGAAAAGTGAGTAAGCACTGGGAATTATCAAGCTCATGGTAGTAGATACAAGGTACCCAAAATTCAGAGCACTTGGGTGGCTCAATCAGTTAAGCATCCAACTTCGGCTCATGTCATTTTCTCAATGACCTTGTAAGTTCAAACCCCATATCAGACTCTGTGCTGGCAGCTCAGAGTCTGGAGCCTGTTTCAGATTCTGTGCCTCCCTTTCTCTCTGCCCCTCCTCTGCTCACACTCTGTCTCTCTCTCTCTCTCAAAAATAAAAAAATAAAAAATAAAATTAAAAAATTTTTAAAGAGGTACCCAAAATTCTAGTTTTTGCTTAAAGTCTTGAATTTTATCATTGGCAATAAATACTATTAATTGATTTTTCTTAAAGTAACAGGCTCACTTCTTTTTAAGAAAACACCTACCAAATACCATACCTTTAAAATAACCATAAATTTTATTAGTCACTTTTTTTTTTTTTTTTTTAATTTTAAAGAACAGGCGTATATGCAGGGGAGAGGGACACAGGGAGCAGGGGGCGTGGGTGGTGGTGGAATATCTTAAGGAAGTTCCACACTCAGCATGAAACACAATGCAGGGCTCAATCCTATGACCCTGGGATCATGACCTGAGCCAAAATCAAGAGATACTCAACCCACTGAGAAACCAAGGCACCCCTATTAGTCATTCTTTAATACAGAAAACAATATGCTATTAAAAAAAGTAGCTAGTTCAGCTCACAACCCAAACAACTACGCAAGTACTTCACCTTAAGATAACCATCATACTTCTTCAGGCAGAAGCACTTTGAGGGTACTTCCCGTTTCATCACACAGAACATTAAAAAAGACATGCACCTCAAGATCAAGCTTCGATTAAGATTACTATTTTACTGTTTCAGGGGACCTGGTGGCTGAGTCAGTTGAGCATCGACTTCAGCTCAGGTCATGATCCCGCAGTTCAGGAGTTCAATCCCTGCATCAGCTGCTCTGTGCTGACAGCTCAGAGCCCGGAGCCTGCTTCAGATTCTGCGTCCCTTCCCCCTCCTCCCTCCTCCCCCTCCTCCTCCTTTTTCTTCTTCTCTCTCTCTCTCTCTCTGCCCCTCCTATGCTCACACTGTGTGTGTCTCTCTCTCTCAAAAATAAATATTAAAAACATTTTGAAAATAAAAGATGACTGTTTTACTGTTTCATAAGTAAAACAGGTTTTTTCTTTGCATTTAACCTTTAATGCAATGGTTAAGATGAATATGGTTGGAGTTTTGGTGCAACTGCCTTGATTCAAAAACTAACACACCAGCAGTTTTAACACCACTGCTTACATACCAGCATGTTTAAATGTAACATAGTTGGGGGGGGGGGGCGGATTGTGAAGATCGTTTTTAACTTACTAGATTTCCAGAAAGGGGATAGGGACCCCCAACAAAAGACCTCAAACAATAATTTGTGAAATGCTGCACTACAGCAGGTTTTACATTATAAATGTACATTCTATTTCACTGTTAAGGTTACACTATAAATCATTAAGTAACTTCTAAAATGTTTCCTTCAAACAAGAAAAACAGATAAAGACAACAATATGCATAACTTTTAAATTTTTATCTTTCTAAATTTAAGCATCACAAAATTTGTTTTATTAATACAAAATATTAAAAGCTAAATTTAAACACAATCATTTTCCTCAAAAAGTAAAAATATTTTTAAAAATATTAACTTAAAAAAAAAAAACATTCTCCACCCTAAGAGGACTAAGATCTGCTTCAGTCTTTTCTTTATTCTAATTTTTTTTTTTTTTAGAGAGCAAGCATACAGAGTCAGGGAAGAAGAGCAGAGGGAGAGAGAGAATCATAAGCAGGCTCCATGTTCAGCGAGAAGCTCAAGAAGGCCCAATCTCATGATAATCATGACCCAGCCAAAATCAAGAGTCAAGGGCACCTGGGTGGCTCTGTCGGTTAAGCATTTGACTTTGGCTCAGGTCATGATCTCATGGTTCATGGGTTCAAGCCCCACCACCTGACTCTGTGCTGACAGCTCGGAGTCTGGAACCTGCTTCAGATTCTGTGTCTCCCTCTCTGCCCCTACCCTGCTCACACTCTCTTAAAAATAAATATTAAATTTTTTTTTAAAAAATCAAGAGTCAAATGCTAACCAACTGGGTCATCCAGGTGCCCTTATTTTTATTTTTTAAAAGCCACCCTCAAATGACTATAAAATGTGTGTCTTCATAAAGCTGTAGAAAAAGAAAGATTTTAAAGTACACTGTTCAATACCTTTTCTCTGGAGAGGTTTTCCAAATGTGAAGTTAGACCATTTATTTCTTTGTCTTTCTCTGCCAATTGAAGCTGAAAAAAGAAATCATCATTAATTTTTTTATTTACTCTTTCCCTACACATCAAGAGCTAGTTTATACCATTCTACCAAAATAATTCTTATTTCCATATCCATGTATTTTCCTTGGATTTTATTCTTTGACATCTCTGGATATATTTAAAATTAAAAAAACTTTTTTTAAATTTAAAAGAAAAAAAAACTTTTTTAATGTGAGTGTTCTCTGAAGTTTCTTCTTTGGCTTCTTCTCTCTATATTCCCCATGACAACTCTTTTTTCTATGCCTTCAACTATAATACCATGGGAATAAATCACAATTATCTTTCCCAAGTTCCAAATCTTCCTTATAATTTTTTTTAATATTTATTTACTTTTGAGAGAGAGAGTGCGCGCACACACGCAAGCAGGAGAGAAGTAGAGAGAGGGAGACACAGAATCTGAGCTGTCAGCAGAGTCCAACACGGGGCGAAATTCATGAACCCCAAGATCATGACCTGAGCTGAAGCTGAATACTTAACTGACTAAGCCATGCAGGTGTTGCTCCCTTTATTATTTTTTTTTAAGTTTATTGACTTTTTTTTTTTTTTTTAAAGAGACTGAGCGAGTGCTTATGCACAAGTGGTGGTGGAGAGGCAAAGAGAGGGAAAGAAAGAGAATCTGAAGCAGACTCCACAGTCAGCACAAAGCCCATGAAATCGTGACCTGAGCCAAAATCAAGAGTCAGACACTTACTGACTGAACTACCCTAGCCGCCACAAAACCTATCTTTTCAATTGATGGATGACATGTTTTCACTACTGTCTTTCTGCATTTTAAGGGCAAAAGGTCCCAAATCTACTTTTGTAAGTTTTGCTAACAGATATTATCAATCTCAGAGCCCACTGAGGCTAGGAAGCTATGTTCCAACACTTTCTTCTCCTCTTCCCAACATCTGCAGTCTCTTTAAGTCATTCATTCATTCATTCATTCAAATACCACCTTATACTTGCAGCATAAGCATTATGGATACAAACACAAATAAAACTATTCTCCAATCATTTTTCCCTAAGGATGCCTTTCAAAGCTTTCATTGATAGACACATGTCCTATTCAATAATAAGTGATCAAGAAAGGTACCCAAAGAGGTGGCCTTTATCAAGTAATTCTGTAAGAATATTTCTGATTTTCTTACCTTCAAAAACTCTTTTCACCTATAAATCCCCTCAGTGTTACCAACTATTTCAAAAAAACCACTACAGTTGGGTCCCTTTCTTTACCCCATAGAAACCTCTTAACAAATGGTACCCCAAATTCCATCTTAGGCCTTCCAAAACATGGCTTCAATCTATCTTTCAGGTTCAATCTACTCCATTACAGACATTAAAGTCTTATTACTCAAGATTGTTCATAATCTCCAGACTATGCTCTGTACTTTTCACCTCCAAGTCTGTATATTAATGCTTATCTATCTGCTTGAAATGCTGTTTCTTTCTTTCCCGAGAACTGCTTCTCCTCCCCTCCAGTTTTTTCTTTCAAGGGTCTGGTTTCTTAATGTTTAACTCCTAAATATTCCACTGAAAAGAGCCCTAAGGTACTTATTTATTAGACTTCTCATTCATGTAGAACTTCAACCCATTTTGCTTTGTCCAGTGAGTATCTGTCTAGTGAGTACTTGTCTCAACAGGACAGAAGTAAAAGGGCATTAAACAAGAAGTCAAGCCCCTTTACCAGCAGCATAATCTATAATGTTAATTTTGATGACCACATTCACCATTAATCAACTAAAAATATTACTTAGCTTCCCATGGATTTGACAAATGATTACCTGGGTCGTGAATGTCAAAGAGTTGTAGGTATCACCATGATACTACTAGCAATGTCTACTAGATTATAAACTCCTTAAGCATACACAGCCTTGTGCCTTACCTGTGTAACCACCCAGATAAGAGTTAACACAACACTCTAAAGCCCTAAAAGTAGGCTTTAATTTTACTAAATGATTTTTTTCTAGTCCATATGCAAAGATATAAGTTCATATAAATTCAATATATACACTTTATAATAAGGGAGGTTGCCAGCCATTGAAAACAATATCCACAGGGAACATAGAAACAATAATAATCTCATAAATTAAAAGTTTGAAAATTTTGGGGCGCCTGGGTGGCTTAGTCGGTTAAGCGTCCGACTTTCGCTTAGGTCATGATCTCGCGGTTCGTGGGTTTGAGCCCCGCGTCAGGCTTTGTGCTGACTGTCAGCTCAGAGCCTGGAGCCTGTTTCAGTCTGTGACTCCCTCTCTCTCTGACCCTCCCCTGCTCATGCTGTCTCTCTCTCTCTCCTAGAAATAAATAAAAAACATTAAAAAAAAAAATTAAAAAAAAAAAAAAGTTTGAAAATTTTACTCTGACAGCAGATGAAGATTAAAAAACAAAAGACCACCAGTAAAATTACCTTAGTATATAATGTGCACCCTCTCCAGCCCCCAGGGAGAAACCCCATCTTTGGTGTCTTTAAGAACATTTAAAAATTATATTGGAAGTAGAATTAGCCATACTATAGCAAAGTTAAATCATTCAGAACTTCCTGATCTTTACTCACACAAAATACGCAAGTTACATGTACATATAAATATCAAAAATTCTAAGAGTATACTTGATTTCCTTAGAAGAAAAGATCTTAACTTATTAGCTAACCAGCCTGCTAATTTTTTTTTTTTTTTTTTTTTTTTTTTTTTTGCCTCTAACAGTCTTACAAATATGATTCACCATTTGGTCTTGTTTGTTGCCTATTATTACACTGGCAAAGGCAATTTTAATTAAGACTGTATAACTAAAGCACCTGGGTGACTCAGTTAAACATCAGACTCTGGATTTCGGCTCAGGTCATGATCTCTCAGTTCATGGGATCAAGCCCCAGGTCGGGCTCTGCAAGGACAGTATGGAGCAAGCCTATTTGGGATTCTATCTCTCCCATCTCTCCCCTCTCTCTCTCTCTGCCCTCTCTTCTGCACGCAAGCTCTCTCTCAAGCTTAAGAAAAAAATAATAATAAACATGTGGCTTCCTAATGACATAATTAAAAAAAAGACTATCACTCTGCAGTACTTTTTAGGATCACAAGTACCACATTTTGGTGATTTAATAACACTCATATAAATTTTAAATTCAAAAATTACTAATCATGTATTAATTACACCCTCACAAAAATGTCATGGCCTTAAAATAATTTTTTTCAATATTTTTATTTTGAGAGAGACAGAGAGAATGAATCCCAAGTAGTCTCCACTGTCAGTGTGGAATCCAATGTGGGACTCGAACCCACGAACCATGAGATCATGACCTGAGCTGAAACTGAAAGTCAGATACTCAAAGAACTGAGCCACCCAGGAACCTTGAGGCCCTAAAATAATTTTACACATACATTCATGTTTGTTTCTAAATGAACAAATCGGGGGGCACCTGGGTGGCTCAATTAGTTAAGCATTGGCTCAGGTCATGATTTTGCAGTTCGTGGGTTCAAGCCCCACGTCGGGCTCTGTGCTGACAGTTCAGAGCCTAAAGCCTGCTTTAGATTCTGTATCTCCCTCTCTCTCTGTCCCTCCCCCACTTGTGCGCAACTACATGCTCTTGCTCTCACTCTCTCTGAAATAAACATTAAAAAAAATGTTTAATAGGATAATGAAATGATCACTTTTCATCTTAGAAACGAAGCATGATTAAAAGATATTTTAATTAGCAATCTAAATGAACAGAATTAAAGCCACAATGGTAATGTGTATGCATATTAACTACAATCCACTAAACATGTACTACATTTGTACTTAAGTACAAAAATACTATCCCAACTATCTATATTAAAACTGCACATCAGATTGATAAAACTTATAGCGAACATATCTGCAAAAGTACGGGTATACCATGCCTCACGTTATACAAATACTGAACTTACTTTGTAACTGTCCTCTACTTCTGCGAGTGCTAGTTTCACATTTTCAGCAATCTCCACTTGCTCTTTCCATTTCAATTCCATTTTTGCAAGTTCATCAGCATATTTATTGCATTTTGTTTTCTCATCCTAAATGAAATTAGCATTAATTACCAAAAGACTTTTAAAAATCCAGATAAGCCACTATCTTTATGAACATATTTAAAAACATGCTGAATGCTTCATTGTAACACTGTTGTAACAATATAAGAACTGAAATAACCCAGGTCAGTGGAACATGAAATAAATCATTTTAAGTCCATACAATGAAACAGTATATATTTAAAAGAACAGAGTAGATCTACACATTAACAAGGGAAAAAAAATCTCAAGATACATTAATTACAAATAGCAAGTGGCTACAGAATATACAGTATAATCTTATTTTTGTTTTAAAAGTTAACAGAATTTTAGATGATCTCTGTATCTTGTTGTGTGGAAAAATATAAACAAAAATATTAATAGCTCTAATCACTTGGAATCAGGATCATGACGGTACCTTTTACGATTTTTACTCTTTATAATGCCTAAGACTTCAAAATAAGCATATATTACTTCTGCAAAGAGATTTAAGGATAAAAAAGTCCTATAATAGTCTATAATAGTCCTATAAAAGTCTTATAATAACATGGCTTCCAGACATTGACAACTAAAACTCTGGGGCGTCTTAAGATATTATCTACAGTGACTTCTCACACACTACTCTTCTCTACAACCAAGAATATTAAAAGGAGTTACAAATCATGACACAAGGGTAAACTGGCAATTTCATTTTGAATGTCTTATATTTGAGGTGAAAGTTTAAAAATATGCTTTAAGCAACTCTGAACAGAGAAAATGTCTTTAACAAGTAATGCTAAATCAACTTACTATCTATTACTATACATACCATACCTCACACCACAAAATAAAATTAAAATTATTAACAGGCCTAAATATAGTGAAAGCGTGGAGCGCCTGGGTGGCTCAGTCGGTTAAGCGTCCAACTTCCGCTCAGGTCATGATCTCATGGTTCGTGGGTTCAAGCCCTGCATCAGGCTCTGTGCTGCCAGCTAGCTCAGAGAGCCTGGAGCCTGTTTCGGATTCTGTGTCTCCCTCTCTCTCCACCCTCCCCTGCTCATGCTCTCATGGTGGGTGGGTGTGTGTCTGTCTCTCTCTCTCTTTCAGGAATAAATAAAACATAAAAAAAAATTTAGTGAAAGCTAGGATTATAAAACTTATAGAAGAAAAAATCTTTACAAGTTGGATTATAGGTAAATGTTTCTTAGAACATAAAAAGCACACAGGTGCGTGGGTGGCTCAGTCAATTGAGCATCTGACTCTTGATTTCAGCTCAGGTCATGATCTCACGATACTGGAGTTCAAGCCCCATCAGACCCAGCACTGTCAGTGCAGAGTTTACTTGGGATTCTCGGTCTGCCTCTCTTTCTGAACCTTGCCTGCTTGTGCTCTCTCTCAAAATAAATAAACTTAATAAAAAATAAATAAATAGCACAAAAAATAAAAGAGCAAGTTGATAAATCTGAACTTAATCAAAAGCTTTTCTAAAAACACAGTTAAGGAAATGAAAAGGCAAGTTACAGACTGGGAGAAAATATTTCCCAAACATATATCAAAGGATCTCTACCCACAATAAAGAAAACTTATAATTCCGTAATAAAATGAGCAACTCCATGTTTAAAATAGCAAAAGACCTGAACTCTCCGAATGAAAAGGAATGAACTACCGATATAAGAAACAACATGGATAAATCTCAAAATAATTATGTTGAAAGAGGAGAGGAAAAAAAAGAGTATATACCATATGACTACATTCATACAAACTATATAAAAAGTAGACTACAGTGGCAGAAACAAGCCAACAGTTTCCTGGGGATGGCAACAGAGGGGGAAATGAGTTCCAAATAGAACTGCTCACTTGGACAGCACATATATACCAAATGGGTACGTAAAAACTTTGGCAAGTAACAGAAATGTTACCTTGGCATTGTAGTATTTTCACAACTATATATGGCAAAACTGATTAAACTGCAGACTTCAAATACGAGCAATTCAATAGCACCTGAGTGGCTCAGTCAGTTGAGAGTCCCGACTTCAGTTCAGGTCATGATCTCATAGTTTGTGGGTTCGAGCCCCGCATTGGGCTCTGTGCTGACAGCTCAGAGCCTGGGGCCTACTTTGAATTGTGTCACCCTCTCTCTCTGCCCCTCCCCCATGTGTGCTCTGTCTCTCACAAAAGTAAACATTAAAAAAAAAATAAAGAATACATATATAAGCAATTCACTGGAATTCAACAAATATATGCAGTTTACTACACTTCAACACTACTTGAAAAAGTATGTACCTTGAGGAAGTTTTTGGCTTAGGAACATTCTATCTTCCTTTCAATAATACTATATGATGATGTTTCCTTAAAAAAGATCATCCAGAATTGTTTCAGACTTGATGAAAAAAGTTTAGCCCCTTATAAAACAACTACTTTGAACTCAAGGGTAAAACTATTCTCATCAATCCTTCTACAGAAGAAGGATCCTTTGAAGCAACAAAAATGTTCAGTTTAAAGTTTAAAAGATTAAATACTACTTAGAAGGCAGTAACAAAATATTTAATTACTACAGTAACACTGAACTAATGTATGAACATCATTCTATAGCTCTAAATGTCCTTTGCCTCTCTGTATGCACAGAGAAACAATACACACTCACAAAAAATCAATTAAACAAAAATCACACACACAAAACACCTTTGCCTCCCTTCTCCAAATCAAGTATAAATGAGAAGCATTTTCCCTCTGTCCCTTAAATACTCCAGGAGTGAATCCTACCAAGATGATTATAAAACTGAAATGTATGAAGAATACAATTTAAAATAGTCAAAAAATACAATATACAATATAATCAAATCAAATCAACAGCTCATTTGGTTAACATTCTCTTTTTCCACTTTGTAATTCCGGTCAACTTAAGATGTGGTAAAATTCTTTGCTATTATTACAGTAAATGCAAAAAGAGCACTTTTTCCATGTATCCTTATAATAAGACAAATATCCAGCCTCAATCACTTGCCCATTATCAAGAAAGGACACTAATAATTTTAGGATCATGATTTACATGCAGGCCTCCATGCACAGGTACATAAAACAAACTCCCCCATCATCTCAAAAGTGAAACTCAATACCAGTATATGGATATGAAAAACAAATCGCAGGATTTAAAAAAAAAAAAAAAAAATCTAAATAGAGTTAAGCTAAGTCATTATATTTGATAAATCTTTCACTTGCAAGAGAGCCAGCTTACCTGCAAAAGCTGTTTACATTTATTATATTTTTCTGTTTTGTCAGCAATTTCTTTGGTCATTTCACAGACTTGTCCTTTTGTTACAATGTCAGAATTTGTCTCACCTATTACAAGGCAAAAAATATTAAAAATTATTTTGCCCTTATATTACCTTCCTGTTCAAAATAACTTAAAGGTCAGTATACTGTGAAATATAATAAATGGAATACTGAAAGATAAATTTTTATTTAAAAACACCTAATCATACACTAAATAAAAATAATATAAACTCTACATGAGAATTTTTTTACAAGTCAGTTTGGCCAGAAACAAGATTACATTCAATAATGAAAAGTGATTTTTTAATCAGCTAAAAACAGTTTTTAAATGGCACGCTTGTTCTCTTCATATAACTGAATACACAGGTGAGTAGAAAGCTATACTCTGAGAAAACACTTTAAATTATTTTTCTAGTCCTTCACTTCTATTCAGTTAAGTCTTTATTAAGTATATAATTTACACAACACTTCTAGATACTATAAAAAGTGTACATAAATGGAAGTCAGGATCCTGTTCTACATTAGCTAATTAAAAATTTAATAGTATGGGAAATTTACAATACATTTAAGAAGTTTAAAACAGCAAGTATCCACAAAGACTATAATAGAAATGTACTTTTATATATTTGAGTGCTGACTTCCATTATTGTCAATCTTTAACCTAAGATGAAAAAAAGAAATTAGGGCAAGTGAAAACCTAGACTTAATTCAAATTGTCATGTTCACACATTCACTAGATCTTCCTAATCTATTTTAGAAGTTAATAAACTAATAAAAATTTAAAGCATCCACCAATAGGTACACTAACCGCAGTACCCTAATGATCCAAAGAAATCCATAAAAAAAAATCAAAAAAAGAGGGAGAGAGAAAAATAAAGCAGGGGATTTAGTTTCCCCAAAAGAACTGTACAACTGAATTGACATAAATGCCTCAAAATTCCATAGATTTAGTGGATTATTTAAAAACTCCATTACTGGCATTTACCGTATAGTCTAACTGCTATAAACATTTAAGCTTACAAACTCCAGCTCATTTAATACTTACAAGTATTCTCATGAAGAAAAATACTAGTTCACACTCACATTTTATATATTTCACATCCAAGACTTTACTTTTAAGCCCCTTAACTTTATCTTTACCTTAATTCTCTCATAAGAATTTTTAGAGGCTCCATAAAACATATACACTTGGAATAAGGCAGTATGAATAAGTGTCAATATTCATCAAGGCAGGACACTACACAAAATGGCCAAAAGATTCTTACCTGCAGAAGGTGGCAGTGGCTTTACATCTATAGTAGAGGCAGTAGTAGCTGGGTCTGTGTTTATTGAGGCATCATTCACTTTTTGCGGATTCCCGATTTTCCTTGTTAAGACACTGGTACTATTGGCCTATTCAAAATGTTAACAAACTATTATAACAGTTATATTTCCTTCCTTCAGTAACTGTCATATAAAGAAATTCTGAGAAGTCCACACAAAGCTGCTATTGTGTCTTAAAGGCCAGCAAAGACTAAAAGTAACACCCATCACTTTACTGACCTAAAAGTTACAAAAGATACAAATTTTATTTTTGTCTTCCTTGTCAAATGATCAAACTAACACCAAAACAAGCAATCAGAGAAATCTCATAAGTCAAAGTCATAATATACTTACAAGCCTCAACCAAAACCCATACATGTGGGTCTTATTTAAAGTATATTTTCTCACAAAAGCCTTCCTAGCTTACCACACGCATTTCTGTGTAAATATCATCTGTATCAATATAGTATACAAATAAAATGGTCTTTACAGCAAATTTTGATTGCAGAGAACTTGGTATCATTTTCAACTTCAAGTTTTAAATGTGTTTCTCTACTTCCAGCATTCCATTACATAGCAAACCTTATATTTAAGTACAATTTAAGAACCCACATTAAAACACACATCAAGGGGCCCCTGGATGGCTCAGTCAGTTAAGCATCCAACTCTTAAATTAAGCTTGAGTCATAATCCCAGGGTCGTGGGATGGAGCCCCACATCTGGCTCTGCACTGAACATGGCGCCTGCTTGAGATATTCTCTCTCTTCAACCCTCGCCAATGGCACCTACGGCATGCCCTCTCAAGTAAATAAATCAATCATACACCAAAACAGAAACCATTTCTTTGCTTTCTACTTACCCACTCAGATGGAATACAAAATTATTAGCTAACATGACCTCTTCCTAATTTCGTGGATATGAATAGGATGGAAGAACCCAACAATGACACCTGAGAAACCATGTTTGACCCTGAGGCTAATCAACAGGGAACCCCACTGAAGACAGGGATCATTGTCACAAGGAGGGATTCAATATGTATAGAGTTTTAAGTGAAGACATTTTATCAAGAACTTACAGGGAAACAGTCAAGAAAAGACAGCTTTCCCTCCCTGCTTTCCCTTGCTGCTGCCCTTGCTTCCTGTTGGGTTTCCAGCAATAAAAACTCCAAATTTAAAACAATACCTATCACTACAAATATTAGGCCAATCACTTCAAATCAAGCAAAGATAAATTATATTCAAAAGGTAGACATTTAGGCTATTATAAATATGGGGGTGCCAGGCTGGCTCAGTCAGAGGAGTATGCAACTTTTTCTCATTTTTTTTAAACATTTATTTGAGCTCGAACTTATTGACCACGAGATCATGACCTGAGCCGAAGTCGGACACTTAAGCGACTTAGCCACCCAGGCGCCCCAAGTACATGACTCTTGATGCTAGAGTTGTGAGTTTGAGCCCTATGTAGGGTGTACAGATTATTAAATGAAAGTTTAGGCTACTATAAATTTGATTTGTAAACAAAAATACTGATAAAGGAAATATTTTGTATGACTTCAATTGTCCTTACTGATTGGTCTGAAAGTTTGTTTATTTGTTTTTGGAGCCTCTGGCATTCTTTGAATTTTTCTTTATAATGATCTGCTGCCATTTGAAGACGAAGTTTCAAATCTTCAACTTCTCTTCTCAGTTCGTGTTCTAGTGTATCAGACTTTTCCTACAAGAAAATGATAAAAATCTCATATTTCACATGTAATAATAGTAAACCCCAACTTCCTTTTCACTTTATTTTTTCTGGCTTCTAGTTTTTATTTGTTTTGGAGTTTGGGCAACAGAGCCATATTAGCTCCTAATTAAAAAAACTAAGGAAGAACAATCCCCATCCTGAGGAGTGTTACCTGTTAAATAACCATAATACCCCTTTATGAAGCTAATAAATAAAAAATTCCAAACAAAGCAATATATATCTGACATCAGAAAGTTTAATAATAGAGCAGCTCTTATAAACCATTAGGCATTTGCCTACTTAAGTTTTTCTTAATTTAATTAACTTCAACTAATTAATTTAACTAATTTCAACCCAAGAAGTTACAATAACTAAACAAAATGAATGGAAATTTAAATTTCCATGATTAGGAATCTGACCTTATTCTGACATAACCCAGTCTATTTTGTAAGCTTATAATGAGTTTTTGATCAAAATGAAAATTCAAAATTAACCCACTTTACCTGGTCTTTTTTCATAGCATTTAGTTTAAGTTCTGCCACTGCATCAGCTAATTGCTTTTTTATTTTCTCATTTTCCAAGCGTGCAGTGTGCAGATCTGCCATTGTTTTATCTCTCACATTTACAGCATCACTAAGTTCTTTAGCCAGAAAGACAACTTCCTGCCGAGTTGCCTGAACCTGTTCCTCTGCTTTACGAAGTTGCTCCTTTAAAAGAAAAGTATCTTCCTGAAGAAAAGCAGATAAACACATTAGCAATGGAACCACTAAAAATCAGTAGCAGAAACAACCTTTACTCATATTTCAACAGATCCAAAATTTTAAATTAAACACTACTTTTCTACTCATGACTTAGATAAAATACAGAAGTCTATAAAGAACTTAATACAGGACTTTGTGTTAGAACCCTGGATAACAATCCAATGCACTTAGTATCTCTATCACCACGTTAAGCACATGTTAACTTCAGTTCAGAAGTTAAACATGCCCAATATGTAAATCCCTGGTTAAACAGAAATTTGAATGAAAGCTCCTGTCGCCCAAAATCTCTAACAGCTAGAACTACTTACTGACCCTCACTTTTTAGGATTACCAGTAAAAATAATTCAAAAACTTCTCTGTAATTACAAAAATTTGTTACGTTTCCTATTAACTAACCTAAAATGTATCCAATATAATATTCATATTCCACATCATTACATAAAAACACAGGGCAGATTTAAAACTTATTTCTAAAAATAAAATATTTGATATGCAAATAGCAAAGATGGGACAATGGGAAAATAAAAAATTTGCACCTCTTACCTAACCTAAAAAGTCTCTTTAAAAAGTTAAAATTGCTGATAAAAAAAAATGAGAAAAGTTAAAATTGCCATAATAAAATTATTTCCTTTAATATTACAAGTCCAAGAAATCTAGTTTATTCAACTTTCCTAGTTTTTATTTTTGTACCACAAATAATGTAAACTGAGAAAAAAGTGCAAAAAATTCTTTGTTTTTAAACTGTTAGTTCCTGGGGCACCTGGGTGGCTCAATTGGTTAAGCATCCAACTTCAGCTCAGGTCATGGTCTCACAGTGCGTTAAGTTCAAGTCCCGCTGGGCTCTGTGCTGACAGCTCAGAGCCTGGAGCCTGCTTCAGATTCTGTGCCTCCCTTTCTCTCTGCCCCTCCTGCTCTGCTTACTGTCTCTCTCAAAAGTAAACAAACATTAAAAAAAAAAACAAAACTTTAAAAAAGAATACCTACAAATTAAGTGTGGAAAAAAAAATCATTTTATTTTGTAATCAATATAATAATAATAACTGATGCAGGTGAGGATCATTAGGTAATAAAAAATATTGGGTGAAAAGCTATTGGGAAAATAAGATGTTCACATAATCTCAAAGTATTACCCCACATATTACTCAATCACAAAGAGGGAGAAAGTACCCCATAAAATGAATTCAGGCAGACATAACTTGAAACAAATGATTAAGCCTAATATCAACATTATGTGACATTTGGTATCACTGCAACATAATGTACAAAACATCATCTATTAGGCTTTTTCTTGACAAAAACGTTTGACCTAAATCTAGCTTTGAGGTAACAATAAATCTAGATTATAGACCATTTTCTCAGACAAGCCTGAATTCTTCAAAAATACCAATGTCATAAAAGTAGTATAGGAACCCTATTCTAGATTAAAACAGACCCAAGAACACAATAATCAAATGAATGTGTGATCTTTACCACGAGAAAGAAATTTTAAAGATTATATGTAAATAGATAGTTGTGGAGAGGCACCTGGGTGACTCAGTCAGTTAAGCATCCAACTCTCAGTTTTTGGCTCAGGTCATGATCTCACGGTGTCATGAGTTCTAGCCCAACATCGGGCTCTGTGCTGACAGTGCAGAACCTGCTTGGGATTCATTCTCTATCTGTCTCTCTCTTCCCCCTTCTCCTTCCCTTCTCCCTGTCCTCCTCTCTCTGCCTCTCCCCTACTCATGCTCTCTATATCTCTTATTAGTTTTAAATAAACTTAAAATAAATGCTTTTAAAAATATATATACTTGTGATAACTTGATTATACTGAAAGTATATACATGAATGAGTATTATCAATGTTACATTTCTTAGGTATGATCATGGTTTTATGGTTATACAGAATAATGAATGAACTACAACCGTAGATAGGGAAGACATGCTAAAATATTTAGGGTATATCACAATGCCTGCAACCAACTTCAAATGAATCAGAGGGGAAAAAAGGTCATACAAATGGGGAGATAAAAATGCCAAAATATTTGAGGATAGATGTTTTCACTGTTCTGTTCTTCTACCTTTTCTGTAGAACTGAACTTTTTCAAAAGAAAAGGTTGGGAAAAGGGAAGATTAAAAATAAAAACCACAGCATTGTCTACATTTAATAGACAGAGGTTGTATAATCTTCAAATACATATTGCATGCATACTTACCTTACTTGAGGCTGTAAGCAAGAATGTCCTTTGTAGATTTTCCTTTTCAGCCAAGCAGAACTGCAGCCTGCCAATCTCTTCTTTGAAATGAGTAATCATGCTTTCTTTGTTCCCATCTAAATTCTTTAGAGTCTGGACCTCTGACACAAGCTTGGTATTTTCTATTTCAGTATTCTTCAAATGTACCTGTTAACGATGCTTGGAAATGTCAAGAATACTCTAACTCCACAACCTAACTTACTCAAATTTCAAAATGCCACTGTTTATCTCTAGCCCAAATGTGATCAAGTGATGGGAAGACCTACCAGACTAGGAGTCAGAAGACCCGAGTTGTATCAAATACCTAGCTAATATGTAAGAGCATAACATAACCTTTCTAAGCTTTTTATGTTGTAAATTTTCCATAGAGATTATAGCTAAGATCTAATAACATTGCCTCATCTCAAACATCTTCTCCTTTGATTAATGATTTTTTTTATGATTTTTAAGTTCTTTTTTTTTTTTTTTTAATTTTTTTTAATGTTTTATTTATTTCTAGGAGAGAGAGAGAGACAGCGTGAGCAGGGGAGGGTCAGAGAGAGAGGGAGTCACAGACTGAAGCAGGCTCCAGGCTCTGAGCTGGCAGTCAGCACAGAGCCCGACGCGGGGCTCGAACCCACGAACCGGGAGATCATGACCTAAGCGAAAGTCGGCCGCTTAACCGACTAAGCCACCCAGGTGCCCCGATTTTTAAGTTCTCTTTAAAAATACATAGCAATTTGGTTGTTCTTGGGGGGGAACAAATTATTGTTATAATAGTTAGATACAAAGGCATGGTGAGATTCTAGAAGCTAAAGGGGTACATTCAAGAAAAACATCTTAAGCAATTCAATTTTTGGCTTGTGAGAAGTACTGTCATTTACTTCCTGTGTGTCTAAAAGTATATTTGATTAATTAACCCAACTATATTAATTTTCCCAGGAATTTTGGCAGTAGTTGCTAATTTGCCCATAACAGATACACAAATCAAATTCCATAACTGAAATTGTAAGTAGTATTGATACCTAGTTTTCACTATAAAGAGAATCTTACTTTGGTTAAGAGTACCAGAGAGAAATGAATTAACATGCTTTTCCACTCGACTCTAAAATGTATGACTGTTGAAACACTAATTCCTACTCAAGAGGACAGAAAATAACTCATGGGGTCTCTGAGTGGTTCAGTTGGTTGAGTGTACAACTCTTGGTTTTGGTCCGGGTCATGATCTCACAGTTCACGAGACTGAGCCCCACAGTGGGTTCGGTGCTAACAGCCCAGGCGCTGCTTGGAATTCTCTACCTCTGTCTCTCTCTGCCCCTCCCCCCTGCTCTCTCACAAAATAAACAAACATTAAAAAAGAGCTCCAGATTCTCTGAAGGTGTCACCAGCCAAGACCTTTACAGCATGACTTGAGAAACACTATCTAATTTTCATAATCATCAGCTCAAGTGTTTTCTCAACTCCTCTAAATTGTAATAGGACAGGGATGGGTCAGATGATCTAATAGGGGCTGAGGAGAGAGACAGAAGGAATCTCTCTCATTATTTTTATAAACAATCTGTAAAGGAAAGCATGCTTCTGAGGTTAAAAGTATAACACGATGTCCTGTCTTATCACAGACAAGTGGAGTCTCCTTTCCATGAAAAAGAAAAACCACAAAACAAAAAACCTCTAAGCAGGAGTTTTACTTACAGTTTTGGGGGTACACACAAATGAAATACTGTTTGGAACACTGTGGGGTTGGGGGAGAGTGTATTCAAATGAAAAATTCAATGTCACTTTGATCCCTACTGATAATGCTTATAGAAAACTGGAGATATTATCACACTATATACAAATATATCCCCAAGATACCTCATTCTTTTCTTCCTCCGGATACTAAGTTTTTTAGCAAAAGGCTTGTCATTCAGGTGTAAAACAGACACAGGAAGTGAAAAAAAGCACAAGACAAAAGGGATCAGTAATTTAGAGCAGTAAAGGAAAAATAAACTTGGGATTTGCCCTAAAATGCGCTTGCCAGCCCTCTACAACACACCAGAAGTCCTAGTCTCAGAACAGAAAGAAAAGAAAAACAGTGTAAAAATATGACCACTTTAAGGATAGGTCATTCTCTTTCTAATAACTCATCCTAGTTATTTTCATTCACTACACCTCTCCATCATCACTGGTTTACTTAGAATCTTCCCAAACCCTTCCCAATACTAGTCTGCTTTCAGAATTCATTTTATATTGAAATGACTGAAGACAGATATTGTATTTCTCTTATAATCTCCCACTGTGCTAACAGAAAATTACATGGAAACCACATAATCATCCAGAGAGGAATAATGCACAGATCTTTCCCTGGAAAAAAAACTAAAATACTCTCACTAAAATTCACAGTAACTGAGTAAAAAATTATGTGATGCTAAATTTTTACTGTTAAAAAAATGCTTTATAATTTGAAAAATTTAAGCTGCATTTGGAGACAGTTTGCAAAACCACTGTATAAACAGTCACCCAACTACACCAATTTCTCTCGATACCTGTATTACTTCCTTTTTTCACAAAATCTTGTTCAAAAACCAAAAATTATTGAGGTATATATTCTTAAAGGGTCCAATCATAAAATCATCTAGAAGTGAATCATCACTATTTTTCTTCCTGTTTTGGGAGTGACACACATGCACACACTCACGCTCTGGGGATAAGCTATTCAAGAAATAAAATGAGGGGCGCCTGGGTGGCTCAGTCGGTTAAGCATCCAATTTTGGCTCAGGTCATGATCTCACAGTTTGTGGGTTCAAGTCTCGTGTTGGGCTCTGTGCTGACAGCTCAGAGACTGGAGGCTGCTTCAGACTCTGTATCTTCCTCTCTCTCTCTGACCCTCCCCTGCTCATGCTGTCTCTGTCTCTCTGTCTCACTCTCTCTCTTAGAAATATACCATAAAAAAAAAAAAATTTTAAAAAAAAAGAAAGAAAATGAGTATATCCCCATGACCTACAAAATGTCCCCGTCCATGCTCTCTGCTCTAAAGTGCATGGTGTAGATTCAATATTTTTTTATATTTATCTTCTAAACAACAACAAACCACTACCACCAAAAATAAAAAGGAAAAAAAAACCACTGGCAATATAAATCATATTCTAGTTTCTACGTGCAAGTTGTGAGCCTCAATTACTGAATATATATGCACAGTTATAGGTTTTTATCTCTAATCAAATATATACCTCAATACTAAGTGAATGTGTTGTCCTCTTCTAATCAAGAGACTGAATCTATCCAAATAATACGGACTTAACAAAATGTTCTCTTGAAATTCCTCATCTGGAACTGCCTTTAAGAACTGCTAAGTTAGGGGGTGCCTGGGTGCCTCAGTTAAGCGTCCGACTTCAGCTCAAGTCATGATCTCACAGTTTGTGGGTTTGAGCCCTGTGTCGGGTTCTGTGCTGAAGCTAGCTCAGAGCCTGGAGCCTGCTTCAGATTCTGTATCTCCCTCTCTCTCTGACCATCCCCTGCTCATGCTGTCTCTCTCTCTCAGAAATAAGTTAAAAAAAAAAAAAAAAAAGATTAAAAAAAAAGAACTGCTAAGTTAAGAACACTTAAGATAAACATGTCGCAATTTACATCCACAACGTTATCAGTAATTAAGCTAACTATCCTGTTTCAGAATCATTTAAAAAAGAAGAAGGGCACCTGGGTGGCTCAGTCTCTTAAGCATCCGGCTTCAGCTCAGGTCATGATCTCACAGTTCGTGGGTTCGAGCCCCACGTCGGGCTCTATGTTGACAGCTAGCTCAGAGTCTGGAGCCTGTTTCAGATTCTGTATCTCCCTCTTTCTCTGACCCTCCCCTGCTCACGCTGTCTCTCTCTCTCTCTCTCTCTCTCTCAGAAATAAATAAAACATTTAAAAAAAATTTTTTTTAAATAAAATAAAAATGAAGAAAAACTTCAAAAGGCAAAGATTGGTTAGAAAAAAATTTTTTTTAATTTAATGTTTATTTTTGACACAGAAAGAGACAGATCATAAGCAGGGGAGGGGCAGAGAGAAAGGGAGACACAGGATCCGAAACAAGCTCCAGGCTCCGAGCCATCAGCACAGAGCCTGATGTGAACCTCGAACTCACAAAGATAGTGACCTGAGCTGAAGTTGGACACTGAAGCAACTGAGCCACTCATGCGCCCCAGAAAGATTATTTTTTAAAATGACATTTTTCTGAAGATCATTCTAAAAGTCAAACTCTGAAACATGATGAGCATCATAGAAATAAATTAATGTTCTACGATTTATATGTTCTTAAAGGGAAAAACAATCAGGTTTTATACCTTTGACTTATTATGTATTACCTGCTAAGTAACTAAAATACCCGGGGTTCCCTGAAAACTTATAGGGACTATATACAATGGGGTAGTCTTAAAATAGGTCCCCAAATCCTAGGATACTTCCTCTCAGCAAGAAGTGAAACTCCATTCCGGAAGAAGTGAAACTCCATTCCCTTCTCTTTAAGTGCTGACTATACCAAGTAAACTTGCTTTTAATGAATCAGATAAAGTAAAAGCACCAGCGTACACCTTCACTGACTAGGTCATAAAGTGCACTATAAGTTAAAAAGTGCTCTCCTGGGGTGCCTGGGTGGCTTAGTTGGTTAAGCGTCTGACTTTCACTTAGATCATGATCTCGTGGTTCGTGGGTTCAAGCCCCGCACTGGGCTCTGTGCTGACTGCCAGTTCAGAACCTGGAGCCTGTTTCAGAGTCTGTCACTCCCTCTCTCTCTGACCCTCCCCTGCTCACGCTGTCTCTCTCTCCTAGAAATAAATTTAAAAAAAAAAACAAAAAACAAAACAAAAAAAATAAATAAAAAGTGCTCTCCTTCCTCTCTCCTCCTTGCTCTCTCCTGGATAGCTTACTCCAAGGAAAAGTGACTGCCATGTTGAGAAAACATTCAAACTGCCACTGAGGAGGCTGCACAGCAAGAAACTGAAGGACATCCAGCCAAAAGCCATTTGCATGAGCCACCTTGACAGCAGATCCTCGGTTCCTATCAAGCCTGTAAGCTGACTGCAGCCTGTGCCAACATCCTGACTGCAACCGACCAAGACCCTGACCCAGAATCATGTAGCTAAGCTGCTCCCAAATTCCTAACCACTCAATTTTGCAATCACTTGTTACACAGCAAAAGATACCAAAAAGAAATGGAAATAATAAACTACCTTATAAAGTTCCTTCTCATCCTTTTCTGTCTTCAACTGACATTCCATCTGTTCTCTTTCATATCGTGTCTTCCTGAGTTTATCCTTTAAACTGAATTAAAGGAACATTAACATAGACCAAAAAAAAGTCATTAAAACATTTTTGTAACATAAAAGTTATTGTCTAAAGCCATCAGGAATACCTGTCTAATTCAGTTTCTTTTTCGATCGCTTTATGTGTGACTGACACGATATCTTCCTCAAGCTGAAGAGCTTTGGATGAAGCATCGTTGTATCTCTTCTTAATCTCTTCATTTTCCATTTTTAAACTTTGTGATACTTCAATAAGACCCTTAGAAACAAAAAGGAGTATTATCAGAAAGATAATTTCTAACACAAATTTGCATATCTTAAATCTATGTATTTTTAAATTGTTAATTCCAGTGGTTTCCTCTAAAGTTTATAAACTAGATTAAAAACTAAACCTAAAAGTGAAACATACATTCAATTTTTTATATACCAAATTAAACAATTATAAATTTCCTTTCCAGACTTCTCGTATACCATTTATTGATTTCACAAACTTCTCCACCAGAGGGCAGGCAACAAAAATGAGAGAAAAAATGTTTAATTGGTCGCTTTCATTTTTGACATCCTGTTTTTCAATGCTACTCCAGTGACAAAACAGGTTTCAAAATATACTACCAAGGTTAACACCATCTTATAACACAGATCACTAAGTGCCACTGGTAATTATATCAAAGCACTAAATACACGCCTAAAGCAATGTTCCTAATGGTCCTGCCACCATGGCTCAAAGGCCTGAACAAATAGTCAAAGAAATTGAAATACAAAAGCAGTAAATGCAATCTAAAAGGTACTTCTACTTAAAACAGAATACTCCTTCCACTTTAAACAAATAATTTTAAAAGTTTTAAAAATGTTTAACACATCAAGACACTTAAGTAACTTGTAAGAACTTGGCCAGGCTCCACCCTAAACCCATTTTATGATCTGTAAAATGAAGATAATAAAGCCTTTTCTCCCTAACTTTATAAAATCTTGAGAATCAAATGTAACAGTGCATATGGAGATACTGTTATGGAAAACTATACACCAAAAGAACTGATAAATTGAGACAAACTGGTTTTGTTAAAAAATAATTTTTAAACTTCCCACATATAACAGTACCACCCATACAGGCAACAATAGAAGCTAAAGGAAAACACCAATCTTACAATTTAAATGTAACAAACATTATACAGTATTTACAAGCCATTGTGATTTTCAAGTCAGCCAAATTTTTTACTTCTAAGTGAAAAACCATGTTAAATATATTGCTAAAATATGAAAATTGCTCCAGCCCCATACTGGGTGTAGAGATTACTTAAGAATATGACCATTGCTATTGTTGCAACTGTACTTAATTAAAAAGCTCAACACCATAATGGTCAGATATACTCTCTTGGTTTTATTTTTGCTCAAAGCAAATGTTTACCGAATTTGCAACATTAACTAAAGACTGTGATACAAAAAAACTAAATGCTTTTCTAATTCCAGTAACACCACAGAAAGCAAATGATATTTATTGCCTCTGCTGTACACTGTTGTCAATATCCAATGATTCTTGCAAAACCTGACATATTTTTCATTTATTCGTCTTGCTCATTTATAAACATAGCCAGAAAGATCTCTAATAGTTGTGTTTTGTTTTCTTTTAATTTTGTATTGCTGCTTTTACCAAATGCTCTTTTCACACAGTAAATAGTTTACAGATTTAATCCAGGTATTTCTTCCTAAAACAAAGACTAGATTGCCTAGAAGCAAAAACTAGTTTCTGAATCTGTAACTAAGAAAGTTCTACATCAGTCTAAAAAAATGTATGGGACAAGAATCAGAGAAGATTCATAAGCAACTAAATCCAAAATTATGAACTGCTTTATCTATGAACTAGTTAACTCTACAGTGAGTCACAAATTAATTCTAATGTAACTTGAGAGTCTTAGCATCTTTTTCTCGTACCCAGTAAAGCACCTAATAGCTTCTCAGCATCCACACCTATTTTCTTTCTTTTTTTTTTTTTAATTATTTATTTATTTCTGAGAAAGGGAGAGAGGCAGCTGAGCAGGGGAGGGTCAGAGAGAGGAAGACACAAAATCTGAAGCAGGCTCCAGGCTCTGAGCTAGCTGTCAGCACAAGCCCGATACGGGGCTCGAACACACAAACTGTGAGATCATGACCTGAGCTGAAGTTGGACATTTAACTGACTGATCCACCCAGGTGCCTCCCCCTCCCACCATTTTCTAACTGAATGAAAATTACCAGAGATTCTTTTTCAGGCTTCCAGTTCCCATGTCTGAGTAAAGCATACAGCATCTCAATATGGTTAAGTTTTTCTTAGCATGAAAAGGACATTAAAGTCTAGAGTGTACACACAAACTAAAAATCTTTCCTTTAAAAACCTTTTTTAAAAAGAACTTAGAACACAAGTCTTTGAAAAACACTTGAAATGTGAGATGAATATTCACTCAGTCAGTACTTGCAAATCACGCCCCAAAACAATTCTAATATTTAAAAAACAGATTTTAAGTCTGCTATATTGTGTACCAAGATAAAAACAATTACAAAAATGGAGGTAAAAAGAGATTAAGAGCATTTCAAATACATGAAGCAGACTTCTTCCCCTCCTCGAGGTTAAAGAATCCCTGCTACCATGAGCCAGTATTAGCAATTCCTTCAAATCCCAACTCTCAAATATGAACAACCAGAATAAAAAATAAGCCATTTATCAGTGTGGCTAAACATGCACTAAAAATATCTCAAGTATCAGAAAATACTCTCATGTTTAAAAACATCAAATTCTGATTATAAATGAATACATCTGAATAAAACAGATATAACAGACAACTGAGGCACCTGCGTGTTCTCAGTGGGTTTAATCATCCGACTCTTAATTTTGGCTCAGGTCATGATCTCACGGTTCATGGGATCGAGTCCAGCACAGGGATCCAGACTAAGCTTGGGATTCTCTCTCCCTCTCTGCCCCTTCTCCCCCTCAAAATAAATATTATCATGGACAACTGTTTAGAAAAAGTACGGTATTCTGGATTCAAATGTATATAGTGGTAAAATTTAGTAAATTAGTACCTGAATGCTCTAAATAAATAGCAAATTATTGGCAAAAGGATTATGTTATTGGGGAACTTGGGTGGCTCAGTTAGTTAAGCATCTGACCAGCTCAGGTCATGATCTCAACGTTCATGAGTTTGAGCCCCACATCAAGCTCTGCAAAGACAGCAGGCAGCCTGCTTTGAATTCTCTTTTCTTCTTCTCTCTCTCTGCCCTTCCCCACTTATGCTCTCTCTCAACAATAAACATTTTTTAAAAAGATTATATTTTTTGATAGGTTTTAAAATGAACCTTTCTCATTTGACTTAATCTGATTTTTCTTGAACACTCTTCTTCCTGAAATCACTAAGACACTGAACACAGTTATGTACATAAACTGTTAAGTGCATCTCCTCCGGTTTCTAATAATATACCAAAGATATAATTAACAATGTACAATAATAAACAATCTTCATGGCATTAAAAAAATGGAATAAAAGGCAAAATAAATAATAATAATTAGGCAATTCCTCTTCCTTAACACTACCCCCATAAATACAGCCTGTTCAGGTTACAGTTGGGTTTTTGTTTTTGTAAACTAATCTGAAAGAAATGTTACTTTAGCATGTTTATTTCAGTTTTTTATTTTTTTTATTTTAGAGAGAGTGCAAGCAGGGAAAAAACAGAAGGAGAAAGAGAATCTTAAGCAGGCTCCATGCTTAGCTCAGAGCACAACACAGGGCTCAACCCCACGACCCTGGAATCATGACCTGAGCCAAAATCAAGAGTCAACGCTTAACTGACTGAGCCATCCCGGTGCCCTTCAGTTTATTTTAGATCTCTGAATTTAAATACCTTTAAAAATGAAAAATTCATATAATCTTCTCAGTAACAAATTTATCTTGAGAAAAACTTATACTTTATTCGAGCAGCAGCAAAAAAAAAAAATCACTTGGAAAAAATCTGCATCAAAAATAACTATTTTTCTTTCCCAAGAAGACTACTTCTGTCAAAAATCTGCTAAAAGCAAATACACTTACATTCTACCGTTGTAATACGAGATTCAAAGATTAAATTTTTTGGTTAGAGCTAAAAGGAAAAAAAGCTAGACTACAAAGTTATTTCCTGAACACGTACACATTCCACAGAGAAGTAATTTCAATTTTTTTTTTTTTTTTAACATTTTTGGAGAGATAGAGAGGAACAGAACATGAGCAGAGGAGGGGTAGAAAGAGAGGGAGACACAGAAGCCTAAGCAGGCTGCAGGCTCTGAGCTGTCAGCACAGAGCCTAATGAGGGGCTTAAACCCACTATCTTGAGATCATGACCTAAGCTGAAGTCAGACACTCAACCGACTAAGCCACCCAAGGCAGCCCATCCATAGACAAGTAACTGTTAAATCAGATTTCATGTATATTTATATAGAAGGGAATAAGAAAAAAATTTAGGACAGTATAATTTTACTTACACTGTCTTAATGGTCTGCGTATTCTGTTATGATGATGCTTGTTGCACATGGATATATAACATAATAGATCGATGGAACAGAATAAAGAAACCAGAAATCAACCAATGCATATATGGTCAATTAATTCATGAAAAAGGAGCCAAGAAAATACGATGGGGAAAAAAACAAGCTCTTCAATAAACGCTGTCGGGAAAACTGGACGGCTACCACAAAAGAATGAAACTGAACCACTACCTTACACCATAAACAAAAAAATCAACTCAAAATAAAGATGTAAGACCTGAAACCATCAAACTCCTAGGGGAGAAGCTCCTTGACAATGATCTTACAACTGCCTGAATTTGACACCAAAAGTGATGACACCAAAGTGAAAAATAAATAAATAAGCAAACTACAAACTAAAAAGCTTCTGCACAACAAAGGAAATCGTCAACAAAGTGAAAAGTGACTTCCAAAATGGGAGAAGTTATTCGCAAATCAACCATTTGGTAAGGGGCTACTATCTACAATTATTTTAAAAATCACACAAAAAATACACTTAAGTACATCTTATATTACCAACATTCAAGTTAAGAATATATTTTATGGTGGGGTGTCTGGGTGGCTCAGTCAATTCAATGTCCAACTTCAGTTCAGATCATGCTCTCACAGTTCCTGTATTCGAGCCCTGCATGGCTCTGTGCTGACAGCTTAGAGCCTAGTGCCTGTTTCTGACTGTGTCTCCCTCTCTCTGCGCCCCTCTCCTGCTCTCTCTCTCTCTCTCAAAAATAAACATTAAAAAAAAAAAAAAAAAGAATCTATCTTATGGAAAAAACTCAACTCAGTTTAGGCTCCAAAAAAACCTATAAAACCTAAAGCCACAGTTCGTTTTAATCCTATTCGAAAAACAAGACTCATTATTATCATTTGGTTTCCTGAGCCTCAGTTTTTAATCTTCTAATTTTCAAATACACAATGAATATACCTACAAACTTCTTTTTTTTTAATTTTTTAAAAGCTTTTTATTATTTTTGAGGAAGGGGGAAGAAGACAGAGTGTTAGCAGGGGAGGGGGTCGAAAAAGAGAGAGAATCAGACTCCAGGCTCAAAGTTGTCAGCACAGAGCCCGACATAGGCACTTGTGAACCGCAAAATCATGACCTGAGCCAAAGTCAGCTTCTTAACCGACTGAGCCACCCAGGCATCCTGAAACTGCTCATTTTTATGTAAGTCTAAAAAATGAAAATTAGGGTAAAAAAGGACCAATCAATACAATGGAATATTACTTGACAATAAAAGGAATAAAGCACTGATAATTATTATACTATGGATGGGCCTTGAAAACATCATGCTAAGTGAAAGAAGCCAGTCACAAAAGGCCACACGATTCCATTTGTATGCAATGCCCAAAATACAGAAATCCATACAGACAAGATTGAGGGGGAAGGAAATGGAGAATGATCACCAACAGGTACAGGTTTCTTTTGGGGTGGTGAAAATGTGTGAAAATTAGGTTATGGAAACGGTTGCATAATTCTATAAATTAAGAACCACTAAACTGTATATTGTAAACTGTTGGATTTTATGGTATATCAATTATAAATTACATTTCAATAAAGATTTTTTTAAAAAAAGATCAATTAGATAAGCTCAAATCTTTAGTCCTTTAGGGCAAAAGTATAGAGTACTACAAGGGAGTGCCTGGGTGGCTCAATCAGTTAAGCGTCTGACTTCAGCTCAGGTCACAATCTTATGGTTCAAGTTCAAGCCCCGCATCGGGCTCTGTGCTGACACCTCAGAGCCTGGAGCCTGCTTCAGATTCTGTCTCTCCTCTCTCTGCCCCTCCCCAACACTCGTACATGCATGCGAGCTCTCTCAAAAGTAAATAAACATTTAAAAAATTTTTAAAAGAAAACAGTAGCAGAAGGACCCCCATTGCCTGCCTCTACCACTTTACAAACTGTTCTATCTTAGGCAGGTTAAGTAACCTCTCTGTGCTACGTTTGTAAAATGCATACTTAACAATGCACACCTTATAGGATTGAATGAGTTAACATAAGTAAACACTCTGAACAGCGCCTGGCTTGCATTAAGTATTATGACTTAGTTTTTATTAATCGGCCTATTATAGGAAAGACAAATCCACACTTATTTAGAGTTGAACTAGAAATGAACGTAAAAATTATCCTTAATAATCAAAATAGTTACTTTTTAAATCTAGGTACACATGAATGATGGAACATATACAGATCACATTAAAATACAGGTGAAATATAATACATAATTCACAGATGTTATTTGGTTTCAGTTTTAATCTACTTTGTAATCCTACTCTAAAGCAGTCAAAAATCTAAAACATAATTAAGCATAACATTTTTTTTTTTTTAATATTTTTATTTATTTCTAGGAGAGAGAGAGAGACAGCTTGAGCAGGGTAGGGTCAGAGAGAGAGGGAGTCACAGACTGAAACAGGCTCCAGGCTCTGAGCTGGCAGTCAGCACAGAGCCCGACGCGGGGCTCAAACCCACGAACCACGAGATCATGTCCTAAGCGAAAGTCGGACACTTAACTGACTAAGCCACCCAGGCGCCCCTAAGCATAACATTTAAATCAATGTTTTTAATGACCTTAACACATCCAATTCTTTTAGTTTACAAAATAGCAGTGTTCTCTCTATTGGTATTTCACAATGAAAGTCATCAATATTTATAAAAGATGAAAGATTTTATTTTATGAACATTTAACTGTCTTAGTATTTATCAGGTGTTGAATGAGTAACAAGCTAATCTTATTTTATACAACAATTAAAACAGTTTCTTCTATCACGAAGAAACTGTAAGTTGCTACAGATCGTTCAGTTCCTTATTGTCCATTCTAAAATTTTAAGTGAAATTGTAGACGATATATCATAATAGCCCTTCAGAAATTCAGCAGAACCTCAAAGAGAAGACATTTAGAAAACAATACTTAACAAACTTCAAGACTGTTTTTTTTAGAATTCACACCACAGAAGAGATTTAAAACAAGTGCCAAACATGTCATGGATTTTATAAGCCACCCAACTGAGACAAGCATCTTGTTCTAGCTGCCCAGCAGGCCTGCCTGATTAGAGGAAGACTGATTTTGGGGGTGAAAAAGAATGCATTAAAAAGCCCCATGACTAGAAACAAAAAAGAATTATTTTTCGTGGAAGTCCGTTATCTTATCCCCAGAAATAAGCAGGCACTTTCCAACATAGGACTAACAAATTTTTTTAACACTACATAAGTATCATTTCTAGATTCTGAGGAAAATGGCATGGATTTCATATTCAGATTTTATTCACATTTTGGTTCTTTCTCTAGATTACGAAAAGTAATAAATTAATAGCTACTTACATGTAGTAAGAATCTATTATGTAACAAACACTGTTCCAAATCCTTTTTTTAATCACCATGTTCATAGTAAAGAATATCATTTAAAAAAAAAAAAAAAACTTCTGTTTCACCTTCCCAGAGTACAATACCAACACAAGAATAGTAGCAGGGAAGAAGTCCCCTCCAAGATTTATGAGTTGCCATAAAAACTTCTGAAGACCTCTTCCAGATACAAGAGCCACAATCTCCTAGAAATTTAATATTGCTTCATGAATCCCCTGCCCTCTATCTACCACTTTATCAACCTAAGTATATCAAAATAAGCTCTCTTCATAATAGTCCTATCTGTAGCACTTAACTCTTGTCACGGGGACAGCATTAAATCTCAACTAATACTCAACTGGACCAGATGCACAGCCTGATGTACGTAATTTCACACAATTCAAGACCTACCATTTCTTCATTCCTATTCTTCCAATCATCCACTCTTACCTTGGATTTCAAGTTGCCCAGATCTGAAACCTCGAAGGCCACATTTCAGGGCATTTTTTATCTTATGGGCCAAGTACATGCTGTATGGGCCAAGTACATGATCTTATGGGCCAAGGACATGCTGTAATGATATTCATGAATATCCTCTTCTATCTCACCTCCACCCCTCTAACTTGTTGTAACAGAGTGAAAGAAAAAAAGATTGGCACTCCACTTTGGAAAACTGCCAAACCCATGTACAAATGAGATAAATGTGTAAAGAACAGAGAGAAAAGAATTAGGAATTACACAAAACATCCAGGAGTTAAAATAATTGAATAAATAATTTAGCTGAATGTCCAAACAATCAAGGTAGGCAAGTAGGGTATTTTATCATATTTTAATTTGGTATACCTGCTTTTACTGCAAGATACTCCCCAGAGTAAAATTAGGGGAATAACTGCCTATTTTAAACTAAAATGGCTAATGGTAAAAAAACAGAGACATTACAGATGTCTAAAGGAAGAATTAGAATTGTACACATTGCTTGATATCATGTTACCCTCTAACTCAAAAGAATACTCCTCAAACAAGTCAAGACAAAGTTTTTCAGAATTTAAGCCCTATTTCTATACCCTCTCTGTTCAAAGTGTGCAATTTACAACCATCCAACAGGAGTATAAAAAGTATTGTACTGAAAAACACTGCACTGTTAAGTAACTGCTCTCGGCCATGTTGCACAAAAGAATAACGGAACACATTCCATGCTGAGGGAACAATAGATCAGGTCAATAGACATAAGAATATCCAACTAGTTTTAAGCAAGACTGTGATATGAATCCTCTCAAAACTAAACCAGTTACTTTTCTTATGAAAATAACCAGGTGATTGTTTTTTATTTTCAGCTATTACTTTAAATCAATTTGGCTTTTTTTTTTTTTTTTTTAGGGTTTATTTTTGAAAGAGAAAGAGAAAGAGGGAGCAGGGGAGGGGCAGAGTGAGGGAAGAGAGAGTTCCAAGCGGGCTCTATACCGACCGCAGAGAGCCTGATGCAGGGCTCAAACTCATAAACTGTGTAAGATCATGACCTGAGCCAAAGTTAGACGCTGAAATCGAGTCAGATGTGCTCAGTGCTCAGCTGAGCACAACTGAGCCACCCTAAATTAAATCCATTTGTATCTCTAATGTCACTACAGTTTTATACGTATACATCTTTTTCTTAGCTCAAGAAACTGTGCCAAGTTTAATTATGTGGGGTTTGTTTTTTTTTAGGATAATGTATGGCACTGCTCACATCAAGGACTTCAAAATTTTGTCTAATATTACATTTTATTTCATCGAATTCCATTTCTTGGAAAAGTAACTTTAACTACTTTGTTCTATTTTCCCCTTATTCAGCATTTCTCACTCCTAATTATAGTTCCAACCCCTTCCCCCCAAAATATTGATCAATTATCTTACAATTAGATATAAAGCATATAGAAACAGTTGTCAGTTGGGGCACCTCGGTGGCTCAGCTCAGGTTGTAACCTCATGGCCACTGGATTGAACCCCACATGAGGCTCTACTCTGAACCTGGGGATTCTCTCTTCCCCGCTCTCAAAATAAATATTTAAAAAAAAAAAAAAACAACAGTGGGGTGCCTGGGTCACTCAGTCAGTTAAGTGTCCGACTTCAGCTCAGGTCATGAAGTCACGGTTCATGAGTTTGAGCCTCACACTGGGGCTCTGTGCTGACAGCTCAGATCCTAGAGCTTGCTTCAGATTCTGTGTCTCCCTCTCTCTGTGTCCCTCCCCTGCTTGTGTGCTCACTCTCTGAGTAATAATAAATGAATAAACAAGCAAACAAGAAAAGAAGTTGTCAGGAACCACCTCATCAAGTCTGGTGCCAAAAAAACCTAGAAGTATTTTAACCGTTTATAACATAAAAGAAGCTGTGGCAGAAAACTGGTAAGAACTAAACTATTCTTCTCAAAGTATGTATTTAAATGCAATTTTTTTAAACAGGTAGTTTTTATTCACTTTAACTGGTCCAAGTGCTTGAAAAAGTGGGTTTCGAGCAATATATCATCAACTCCAAACAGTGACATAAAACTAACCTTATGCTCTGCTTGAAGTTGGTCACATCTCTCTTTCTCATGGTTAAGTTCTCTTTCCATTCTTCCAACTTGTTCTCGAAGTTGAGTTGTATCTTTTTCTAGAACAGCAATTAACTTTAACAGTTCTTCTTTTTCTTTCATGGTTTTCTCAATTTTCAACTGTAAAACAAAAACTCAAGTTGATTTTTTATAATCCTAAAATGTTATTAGTTCAGTTTTCCATCTCAAAAAAAACAGTAAAGAAATTCACAAAAAATTTTACATATAATCTACTTCATGAACCATACATACATGTAAATAAAAACTCATGAATCATAAATTTAAACCTTCTTTTGGTTGGGCAAAAAGAAAACATTAAAAGGCAGAAAAATCAATAAATTTTATTATGAGGTTGTCTGCTAATCAATTTTCAAATTAGTGCCAAAAATAAGGCATATTATAATTTTTAAGTGACTTAATTCCAGGTTTTTCTCGAGTATGTATCAAGAAGAAAATGTATACCACTTTATTGTTTGCTTTTCTTTAAATTCCAGTTAGTTAACATACAGTGTGGTCTTAGCTTCAGGAGTAGACCCCAGTGATTCATCTCTTACATGACACACGGTGCTCATCCCCAAAAAGTGCCCTCTTAATGCCCGTCACCCACTTAACCCATCCCTCCAAAGCCACCAGCAACCCTCCGTTTGTCCTATTTAAGAGTCTCTTTATGGTTTACCACCCTGTTTTTATCTTATTTTTCCTTCTCTTCCTCTATGTTTATCTGTTGAGTTTCTCAAATTCATCTGTTGAGCTTCTCAAATTCTACAGTCAAATCATATGATATTTGTTTTGTAACTCTTCTTAAATGTAAAGGTAGGAGAGATCTTTGAATGTACGAAGAACTTCCTTGTGTGTTATATAAGACCCTCATCTATGGAGTTATTCTTAAAACTTTTGGTACTAAGAAATAACAGCTGCTATGTTTTGCTAAATTAAAACAAACTTAAAGTAACTGCAAATTTTAGGACAAAAATGCAGATTGTAACAATAAATTATATAATTGATTTTGGGGGCAACACGAACAGTAACTCAATTCAGGAAAACCTCCAATATTCTAAAATTACTAATTAAAGAACCTAAAATAGTAGTAGCAAATAATTTTTCTCTTACAACAAAAAGTCTTTGATTCTAATGTGAATAATGAAGACTCAGAGGGAAAATTTCATAGAGGCATCATACATTTAGCTAAAATAAAGTTTTCTCCTAGTACACTAAATTGGTTCTCCAGGGTCATGGAATCAAACTGATTAAACTTTAAAATGGGTCTTATGAAAGTTGGAAGAGCAACAAATTTTTAGAATGACCTTCTACCTCTTTCATCAGACCAAATGAAAATAACAGGAATCAAATGCCCTCAAAAAAGAAAAGTTCATTTATTCACTAAACTTCCTTTACACCTTATATTTTGAAAACCACTTTTTGGCTCTAAACTTTCTGACAGCTTAAAAGTGAAAATGTATCTTGACACAGCGTAAAAGAAACATTATGAAAGAACCAATTTTTCCAGTGATGTACTTAATTGGCACATACTTTTTGAAGAGTTTACTGAAACTTAAACTTTAAAAAGGAATCCAAATTAGATAAAAATGTATACAAGTCTAATTCCTGCCTCCAATTTTATATTTGAAATATTCCAAACACACAAAACAATGAAAATTTTGTACATGACACCATCACCTAAATTCGCTGATCAATATTTCACCATGTGTAACTTCATCTCCCTTAATAACCTAAGTTTATGTTTTTTTGTTTTTTGCTAAAACCATTTGAAATTGCACATGTTTCACCCCTAAGTACTCAGAGCAAGCATCTTCTAAGGACAGTCCCCTTTTCAACAACTACCACTATCATAAGAAAATTTTAAATAACTTATAATATCCAATAGATAGCCCACAGTTATATATCTCCCACTATTCCCAAAATATCTTATTTTTTTTTAGAAATCCAAAATTGAGTCAAGGTTCACATGTTAACAAGACATAACCTTTCAATGTCAACAGTGCCACAAATAATATCTCATATTTGTACTGTTTTTGTGCAGTTTTAGATAAAATCATTAAGAATTGATGAATGTGGAAATTTAAAAGATTTATCAAAAAAGTTGGTCAGAATATAAAAATGTTTTATCTCAGTATCTAAGAGACAGCAATTTCAACTTTGTCAACTACCTCTTATGAGGAGGAAGAAGTGAAATAAATGGTGTGACATCCCAATGAACTTAGAGAAGGAACATAAAGAGACACTGATGCCTGAATGTCTGTTTTTCTGTTGGATGCCCTGAAATCAGGGTGGTCTAACAAGTATTCAAAAAGCTGCAATATAAACATTAACTGCATTCTTTTTAAGAGCTGGGCTTGTTTCAGCATCTCTAACATTCAAATACCAGGCTAAAAACCTTGATCATCAGGCGGTTGTCACCACAAAATGTTTCAGTCACCCTATAAAAGTTACATTTCTTTATCTAAGATAAGAAAGGAATTTCTGGAAGAAAAAGGGAAGAAATGAAGCATTCACAATAAAAAAATGGCTCCTTCTAACCTTTTTAGTTTGACTACCTACTATGACCCCTCGTCATTTTTTTCTCTAGTCTCAGTTTTTGAAGGTAAATAAAATCAAAGGCATAAAATATATACATATAAAAAACATCCATCTGGGGCATTTGGGTGGCTCAGTTGGTTAAACATGTGACTCTTGGTTTCAGCTCAGATCATGACCTCACAATTGTGGGTTCAAGCCCCATGTCAATCTCTGTACTAAGAGTGCAGAACCTGCTTGGGATTCTCTTTGCCCCACTCCTGTGCAGTCTTTCTCCCTCTCTGTCTCTCAAAATAAATAAATAAAGTTTAAAAATGCATCTGACTATAAAGAAAAGGCAATGACCCGCCAGACTAAACATGAATGTAAATTAACCAAAATTACATACTGAACCAACTAAATAAGGTGTTTTTCACAGAAATTCAAATGTAACATTCTAGTTTCTTAGATTCCAAGATATTGAAAAATATCTTAAGAATGTTGTTCTATTTTCTCCTTCAATAATTACTAAAATTTAAGACATAAGACATTAGACCATCTGCACAGTACATTTCTATTAGAGCCAATGCAATGACTCACAAATAGTCAATTAAAAGAATGTAAGAAGCTTTTCACTTTTTCTTTAAATTATAGTTAGTCCAGGCTATTTACTGGATAAAATGAACAAGGAAATCATTCTAAAAACGCTCAACCTAAACTAAGACAGGGATCTTCCCTGATTCACCCTTCGACAGTGAAATCAATAACCTAAGTGTGACAGGAAGATTTTTAAAGTATTTCAAAAGCAACACTCTAAGTTTATTATTTTAGTTAAAAACCATTTAATTTTCATGTTATTCTTTTAGATTTTTTAAATGCCAACCAACATGAGCCCTGTTCTTAAATTATCTATAAATCACTAGCTCACTGTTAGTACTAACCTCAAGAAGACCAGCTTTTGTGGTCACCACCAACATGTCAGAATTTCCTTCATCTTCCATAGTAAGCAACTCTTCCACTGGAGAAGAAGCTCGAAACTGGAAAGGTGTACTTGCTCCACGAATTTCACCCTTATGGGTAACATAACAGAACTGATAAAATTCTCCATCATCATTTGGAAGGTAATATCCTAAAGAAAATTAACAAAAAAATTTATTAACTTTCCTATTACGAAATTAGTGGGATTTTTCCCCCCCTTTAACATACCTTGTCATCCCTGCTCATTCCTGACCCTGTTTAGATTACAGGTGGGAATGTATCAAAGAAAGAAATCTTCCCTCAAATTTGACATTACGTGAAAAGAAAGTTATTAACAAAAAAAATGTGCTGTACGTGAATTGTAAAAAAGAAAGGAAGATGAAGTCCACTTTTGCAGTAGAATAAAAAATAAGCTTTAGATCACACAGCTTTATCCTGGAATTCAGCTCTACTACTAGCCATTAGTAACTCAACCTCCCTGAGCCCCAGTTTCTTATCTGTATAAGAGCTATGAAGCCATCTACCTCAGAATTAAAAAGCATCTATAACATACTTATACCATCTAGCCCATTATCTGATGAATATGTGCTTGATATTTGTTCCTTCTTCCTTCATCTCAACTGTTACCTACTCTTTTAAGATCTATTGGATTATCCCTGCTCAAAATTAAACTTTATCTCTTCTTCTCCAAAGCTCCCACAGTATTTTGTCCAGCAAAAAAAAAAAAAAAAAACTCCACAGTTGACTTTCAGTTACCATTGGTAATATGCATGCTTTATATCCTCTATGAAGAACACAGAAATACTGAGAGCAAATATATAACATATATATAAATTCTAGCATCCTCCATGACAACTTATAAAAAGGAAGCCTTCAGTGATTGTGAAATGACTATACAAAGATCAATACATTCACCTTATCTTGAATACTCATATCTACCCTGAAATCTGTAATCACTATGTCTGTTATTCTTTCATAGCATGAAATTTTCAGCCTCATTATTGTATCCATTTCACTTGATTTCCTTCTTTAAACAATAGTTAACCTTCTTCATTAGCAACAGGAGGGAGTATCAGCGAAAATACAAGAAAAGCCTGGAACATCTTGTGGTGCTTGAAAGAAAGAAGTCCTGAAAAAAGAATTCAAAGTGGCGGGAACGTCAAAAAACACAGGACCCCACCTGACGGAGCTTCCAATGGCCAAAGAAAGCTAGAATAGTTTGCACAACAGAAAAGGAAAGATTTTATTCCACAGAAAATAAACATCTTTGAGTCTCTGAGGAAGGAGACAACAACTTCTCTTAACATAGTAATTCCAACTAGTAAATGTGCAAGGAATGAGCACCGAAAAACATCATTAGGGAAACACAACAATAGAAATTGTTGCAAGCTAGGGGCTCCTGGGTGGCTCAGTCGGTTGAGCACCAGACTCTTGGTTTCAGCTCAGGTCTTGGTCTCACAATTTGGGGGTTCAAGCCCCGCATCAGGCTCTCTGAGCTGACAGAGTAGAGTCTGACTAAAAATTCTCTCTACCCCTCCCCTGCCTGAACACACACGCTCTCTCAAAAATATAAACACACATGAAAACAAAAATTGTTTAAAATTGTTGTAGGCAAGATCTTACCTATTTGATACTAAAATTAGTGGGTGAAAGTTTGAGGAAAAACAAGGCTATTTCCTTAGTCTCAAACTAACTCCCCCATAGTATTAATTTATTACAAAAGGAAAAAATACTAACTTTACAGTAGAGAAACCCAGCAGACATCAAGTGACCAAGATTAACATCACCAAGGGCGCCTGGGTGGCTCAGTCTGACTTTGGCTCAGGTCATTATCTCACAGCTTGTGAGTTAAAGCCCCATATCAGGCTGTGTGCTGACAGCTCAGAGCCTGGAGCCTGCTTCAGATGCTGTTGTCTCCCTCTCTCTCTGACCCTCACCTACTCACACTCTGTCTCTCTAAAATGAATAAACGTTTAAAAACAAAAATTTTTAATAAATTTAAAAGATTTATTTTTTTTGCCCCTTCCCCAACTTGTGCGAGTGCATGCACACGTGCTCTCTCTCAAAATAAATGTTAAGAAAAAAAAAAAGGCACGGAGCCTGTTTAAAGTTTTCTCTCCCTCTCCACCAGCCATGCAGTGTCTCTCTCAAAATAAATAAACTTAAAAAAAAAAATTCTACAAACTAGAAATTCAAGGTCTGATAAATCACACAAAAGTATTCCACTAAGAAATGGTTCAAATATTGTTTGAGATACCAGATGCAGTTATTCAGAGCTGCAATTTAAACCTAGCTAGAAAAATCTCTCATCAGGTCAGTAACACTGAAAAGAAAAAGAAAAATCAAATTACGAGTATGAGTCCATTTAGGAAAAGAATTACACATTTATATATTTGTATTAGCTGTTTTGAGTTTTACATTTCAAGATTCTCATGACTCATTCACAAAATGAGCAAGGTGATTTTGGATTGTGCTTAAAATACCTTCTAGCTCTAATACTCTAGGATGATGTTTTTCATGACTATCCTGACTTTATATAACAAATGAGTTCCAGGCAAGCAGAAGCTTTTATTTCTGAATTTCAAAGTAATATTTAACATGATGAATTTTCAAAACCTTGGAAAACTTAACTGCATTTACGCTTAGCTCCCATGAAAATGCTCTTAACTGAATACTTTTCTCCTTTTTTTATTTACTGCCTTTTAACTTCATGGTAAACCACCAATAAAAGGTGACTGTAACAAATTCAGTAAGTTAACTTAAGAAAATTAATCACATTAAAAATGACTGGACACTGAGCATCCAACTCTTGATTTTGGCTCAGGTCATGATCTCAGCTTGTGAGATAGAGCCACACATTGGGCTCTGGAAAGAAACTCACTCTTCACTGAAAGATAAGCAAAAAACCTTTTTAAAAAAAAAAAGTTTACATTTGAGAGAGCACAAACAGGGGAGGGGCAGATAGAGGGGGACAGAGGATCGGAAGCAGGCTTTCCACTGACAGAAGCGAGTCCAATGTGGGGCTCAAACTCACAAGCTACAAGATAAAGACCTGAGCCGAAGTCGGACACTCAACTGACTGAGTCACCCAGGTGCCCCAATTAAATGTCTAGATAAAATATGTATCCTACACTCATATTTACATTCTTACGACTTTTGCTAAACAAAGACACTACTTAATTCAACTTTGGTATGTTGGACATGCCTAAGGAGACAGACCATTACAATGGAGAACAACATTTTTTAATAGCAATAAAACATTTAATTTCATCAAGTTCTGCAGTTTTCAATTCTTACCTTGAAATGCCAATACACAATTAACTGTTGACCCGTCTACATAATGTTCAGGCATAGGAGACCATAAAAATGTGTAATAATCACGAGCAGTACTCCATCCAACCTAAAGGAAAATAATAAGGACACAGAGATTATAAGTAGTTTAATATTAGAGTGATACAGCATATTGTCTTTTACTGCATCCTAAAATTAAAACATGGGTTGATATGTTTACAAATCATTGGGTATTTTAACAAACCTGTCAAATTTTTATGATTTTTATTGAGCTATAACCTAATATAAAAATCTATATAAATTGAACAGTTGAGTTTCTATTATACATTAAAAACACAATTTGACACTCAATTTCTCAAGGAAAAATCTTAGTATACACATGATCAAATATAACAACTCATGTTTCTTTATAATTTAACTTTGCTAAACAAATTTTTAAAACTATTTTAAATCTCAAATTTCAGTGTGTTTAGATTTCCTTCTCCCCATTAAATGTGGTAACTAAAACTTCACTAATCTCTCATATCAAGTCTTACCTGCAGCCAATTGGCAAATTTTGTAAAAAGGCCTGCACTACCCAAGACAGGGTTTATCTATTTGTTTATATACACAAATAGAAAACCTATGTCCCACCTATATCTAAAACGTCTTCAACTTACAAAATGTGTATGTTACATATCTCAGTCTATCATTTTCTATATAGACTGTACTGTGTCTATATACTGAATATTAGAGATGTTTAAAACAAGTATACACAGGGGCGCCTGGGTGGCTGAGTCGGTTAAGCGTCTGACTTTGGCTCAGGTCATGATCTCGCAGTTTTGTGAGTTTGAGCCCCACATCAGGCTCTGTGCTGACAGCTCAGAGCCTGTGGCCTGCTTCCGATTCTGTGTCTCCCTCTCTCTCTGACCCTCCCCTGCTCACACGCTCTCTCTCAGAAATAAAGCATTATAAAAAAATTTTTTTAAAGAAAAAATAAAAAAGGTACACACATAATTCATATTATTGTGCTTCACAAATACTACAGTTGGGCTTTCTGTTGTTGTTGCTGTTGTTTCTACAAAGTGAAGGTTTGAGATAACCCTGAATCAAACAAGTCTATCAGCACCATCTTTCCAACAGCATTTGTCACTTCATAACTCTGTATCACATTCTTGGTAATCCTCACAGTATTTCAAACTTTTTCATTACTATTGTATTTGTTAAGGATGATCTATAAACAGTGATCTTCAATACTATGTTTATTTTGGAGTGTCATGAACCACACCCGTGTAAGATGATGAACTTTATGTGTTTATTTTGACTGCTCCACCAAATGGCCGTTATTCTCCCCCTCTCCTCAGACCTCCCTATTCCCTGAGACACAATACTGAAATTGGGCCATTTAAGAGTCTACAGTGGCCTCTAAGTGTTCAAATGAAAGGAAAAGTGGTACATCTCACTCTTAAAAATCAATGAAATGATTAAGGTGAGCAAGAAAGGTATGTCAAAAGCCAAGAAAGGCCAAGAGCTAGGTGTCCTGCACCAAAGAGCCCAATTACAAATGCAAAGGAGGGGTGCCTGGGTGGCTGAGTCAGTTGAGCATCCAACACAGCACAGATATTAAGAGTCTGTGAGCTCGAGCCCTGCATCAGCTCAGTGCTATCAGCACAGAGCACACTTCCGATCCTCTGTCTGTCTCTCTCTCTGCCCCTCCCTCACTCGTGCTTGCTCTCTCTCAAAAATAAAACATTAAAAAAAAAAAAAGGAATGCAAAAGAAAGTTCTTGAAGGACATAAAAGTACTACTCCAGTGAACACATGAATGATAAAGCAAAACAGCCTAATTGCTCATGTGGAGAAAGTTTTAGTGGCCTGGATAGAAGATCAAGCCAGCCACAATATTATCTCAAGCGAAAGCCTAATCCAGGGCAAGGCCCTATCCTATCTTCAATTCCATTAAGACTAAGAGAAGTAAGGAAGGTGCAGAAAAGTCAAATCAGCAAAAGTTGGTTCACGAACTTTTAAGGAAAGATTTAAGGAAAGAAATGCCTCTATAATATAAAACACAAAGCAAAGCAGCAAATGTTAATGTAGAAGTTATAACAAGTTATCCAGAAGACAGAGCTAAGATATTTAAGGAAGGTGGCTACATTAAACAACAGATCTTCAATGTAGATGAAACAGCCTTATATTGAAAGAAGCAACTATCTAGGACTTCATACCTCAAAAGAAAAGTCAATGCTTGGCTTCAAAAGACAAGACCAACTCTCTTGTTAAGGGCCAATGCAGCTGGTAATTTTAAGTTGAAGCCAATGCTCATTTACCATCTCTAAATTCCTAGAATTATGCTAGATCTACTCTGCTTATGCTCTATAAGTGGAGCAAAGCCTGTACAATAGCACATCTGTCCATAACATGGTTTACTAAATATTTTAAGCCCACTATTGAGACCTACCGCTCAGAAAAAAAGATTCCTTTCAAAATCCCACTGCTCATTCACAAAGCAGCTGTTCACTCAAGAAATCTGATGAAGATATACAACAAGGTTAATGTTGTTTTCATGCCTGCTAACACAACATCCATTCTGTAGCCCATGGATCAAGAGGAATTTCAACTCACAAGTGTTATTACTCAAGAAATACATTTTGTAAGGCTATAGCTGCCATAGTGATTCCTCTGATGGATCTAGGCAAAGTAAATCAAAAACCTAAAAAGGATCCACCATTCTAAAACATCCATGATTCATGGGAATAGTTCTAAACATCAACAGGAGTTGGAAGGAGCGGACTCCAGCCCTCATGGATGACTTGGAGGGTTCAAGACTTCAGTGGAGACAGTAACTACAGATGTGGCGGAAAGAGGAAAAGAACAAGATGTAAAGCCTGAAGATGTGACTGAATTGCTGCAATCTCATGATAAAACTTGAGTGGATGAGGGCTTGCTTCTTACGGATGAGCAAAGAATGTGGTTTCCTGAGATGAAATACACTCCTGGGGAAGGCTGTTGAAATGACAACAAAGGGTTTAGAATATTACAGGAGGGGCGCCTGGGTGGCTCAGTTGGTTAAGGACCGGACTTCGCCTCAGGTCGTGATCGCACACCAGGCGTTGGGCTCTGTGCTGACAGCTCAGAGCCTGGAAGCTGCTGCAGATTCTGTGTCTCCCTCTCTCTCTGCCCCACCCCCACTCACAGTCTGTCTCTCTCTCAAAAATAAACATTTAAAAAAAATTTTAGAATATTACAGGAACTTAGTTTATAAAACAGCAGTAGGGTTTGGGAGGATGGACTCAAGTTCTGAAAAAAAGTCCCACTGTAAGTAAAATGCCCCCAAACAGCATTCACTGCATGCTACAGAAAAACTATGTGCGAAAGGAAGAGTCAATGGATGTGACAAACTTCACTGCTTTTTTTAAGCAAGCTCTACCCCTACTATGGAGCTCAAACTCACAACCCCAAGATCAAGAGTTACATGCTCCACTAACTGAGCCATCCCGGTGCCCCTTTTGTCTTATTTTACGAAATTAGCCACAGCCACCCCAACCTTCCGCAACCGTCACCCTGACCAGTCAGCAGCCATCAATCATCAAAGGATAACCATCAAAGATTATAAATCGCTGAAAGCTCAGATGGTTAGCATTTTTTTTTAGCAATAAAGTATTTTTTAGTTAAGATACACATCATTTTTTTAGACATAATGCTACTGCACACTTAACAGACTAGTGACCTGAACCCAACCCATAATATCTCCAAGGTATGCCTATAGTAGATATCCATCTGCATTAACTGAGGGTGGATGGGGGAGAGGGGAAAATGGGTGATGGGCATGGAGGGCACTTGTGATGGGCATGGAGGGCACCTGTGATGAGCAGTGGGTGTTATATGGAAACCAACTTGACAATAAACGATAATAAAAAAAATTAAATTAAAAAAGAAATTATACTTCAGCCACAAGGTTAGATTATACATATATTCTATAATTCTGATAGACGTAAGATTATAGATTACAGAACCCTGAAACTGTAAGAACATTAGCAATCTTTAGTCTCTAAAGAAATGTTTTCAAACCGTAGGTCACAATCCAGGAGGAAGTGGTAATATCAATTTAGTGGTTCACAGCCCTATTTATTTTTTAATTATACAGAATTAGAAGTATAAATCATGCTTCATGAAAATTTGTTTCCAGTGTACCTGTATAGAACTTTCTGCTAGGTCTAATCACATTTCTTTCTTTCTGTATGTCACAGTCAAAAACATTTGAAAGACACAATTCATCTCTTTATAGATGAGAAGCTTGAGGAACCCATGATGTGATCTACCTCACTTAAGGCTGTTATTTTTTTTCTCTCAGAACTGTTAAAAGAATGAGATTAGAAGATGAACATAAAAGCAACACCCAACAGAGTGTCTGACCCAAGGTAAGCACTCCATAAATGGTAGTTTTTGCAAGCACAGTATATTATAGTGACTAAGAGCATAGGAAGTTAAGGTCAGACTGCCAGAAAAGGGCATTTACTAGCTGAGTTCAGACAAGTTATTCTGTTCCCTCCTCTTTAAAATTGAGATAATGGTTAACAATCTCAAAGGGCTGTGTATTAAATAATATAATCCCTATGAAGGAATCAGCACAGAGTTGAGCACACTGGTATTCATTAAATGTTACCATTCATTAATACCCAAAGACACAGAATCTATTAGGGACCTATCTTGATTTTATGATGTCCTCTTCCCTCGCTTTAGATCCCCCAATGCTTCACCATCTCCTGAAAAAGAGCCTATCTGAGGTTTTTCCCCCAACAGATACACCTGGTATATAAAGCTTGTATCCTTCTAGAGCAACATCTTTCTTGGGGGTGGGGGTGGGGGGGAATCTCCCTAAGTGAACAGGCTCTACACCTGGACCAGGTAGTCAAGAGAAGGAAAAACTAAGTGTCCCATGTAACTTCTGAATGGGTGACACACAAAACTGCAAACATCACAATTACAGGTATCTGATTCAAGTGGCACTGGGAATAGCAGTTACCAGAGACCTACGGAATGTTTGTTTTGTAGTAAATATTATCGTCTTACAAATTAAGAAACCAGTAAAAGGGCAGGAAATGGCAGTCAGGATTTGAACGTAAACCACCAGAACACTACTCACTCCTTTCTTGGCAAGATATATAATACTTTCACACCTTAACGACATTCCATCACTTTCCTTTCAATGAGTCTATAACTCCATAATTCTCTAAAGTACAGTTGACAAAAGACACAAATAGTAAAGAAGGAAAGCTCTGTTTGTAGCTAAGAAAAACAAAATGGGAGAAATAAGACACTATCATATGAGTAAAATATGTGTAAGAAAAGAGATGCTGAATGGTTTAGTCCCGGTGTTTTCTCTATGTGAATCACAATAGCTCAGGCTATTCCTTATTGGTTGCCTACAATGGTAACTTAGTATATCTAACATATTTTGCTTTCCTTTATTCCCTTTATGTCTGGGCAACTCTTCTCAAGAAAGTGGTTGACAGCGCTAGGAGATGTCACAGGTATCTCCTGCTGACTGAGGAGAAGACGGGGCAAGATGCAACCCAATCAGAGTATAAAATATAAAACTATGCTTTAAACTCCTTTTGAGGAAGAAACACTGACAATAGATCTTAGGTCCTTCCGGAAGGGGCATGTCAGGCACACATAAAAAAATAAATGTAGAAGTTTCTCAATCAGGAAAGACACAAAGTACAGGCTCCTTTAGCTTAGGTATGACTTATACCTAAACTGGCACATGAAAATATAGTAGAGCGGGTCCTAATGGAAGAAACACAGTAGTCCTTTGAAAATTATGTGTGAGTACATGATAACAACATAAGTATCTAATTAAAAGAGTCATTAACAATGAAGTGTCTAAGTCACAGCTTGTTTTTATTTTGCTGGTCACCTCGTTATTTTCCTAGTCACCTGGTTAAATAAAACACAATTGGAATTCAGATTTCAGAATTCAGACTGCAGACTTCAATACCTTAAAATGCAAGGGAATTTGCCTTTTAGTCTAGTAGCCGCAAATGGAAGGAAAATACATTTAAAATCGATAACAGCAATTTTAAAACAATGAAAAATGGCAAGGAGAATAATAACTTAGAATAAAGTTCCCCTGGCTATCAAAACACTTCACTTCTAGGAGCTGCACTTGAATCCAGTTAAGAGGTATTCTATACTAAGGAAGGAGCCAAAGCAACCGTTATTTCACATAGTTTAGTGTGGGGAATTACAAAAGTACTGGGGATAATTCTTCTACTAATGCAATAGCAGAACAAAAGCATAAAAAAGAAATGAAACAAGGATAACATGGAAGGAAAAAAACAAGGGTTTTCTCTTTATTCTTTTTTTAAATTGATTTATTTATTTTGAGAGAGACAGAGACAACACAAGTTGGAGCAGGGCACAGAAAAAGGGAGACAGAACCTGCAGGCTCTGCACTATCAGTGCGGGGCTCAGCTCAAGAAACCATGAGATCCTGACCTAAGCTGAAACCAAGAGTCAGGTGCTTAACCAAGTGACTTAGCCACCCAGACGCCCCATGCTTTTCCTTTAAAAAGAAGTTAACATTTCAGAAAAATACATTGGATGAGAAGCACTGATAATAAAAGAAATTCTGAGATGGAATGTAAAGATCAGAAGGACCTCAAGATTACCTAGTAAAACTAAGATATTAATAAATTCTGGCGAAACCTTGATAGAAGAAAAGATAAACATTAGGGAGAGCACACAAAGAGCACATATAAAGAAACAAACAGATTTGGGGGAAATGATTTTGGGGGAGAGGTAAAGGAAGACACACCTAAGACTTGGGAGTAAGAAAGGCACTGAAAATAAATTTGTGGATGATATATGGAAAAACATAAAACCTACAAAATAGTATAAAACGAGCCTATGGATGTTTAAAAGCTAGAAAAATATACACCAAACCTAACAACAGATATTTCTGGGGAAGGTGGGGGTACAATGGGTAAGGGCATGCATTTTCTTTCTTTTGTATACACTGTAGTTTCCCAAAATCATTTATAAGAATAAAACTCCTCCCTTTTTAAAAGAAAAAAACTGCAAAAATGCCTAAATATATGTGAAGATAAAGTAATGCTGACTGTAAAATAAAAATATCAACCAATATATGACCCTCCATAAGGCAAAATGTTACAGAGCTACTTATATGAAGAAAGTGACGGGCACCTGGGTGGCTCAGTTGGTTAAGGTTCAGACTTGAGCTCAGGTCATGAGGTTGTGGTTTTGGGCTGACTTCTCGAAACCTGGAGCCTGCTTCAGGTTTCTCCCTCTCTCTCTCTCTCTGCCCCTCTCCTGCCAACACTGTCTCTCTCAAAAATAAATAAAAACATTTAAAATAAAATTTTTAAAGAAAAAGAAAGGGATTAGCAGGGTGTCTGGCTGGCTTGGCTGGTGGAATATGCAACTCTGTATATTAGGATTGAGGGTGTGAGCCCCATGTTTTATAGAGACATTAAAATCTTAAAAAATCTTTTAAAAAATATTTTTAAAAAGTAATTATAATCAAGTGAAAAATTCAGGACATGCAATACTATTCAAACAACTTTCAAAATATATGCAATAGAAAAAGTGAAAGTCTTCTTCCTTTAATTAAAAAAAGACTAGAAGGAAATACTTAAACATTAATAGTGCTAGCGACTGTTATTAGATAGGAATATAGCTGGGCAACAAGACTGCTGATCATCTTAATTTTTTTTATACTTTATTCCAAGTTTTTTAACATTATGATTATTTTACAATTATTTTGTTTTTAGGAGAATACTTTTTAAAAACAAAATGAGACAAGATTCAAGGGAGACCAAGGCAGGAAAACAGAAAAAGCAAATAGAAGTACGGAAAGGAAAGGAGAAACAAGGAAAAACAAACAAAAGCTTGAAACAAGATACTCAAGCATAAAATCATCGCTCAGGTTCATTTTCCACACGGAAAATTAAAGTTTTGTTTTGGGTTTTTGTTTTTTGTTTTTTTTAATCTGGTGAAAACAGTATCTTACTGGGAGGCTTTGTCTGCCTAAGTGACTTTGGAAACATGACAATCACTGCATTCCCACTTTCCTCACCTAGAAAAGTATCTGAAACAGGAGATCTGTAAGTCTCCTTTTGAAGTTTAAAAAAAAAAAAACTCCTGGACCTTTAGTTTATTATAAATTATTTTAATTATAAGGTAATTTAATTTGACTAAGCATAAATCGAAATGTAAATTCTTTGTGCTTATATATTTGTACAACTAAAGCCAAATCAAATTCATAAACACAAACAACTAGGAGTGCCTGGGTGGCTCAGTTGGTTGAGCTTCGACTCTTGATTCTGGATCAGATCAAGATCCCAGGGTCATGGGACCAAGCCCCATGCTGGGCTCCCCGCTGAGCATGGAGTCTGCTTAAGTCTTCTCTCTCTGTCTCTGTCTCTCTCTCTCTCTGTCTCTCTCTCTCTCTCCCCCCCCCACCTCCCACTCACATGCTCCAAAATAAATTTAAAGATTTTTTAAAATAAACACAACCATAAACCCAAACATAATGTGATCTATAATATTTCACTTCAATTAATGTAGGATTTACAGTAAAAATACAGCATGAGGTATACTTCTAAATCTTTTCCTGTATTTTTACCTCAACTCTCTCCCTCATAAAATCCATGTTGAACTTATTAGGAACTCTGTTGCTAATTTTACCTAACCAGATCTCTCAATCAAACTGCCAGAGAACAATTCTTTTTTTTTTTTTTTTTTAAGTTTATTATTTTGAGAGAGCACAGGAGGGGTAGAGGGAGAATCCCCAAGCAGGCTCCACACTGTCAGCACAGAGTCCAAAACAGGGGCAAACTCATGGAATCGTGAGATCATGACCTGAGCTGAAACCAAGAGTCAGCCACTTAACCAACTGAGCGTCCCCAGACACTCCAGGTGTCCCCAGAGAACAATTCTTGAATGCCAATTTACATGAGGTTCAAGATCAGCTCCAAAGTTTTTTTGTTTTTCTTTTAATGTTTTATTTATTTCTAGGAGAGAGAGAGAGACCACGTGAGCAGGGGAGGGTCAGAGAGAGAGTGAGTCACAGACTGAAACAGGCTCCAGGCTCTGAGCTGGCAGTCAGCACAGAGCCCGACGCGGGGCTCGAACCCACGAACCGCGAGATCCTGACCTAAGCGAAAGTCGGACTAAGCCACCCCGGCACCCCGATCAGCTCCAAAGTTTAATGAGTAACTTTAAGTTACTTCTCTCTGGACCTCCATTCCATTATCTGTAAAATGGGGACTACAATGTTCTAATGAAAAACTTTGCAAAGTATAAATAAACCTATGTTACGTGTCTAGTTTAGTTATAATCAAAAGCAGTCAATACAAAGGAGAGGGAAACTACAAGGAAAAAATTAAAATCTCCAACCCAGTCTATATCCCTTGTCTAGTTTCATTCATTTCCCTACCCAACTTTATAATCAGTTTTATAATCAGTTAATCATATCAATAGAGCACATAAATCCACCTACTATCCTTTGTCTTCTTGACTTCCCATTCTCTCCCCCACTTTCACCTCTCCAAATCGCAATCTGAATGATATCCACTTTTGGAATTCTTCACTCATAATTCTGGGTGCTAAACCTTTCTGGATAAGGTCCTAAAACTGATACTCAGCAATGTCCAATGCCCTATGACATTCTTCCACAGTAGCAAGACCAAATCTTCTGCATACTCAAGTCCCCCTTGACTCTTACTTAACACATAACCTTGTTCCTCCTTACTGAATATACTGAAGCCATGAATTCCAGTCCAAATTCTTTCAACTAACTGCTGACAAACCTCCATGGATTCTACATAAGGATTACCACCTACAACTGACTCCCATTTTCTTCTATCCTATGCCTTCGTTATCCCACCTAGGAAATTAGGATAGTCTAAACATTTTCTCTGCTTCTATTCTTCTCTAATTCCAATTTACCTTACTCAACCTTCCAAGATAAAAATTCACCTCTAAACCTTATTACCCTGCTTTACTTTATCCCTCAACCAAATATTAAATTCATAATGTGATCCAAAACAACCATTCATCTTTTTTCTTAATGTTTATTTATCTTGATAGAGAGCGAGCACGTGTGAGCAGAGTGAGGGGTAGAAAGAAAAATGAAAAAGAATCCCAAGTAGGCCCCAAGCTGTCAGTGCAGAGACTGAAGCAGGGTTCAATCTCACAAACTGTGAGATCATGACCTGAGCTAAAATCAAGAGTTGGACAGTGAAGCAACAACCCAGATGTCCCATTTATCTTCTAAAACTATTATGTGTCCCAGGCAAATCAAATTCTGTAACACTTTCTCAAAACATACCACACACACCTTCCCTTCATTCCTTCCCCCTTAGGGCTACCATCTGGGCACTTTCTCCCTGCTTACCTGTCAATATCTTATCTATCAAAATCATCCTAGACGGCAATTTGCAGCATGTATAAAGTGTTTAAAAACATGCAACGCAATAAACATGGCTCCACTTTATTAAACATGATTTCTTGAGTCTTCCCATATATTCTGAAATTTTTACTACATGTCTAAAACTACTACTGAGTTTTAAAGTATTATCTAGAGAATTCTATAATCCAAGGGCATTCTACACAATTGTAATCATTTATATGAGTATTTATTTCTTAAAGAAAAGTTACAGTCCTTGGAGTACACAAGAGATAATAGTCTAGCATTACCAAACCAAAAAGCAGGCAATGACCCCAAAAAAAAAAAAAAAAGTTGTTACCAATCAAGTTATATAAAGAAGTCACACTGGTCAAGTTATTTAATCTTGGCATTATTCCACAGATGATAAAGAACAACTTAAGAGTTTAAAACCAAAGGAAGATATATTCAGATTTTCATTTTATATTATAGTTTATACAGAGTAGTTTGATGAATAGATGGGGGGGGTGGCAAGTATGAAGTACGAAAGCAGAGGAAACAAGTAACCTATTGCAATAGTCCTGGAAAGAGAGAAGGAGGGCGTTAAGTCTACAGCAGTGATATTACAAATATAGAAATAAAAAAGCAGTAAAATGGATAGAATTCGTGTTTGACTATATTTGAAGGGAAAGTCATAAGCTTTTGGCTTAGGCAATAGGCCATTAACTAAAAATTTTAAAATTCAAAAAACAGAATACGCAGTCCAAAGGAAAAAGGGAAAGATTCATCTTCTTGAAATACAATTTATCATACATCAGCCTGCATACCTATATATACAAAGACATATCACTACCCTTAATAAAACCTACAAACAGTTGACACTAACACTGAAGGTCCTCCATACACAGACTAAAGATTAATTCCAAACCCATCTCTCTCCACTTTCCTAAATGAAACTTATGTTCCAAACTAACCTGTACTCATGAACATTCTCACCTCTGTGCCTTTGCTTATACCACTTTCCTACCAGAAATGCCCCTCCCTTCCCGTTAATCGTATTCCCCTACTTTATTCTTCTCTGACCCATTCTTGCACAAAACACCAATTCGCACTCAGTTTCTTTAACTTGATACTCTTAGCTCACATAAAATCAAAACAGGTACTGATTTCAGAAAATGGTTATAATGAATGTGTCTCCATTTTGGAATTTGACTTAAAAAAACAACAAAACAAAATAGTAAATGACTCCTCTATCAGGCAAAATCAAGGAAGGAGGGATTCAAAAAGGAACTGAAGGAGCAACTGGGTGGCTTAGTCAGTTGAGCATCTGACTCTTGATTTCAGCTTAAGTCATGATACCAGGGTCACTGATCAAGCCCTGCGAGCTCCACACTGAATGGGAAGCTTGCTTAAGATCCTCTCTCCCTCTGGCCAACTAATCCTTGACAAAGCAAGAAAGAATATCCAATGGAATAAAGGCAGTCTCTGCAACAAGTGGTGCTGGGAAAACTGGAGACAGCAACATGCAGAACAATGAACCTGGACCATTTTCTTACACCACACACAAAAATAAACTCAAAATGGATGAAACACCTAAACATAAGACGACAGGAAGCCATCAAAATCCTCGACAAGAAAGCAGGCAAAAGCCTCTTTGACCGGCAGCAACCTCTTACTCAACACGTCTCCAGAGGCAAGGGAAACAAAAGCAAAAATGAACTATTGGGACCTTATCAAAATAAAAAGCTGCTGCACAGCGAAGGAATTAATCAGCAAAACTAAAAGGCAACCGATGGAATGGGAGGAGATATTTGCAAATGACAACTCAGATAAAGGGCTAGTATCCAAAATCTATAAAGAACTTCTCAAACTGAACACCCGAAAAACAAATAATCCAGTGAAGAAATGGGCAAAAGACACGAATAGACACTTCTCCAAAGAAGACATCCAGATGGCCAACACATGAAAAAATGTTCAACATCACTCATCATCAGGGAAACACAAATCAAAACCACCATGAGACACCACCTCACACCTATCGGAATGGCTAACATGAACAACTTAGGCAACAATAGATATTGGCATGGATGCAGAGAAAGAGGATCTCTTTTGCACTGCTGGTAGGAATGCAAACTGGTGCAGCCACTCTGGAAGACAGTATGGAGGTTCCTCAAAAAATTAAAAATAGAACTACCCTACAACCCAGCAACTGGACTACTAGGTATTTATCCAAGAAATACAGGTGTGCTGTTTCAAAGGGGCACACGCACCCCAATGTTTATAGCCGCACTATCTACAAGAGCCAAAGTATGGACAGAGCCTAAATGACTACTGATGAATGGATGAATAAAGAAGATGTGGTGTATATATATTGACAATGGAATATTACTCAGCAATGAAAAAGAATGAAATCTTGCCATTTGCAACTACATGTATAGAACTAGAGGATATTATGCTAAGTGAATTAGTCAGAGAAAGACAAGTTATCACATGACTTCACTCATATGAGGACTTTAAGATACAAAACAGATGAATATAAGGGAAGGGAAGCAAAAATAATATAAAAACAGAGAGGGGGACATTCTTAAATATGAAGAACAAACAGAGGGTTGCTGGGGGGGTTGTGGGGAGCGGGGGATGGGCTAAATGGATAAGGGTCATTAAGAAATCTACTCCTAAAAACATTGTTGCACTATAGGCTAACTTGGATGTAAATTTTATTTTTTTTTTAATGTTTTATTTATTTCTAGGAGAGAGAGAGAGAGACAGCATGAGCAGGGGAGGGTCAGAGAGAGAGGGAGACTCAGACTCTGAAACAGGCTCCAGGCTCTGAGCTGGCAGCCAGCACAGAGCCCGACACGGGGCTCGAACCCACGATCCGCGAGATCATGACCTAAGCTAAAGTCGGACGTTCAACCGACTAAGCCACCCAGGTGCCCCTTGGATGTAAATTTTAAAACTAAATTATTTTTAAAATAAAAAAAAAGATTCCCTCACACTCTCCCTCTCTCCACTACTCACACACTCTCTTAACTAATAAATAAAAGGAACTGAAATGTCATTATATGCCAAACTTTATTTTGTTCAATATTTTTTTTTATTTTTGAGAGACAGAGTATGAGTGGGGGAGGGGCAGACAGAAAGAAAGGGAGACACAGAATCCCTAGCAGACTCCTGGCTACAAGCTATCAGGACAGAGCCCAGACAGGACTCAAAGTCACAGACTGTGAGATCATGACCTGAGCTGAGGTCGGTCACTTAACAAACTGAGCCACCAAGGTGCCCTTTGTTCAATAGTTTTTCTACCCTCCTCACTCTATATGTCCAGCTTTTACTTCTAGATACCCTCAATGTCCCTAATTCTAGCAGTTACTCTTCTTTCTACTTTGCTGCTTAACTTACACACACCAATCAAAATTTTAGGACCATTAAAATCAGATCTAAAACAAATTTATTCTGAGGGAGAATCTAGGTGAATCCAGTAGAAAAGTTTAATTGTTAACATTGACATTCTGAATATTCAAATGACTTTTTCAAATTTTATTTAAGTAATCTCTACATCCAAATTGGGGCTCAACCTCACTCCAAGATCAAGAGTCACATGCTCTTCCAACCAAGCCAGCTAGGCACCACAAAGAGACTCTCTTATGTTTTAGTTCTCTACTACATTCTAAAGAATTGAAATTGCCAGAAAATCTGCAGCAAAGTAAAACATCACCATAATGATCACCTCAATGTAATTCACAAGTATTATTAAAAAAATGGAAAAACTTACGAAAAGGGATACCTGCCGTCAAAGAGTTCACCATTTAGTCATGTAAAACAGGAAAGTCTTATAAAAACATAAGACAATATGAGTGATATTTAAGTAGAAGTGTAAAATAATAACATGGCTATAGAGTTGTATAAAATTAATTACAATGACTGGAAGAGATAGTAAATGATATAGCAACACAAAAGAAAAGATTTTTTTTCAGGTAAGAAATGGAGAAAATGGAGTAAAAAAGGATCCTGAAAAAGTTTTCACAAGACCTTGAGTGACACTGAACCTTCTGATCAAAGAGAGGTGAGTCTGGTGAACTGAAGTTCCCAATATTTGTTGTATACTACTCTATACTGTTAAATATTTCATGTTTACAAAATGTTTAAATTTACAATTGTAAAAAGAAAAAAAAAGGCCCTCAACGCAGAGGCAAGACAAAGGTTATATAAGCTACTTATCAACCTGCTTAAAAAGAAAATAGTACCTACATAGAAGAAATACACAGTAAGTTCTTACCTTGAATATACCGACCCAATCTTTTGGATGTGGATGGATATATGGAGTTAAGGTGTAATGACATTCCAGGTGTGCATTAGGAAGGTAACTCTTGGCCACATTTTGAAAGATGACATGGGCAAAGTTGGAAGTCTGCAAGGGGACTTCTTGAAAGGATGTCATTGTGAATCTGAAACAAGTAAATCACGTAAGTTTAAAAAAAACACGTTACACCTTCAGAAAACATTTAACATTGAATGCAAATTACATTAGAATGCCATAATTATTGAGAACATACACACTTGGAACTCCTCCTTAAAAATATGATTTTTTTTAAATGTGCTTAAATATAAAAACACAACAGGGAAATAACAATTTATAAAATGACTCAGAAAGTTACACAGGGATTTAAAAAAATGTTAAAACCAATATCAAAAACTCTCAACTCCTTAGAAAGTCTAGCCCGCTGCTTCTTTTGCAAACAGAAGCAGAGTGTTTCTATGCTGAATCCCTGAACTTAATTTTTTTCCTCAATCTGACCCATCCTTCTCCTCTAGGTTCTAGGCTCCTATTAATTAATGTTAACCTCTCTGTGCCTGACCCATGTTCATGATCCTTTAGACCAGCATTCTCAACCTGAGCTACATATTAAAATCATGAGGGGGGGGGGTCTTTAAAAAGGGAGGGTGGATGTCATCTGGCTGGCTCAGTTGGTAGTAGAGCACACGACTCATGAGCTCAAGGTTGTGAGTTAGAGACCCACATTGGTTACAGAGGTTACTTAAAAATAATATCTTTAGGCAGGTCTGGTGGCTCAGTCAGTTAAGCATCTGACTTCAGTTCACGAACTCATGGTTCATGAGCCAGAGCCCCACGAGGCTCAGTCTGCTTTGGATACTCTGTCCCCCTCTCTCTCTGCCTCTACCCCACACAGGCTTGCACACGCAAGCGCTCCCTCTCTCTCTCAAAAAAACATTAAAAAAAAAATTTTTTTTAAATAAAAAATTGAAAGATAACAATGACTTTCTGGAAGCAGGACCTGGGGAGTATGGGTGTGTGTATGAATTTTTTTTTCTTTAAAAAATAAAGATTAGATTTTTTAAGATTTTATTTTTAAATAACCTCTACAACCAACAAGAGGCTAGAACTCACAACCCCAGAGATCAAGAGTCTCATGATGTACCAATTAACCCAACCAGGCACCCCTCCCCAAGTAATCTTAATCCAGTGTGCAGCCAAGATAGAGAACTACTACTTAGGTTCTCACCCAACCCAACAACTTAAGTATTCATTACCACCTCTCATTTCCACAAATGCCCAGACCCAGCCTATCTTCAGGACTTCTGGTACACACTTGTTTAGATCTTTCAAACCACATAAAATCTCAGCTGGTCTACTGAACACAACTCAGCCTATTTGTTCCTTTCAAAATATACTGATTCTACCCTTTCATTCTGGCTTCAATGATCCTACCCTGACTTCCACTGTTAATGTGCTCTTTCCATATATTTATTGATTTAAAATAAATTATTTTTTATGGGCACCCAGGTGGCTCGGTCATTAATCATCAGACTTCAGCTCAGATCATGATCTGATGGTTCATGACTCTGAGATCCACACTGAGTGAGCTCGAGCTCCGCTTTGAGTAAAACACTAGCCCCACTTTGGGTGAGCCCCACTTCAGATGAGCCCCACTTCTCTCAGTCCCTCCCTCTCTCTCTCTCCTCTCTCTGCTCCTCTCGAAGGATTCTCTCTCTGCCCCTCGCTCACTTGAGACCTCTCTCTAAAAAATATTTTTTCTAATGTATGGTGCCAATGAAATACATTGCTGTTGAAAATCTCTTATTGATTCAGTGAATGTTCACTGGCTTAGTGAACACCAAGCACAGGAGATATGGTGAAAATAAACTGTAAAAATCTGTAGGACACAAATATTTTCCGCATTTTAATAGTCCACTACTTTTTGAGAAAAGGGATACAACTGAGAATTTACTCAAAAAAGCCATCTATACGTGTGTCACAGACTCAGTACAATTGCTGATTACTAACTCTACAGTACACATAAACTATGACAACGTCCCTGTGGTACTGCTTCTGAGTCATCACAACAGAAATCCCTGTAACGGGAAAAAAGAGGCAAGATGTTTACTAACCAAATTAATCTAATTTGCTTCACAAATCCAAAGTCTTTTTATAAGGCAAACAGCAGTTAGTCTATCCTCATATTTTAACCATTAAGAAAGCCTTTATTGCTAAGAAGATGTAAGACAACATGCTTTCACATGTTTCTTTTGCTGTCCTGTTTGAAATACTAGCAAATTTTTGAAGTTCCAAAATAATCAAGACTTTTGAAAATACCCACTTTTCTCCTTATGTCTGCTGGGCTTCTATACAAGTACTGCTTTACTGAAACAATATACTGGACATCTCATGAAGAGAATGTCAGTGGTGAGCCTAGAAGCCACTGCTAGAATACCAGACGACTATTAGCCCTAAGCTCTGCCAGGACTCCAAGGTAAGGACAGTGCATTCGGTGACAATCCTCCTAGATCTCTGCACTAACAAAAAGGCTTTGTGACCAGCAGTCCTATTTCACAGTAGGACTTAACTAGTATTCCCCAATTGGTATGCCAAGGCCTTCAGTAAAATGAAAAAAGGTAACACTATTGACAAATATTGGGAACTATGCATAAAATGAAGTGTTATTTACCTTGCTTCTTTAAATTGTCTGAGCTAATTTGGGTTCAGAGGGATGTCATGGTGCTAATAAAGTCACTAATGATAGTCTCTCTTCAGGTCGATGGCTTCATAAAGAAGGAAAAAATAACCCATCAATTCCAGTTTTGAAATATTGTTCAGTACTGGTTATATCAGTAAGAGAAACTATCGTTGAATCAATGAAACCAACCTCTAGCAAATACAACTACCAAAACTGAGACAAGGAATCAGTAATACTTTTCTACAAAGAAAATGATTATTTCAGTTTCCCTGAGGAAAATATTTATTAAGGAGAAAATAAGGCTACATTAGAATGAGATGCCCATGTTTTTAATTAAAAGCAGTTTAAGAATGAAACGTTTTCTTAAAATTTAATATTTCCCAAACAAAGCTGTAATTATGTTATAAAACAAGGCAGTGAAGTTTAAACTTTTGTTTAACCTCAATTACAACAGCGTTTTAAAAATCCATAATCAATCTTACACTTTTTTTTTTAAGTTTTTTTTTTTTTTTTAATTTATTTCTAGGAGAGAGAGACAGCGTGAGCAGGGGAGGGTCAGAGAGAGAGGGAGTCACAGACTGAAACAGGCTCCAGGCTCCGAGCTGGCAGTCAGCACAGAGCCCGACGCGGGGCTCGAATCCACGAACCGCGAGATCATGACCTAAGCGAAAGTCGGATGCTTAACCGACTAAGCCACCCAGGCGCCCCAATCTTACACTTTTACTTCACTAATCAGATGAAAAATACCAGGAAGGTATAGATCTACGTATTCATATATGTGTCTGTTTATAAATAGATCAAAAAGGACTCAAAAGTACACACAGCCCGGTTAACAGTCTTTACTCATGAGGAATGTGTGAAGACAAACTTTTAACTGATTTTTTACCAGTATATATAAATGCATTGTTTTCACTGTTTTAAATAAACATATTAACATAAAATTCCATTTGTAAATCTTCTCCCCAAAATTCAAGTTTTTTAACAGAAAACCCTAATATCAGACTTTAAATATATTAATGATTATAAATCTTAATTTGTGATCCTAATAACCTTCTTAATCTCTCTCCAATACTCCTTCCTACCTTTTTAAAACTTTCAGTGCAATTATAACTACAGAAATGTTTTACAAGTCATTCTAATCTTATTACTAGCTTTTTAAATTTTAAAAATTAAATTCCAATAGATATCCTAGTCATAAAAAGTTAACAAGGGTAAATGTAACTTGAATGTAATTACCACATGAATTAATCCATTTCAAAATGGTAAAATAAAATTTCCCATATTAAGTCCTGTTTCACTCCTTACTCAGATAAAGAAACAAAAAGATGGGCAAGCTTTAAAAAATGCTGAAATTCACTGAGAATGTCAATGTATCAAGATGATTCACAGGCAGATTTATACAATATCCATGCACACCAGCGCACGTGCGCACACACACACACACACACACAGAACACACAGCCCGGTGGAGAGGTAATGTGCAAAGTCACTGCATCACCTTGTGGTAATGCTTGGGAAGTGTAGCTTCACTAACATCCTGAGAAAAAGAACAAACTGTTCCTCAGCTGGAGAGGAAATAGAGCCCCCTACACACAAAGAGAAATGGAAGGAGCTATACTAGACCAAATTTTACTTCCCATTCTCTGAAGCACGTCTCTAGAAACATGGGTACATTAAGATGCAAACCAAGGCTAGGCAAAATTTTTCGACCCAAGAATTAAAGAACCAAACACATTCAGCTGGGAAACAAAGTCTGAAACGCATACACATGCTGCCTGCAGTGACCTCTTCCGTGTTTCCTACTATATTCTCTAAAGGTCCGACATCTCTAGAGCTGCTTTGTATGAGTTACGCTGTAAACTGTATAAAGTCTTTGGCCTAAAATCCAATTTTGTTATTTTGGGGATTCATTCAATTATCTACAAAAAAAGATAATGTGCAGTGGGCACTCAGTTAAGTAGCTAAAATAAATAAGGGTGGGGGCTAGGAAGAGGTAGAAGCACTTCAATGTTATGTTTCTTCCTACTCAAACTTTTTCAAGCCCAAAACAAATCTGGCTTTTGTGTATTTTTCCAGTGGCTTCTGCTACTTATTTTGCTGGACTTGTCCAAAATGTAAGCCTTAGTCAAGCAAACTAGAAAATATACTTTAATTTTGTTTTGTGTCATATTGACTGTGGTAATTGTATTTTTCAAAGTCCTTATCAAGTTAAAGACGCTAAACAAATTAAAGTGAAATATCCTGATGTCCAGGATTTATTTGCTTTAAAAACTCCAGGGGAGGAAATGTTTTGGAGGAGACAATAAAACAAGATTAGCAAAATGGTGATTCCTTCTACCGTTTACTCTCCTTTTGTGCATATTTGTAAGACTAGTAATAAAAACTCCATGTATGACCTACTGCAATAGAACACCTTACATGTATTGGATGACAAACTTAGCAAAAATAAAAGTTTTTATTTTATCTATTTTTTTAATGTTTTATTTATTTCTGAGAGGGAGACAGCATGAGCAGGGGAGGTCAGAGAGGGAGGGAGTCACAGAATCTGAAACAGACTCCAGGCTCTGAGCTGTCAGCACAGAGCCCTACGCAGGGTTCAAACCCACCAACTGTGAGATCATGACCTGAACCGAAGTCAGACGCTTAACTGACTGAGCCACCCAGGCACCTCAAAAGTTTTTAAAATCTTCAGTTAAAAATATTTGAACTTTAAAAATTATCTCCAAACTTCAGTCCCATAGGACACACAAATATTTGAAGGAAAAACTGTTTAACATTCTAATAGTTTCCAATTATTCATACTTTAGCTCAAACACTATCAGCTGGTTTATAGAGCAGAAAAATGTTATCTGCAATCTTTTTGGGAGGCAGAAGCAAAGGAACAATCTGTTAATTTGCACTCTTAAAACCAGCATCCCTAGCACTAGAATTCTTTACACCTGAGTGCCACTGCACTCTGCCCAGGTGTCACTCATACCACTTTTATTTACTCTGTAATTGTTTTTAAAGGTGGTTTCTAAAAAGCTCTATCTTGGGGCACCTAAGTGGCTCAGTCAGTTAGGCATCCAACTCTTGATCTCGCTCAGGTCGTGATCTCACAGTTGGGGAGATGGAGCCCCGCGGAGCCCCGCGTGACTAGCTCTGCACTGTCAGCACGGGCCTGCTTGGTATTCTCTTTTTTTTTTTTTAATTTTTTTTTTAATGTTTTATTTTATTTCTAGGAGGGAGAGACAGCGTGAGCAGGGGAGGGTCAGAGAGAGAGGGAGATACAGACTCTGAAATAGGCTACAGGCTCTGAGCTATTCCTCAGCACAGAGCCCGATGCGGGGCTCGAACCCACGAACGGCGAGATCATGACCTGAGTGAAAGTCGGACGCTTAACCGACTAAGCCACCCAGGCGCCCCTAGCCTGCTTGGAATTCTCCCACTCCACCCCTCCCCTGCTCGAGCTCTCTCAAAATAAACTTTCTACTTATTTTTTTTAAGTTTTTTTTTACTTTTATTTTTGAGAGAGAACGCAGGCACGAGCAGGGAAGAGGTGGGGATGGAGAAAGAGAGACAAGAGAGAGAGAGAGGCGGGGGAGGGGGTCAGGGAGGGGGGACAGGACAGAGGATGAGAAGCTGGCACAGAAAGCTGGACGCCGAGCTTGAGCCCACGAACTGTGAGATCATGACCTGAGCTGAAGTCCAACGCTTAACCCATTGAGCCGACCAGGCGGCCCTCAAAGTTAACTTTTTACAAAAGAGAAAGAAAAAAATAAAAAGCTATGATCTTGGCCCATTTAAAGAGAATTTTTATCTTTCTGTAAGGGTTTATTTGAGCCAAAATAAACTTTAAAAGGCCAGAAGAGCATACAGCCAAAATTTTACTTAGTAATACCCAAATTCCAAAAAACAATAAAATCCAATAAACCTCACATATGTATTCCCCCAAAGAAGTACATGAACGCTGGCAAAATGTTTCATATTTAACATTAAAATGGCTGCAGCCATAACTGTAAACAGAGGTATGCAACAATGTGACTACAAGAAAAACAAAAACTACAACAGGATGTTCTTTGAAGTTGTAATAAAGAAAAAAAAAAACTGAAAAAAAGACCCAATAAGTCATTTCTAAGGTAATCAATCCTTTGAGAAATCAAGTTTACTTACAAAACATAGGCCTGGCCTCAGTCCCTTCTCTATACCTGCATGGGACTTTGAGGGGCAATCGCCCCACTTTTAGGTTAACATGTTATTGAATTCATCTCTTTAAATGATCTAGAACTGAGCCCGAAAATTATTATTAGTGCCTCAGTTCGCGCTGTTTGTAGAATTTTACAATGACTACAATGCAGACTTGAGTAAGATTTTCCCATCTAAATCCTTGTCCTAAGTAACTTCTGAAGCCTAAAACCTACTACTCTATAGAAAGTCAAATGCCACAGTGTTTTCAAATAAACCTATTATTAAAAAGAGAACATATGTGTATTAAGCCACAAACACACAACCCAAAAGTTTGCCCCAGGCGAGGAGCGCCGGTGCGGACCAGACCACAACTTGCGAGCCTGCAGGGTGCAGGGTGGGGGAAAGGGAGAGTTGTGAAATCAAAAGTTGCCTAAGCAAAGGAAGACGTGTGACTCTTTTCAGAAGCCTTGGGGGGGCGGGGGGGGGGGAGGTCCCTTCGAACATTAAGCGTAGGAGCCATCTATAAACAGACCGAAGAAATGTTTACCAAACCTGAAGCCCAGGTGAAGGGTGCGATCCAGCCCCAACAGCTAACTCCGCCCCCGGCCCACACACGGGAGGCGGCGCAGCGAGTCTCCGCCTCTTTCTCCACTGGCGACACAAACCAAAACACCTGGGTTTCACCCCACCCGGGCAAAACCGAGCCTCGGACTCGACCTGTTTTCCTAAGCTCGCCTACGCCGGCAGCGCACATACTGCCCTCAAAACACACCCTAGAATGGGCCTCGAGCAAGATAGATTGTTCCTCGGGGGTCCCCCGTGTCACTCGCCCCCGCCACAGTGCCCACGTCCCACACGGCTCTCCCAAATCGCGAAGGCCTATCCTGGGGCCTCCCCGCCGTGTGGGGCGGCCTCCCGTCGTTTTTCCCAGCCCCACCGCTAACCGAAGTTGCCCACGCCCCCGTCACAATCGTAGTCCCGAAGGAAAAGTTTGTCCCGGGGAAGGAAAGCATCGTCATTTGGCTGCAACGTCACCGCGGAGATCATTCCCGAGACTGGCCAGGCCCGTAGACTCTTAAGAGGTGAGGAGCGTACCGCGAGCCCCCGAAGAGCTGCGGCTGGGGCCCCCGCACAAGGCGCCGGAGCCGACCGGAGAAGGCACTTACCCCGCGAGGAGCTCCGGGACAGAGAGAGTGTTAGAGAGGCTTCCGAGCCGGTGCCGCCATCAGCTGCCGAACCGCTTCCGCCACCACTACCTCTCTCCACCGGCCGGCTACGCCTCCCCTCTGGGCCAAAAAAGCCGGCGCACGTCACTTCCGGCTATGGGGCCGCCCCTTCCGCCGGCACCGCGCCTGGTGGGCGGGGCCTTTCCGCTGAACCGCGGCCTCTGGAAACAGGACCTTTCACTAGCTCCGTTGGCGGTTCCAAATTCCAGGCCGGCCTTTTACCTCGAATCGCCTACTCCTTTTTTTTCGGCCTCCCGGGAATCGCCCACAGACCTCGTCAAACAGGGCCCGTTTGGATTTGCGTTTTTCGTTTAACTATTACTTTGACCGGAAAGTTAGGCAACTTACCAGTTAGGTTGGAAGGCCAGTACGAAGTTCTGTGGACTATTAATTACCGTGGCATTGCCTGGCTCTTAAAAATACTGTCCAAATGAATCCCTTTATTTTATAGATAAGAAAGTAGGGAAACGATAGAAGTGAAGGAAGGGACCACAGAACTAGGGCTGCAACCCCTAACTCCAAAGCTCTTTTCCAACTCCTGGTTGGGAAATCTCAGTCCTGTGCTTGCTTGACTGAGATTTTGTTCATTGGAAGACCTCGGTTCTAGGCGCGATACAGTTCCAATGCTCTAGGATTCTATTTCCTCTTGCCCCAGCAATGGTCTTTTTCTGCCCCCACTTTTATGAGTGGTTACCTGCTTTTATTATCTGTGTGTGTGTGTGTGTAAATTTTGTCCTGTATTTCCTGTTCTTATATTTTGTAAAATCACTTTTGACTGTTAGGTGTCTTACTTTCCTATAGCAGGCATTCAGTTTGAATCCTAACTCCAAGGAAGCAAGTGTATTCTGTTCTAATTCATCATATTCCTCTGTTGCTATAAACCCCTTATCAAATCGTCAATATCCCCAGTAAAGAAAGGAAAATTGCCTCACATTAAACGCACTACAGAACATACAAAATCCTGTAATACTCCTTCCTTTTTTTCTTCCACATACTTAAGATTACAATACCTTCAGTAATATATATTCTCAGTGTTTGCTGATTTGTTTCCTATATGTTAAAATCTTTGAATCTGGTTCTGTTCTGTATATGATACTTGATGGTAGAATTTCAGAAGAACTTTACAGGTCATTTAGTACCAACCTTCCTATTTTACAGATGATGATAATGGTGTGATCATATCAGTAATCACTAGAGTTACTAATAGCATTCTGCTAGTAGTGGAAATAACTGCATCCCTTAAGAAATGTAAATATAATAGGCGTGGCTGGGTGGCTCGGTCTGTTCAGCTTCTGACTTGGGCTCAGGTCACTGATCTCAGGGTTAGTGAGTTCCAGCCCAGCATCGGGCTCTGTGCTGACACCTCAGAGCCTAGAGCCTGCTTCAGGTTCTGTCTGGCTTGCTCTCCCTGACCCTCCCCCCGACCCCCCAAGCTCTGTCTCTCTTTCTCACTCAAAAATAAATATTAAAAACTTTTTTTTAATGTTTTATTTATTTCTAGGAGAGAGAGACAGCGTGAGCAGGGGAGGGTCAGAGAGAGAGGGAGTCACAGACTGAAACAGGCTCCAGGCTCCGAGCTGGCAGTCAGCACAGAGCCCGACGCGGGGCTCGAACCCACGAACCGCGAGATCATGACCTAAGCGAAAGTCGGACGCTTAACCGACTAAGCCACCCAGGCGCCCCGAAAAAAACTTTTAAAAAAAGAATTCTTTTTTTTTTATGTTTATTTGTTTTTGAGAGAGACAGACAGAACGCGAGTAGGGGAGGTCCAGAAAGAGAAGGAAACACAGAACCCAAAGCAGGCTCCAGGCTCTAAGCTGTCAGCACAGAGCCCGATGTGGGGCTCAAACGCACAAAGCATGAAACCATGACCTGGGACGAAGTCGGATGCTTGATAGACTGAGCCACCCAGGGCCCCCAAGCATTCTTTCTATTTAATCTTCCCTGTTCAAATCACTGTGCAGTTTCTCTCTATTGACTGGACCCAGACTGATACAACAACTATGCCCCTTACTTTAGCTTCATAGGTAGAAACTGTCTTGATTATTTTTCCTTCTTCCCCATAAGTAATTGCTCAGTGAGTTCACTTCTTTCTGACCAGCTAGGGTTATTGCCATGAAGCTCTTTGTTGTACTGCAATCTTGTACTACTATTTGATGTTAATTATGATGCATAGGGGCTAGAATTTCTTCTGTAACATATAGTTTAGGTTGTAGAATTCAGTGAACAATGATTTATTGCCATTTAGCATTGGGTGTCCTAGATGAAAGAAATGCCTTTATTCCCAGATGAGGCCACAGCTACACTGATCTTGCCATGAAGACAAAGGGAAAAATGAAATTATTTCTAAGCACCCATGTTGAGCATCTTTAGAAAGTGATTTATAGTACATTTAATTGGTTAATTGTGAAAACTGAGTTTTGAGTTTGGTTAGTATAATACAGCAAGTTCTAAGAGGCTGAGAGTAGATAAAATTCCCCTTCTGGAATCTTTCCTTCTCTACACTTCTCCCTCCAGTTCCTGAACTCTTTCCCAGGCTCAACAACCCCTAAGCAAGCAGTCTTATACAGGGAAAGAAAAGAAGCTTAGGTTCAATATTAATCTCTGTGACTATGTAGGACTTAATGCAAGTATGAGGATCTCAAAATAAGACTTGTGAGCATGGGGTGCCTGGGTGGCTCAGGTCATAAACTTACGGTTCCTGAATTTGAGCCCTGCACCATGCTCACTGCTGTCAGCACAGAGTCCCCTTCTGATCTTCTGTCCCCCTCTCTCTCTGCTCCTCCCTCACTCATGCTCTCTCTGTCAAAAATAAACAGTTTTTAAAAAGGACTTGTAAGCTTGAAGAAATGAACCTGTCATTATAGGTTTCCATACAGCCATAGGGAAATCTCTGTAGAGAAGGGACCTTTCTTGTGCTTTTGAAAATCACAATTGCTGGCATTCCAGAGAACTTTCTTTTATCCCATATCCAACTATCATGCTATTTTCTTCTTCCCTTCTCAACTTAAGTTCTTTAAATAGCAATCTAGGGGCACCTGGGTGGCTCTGTCAGTTAAGCATCTGACTTCAGCTCCAATCATGATCTCACAGTTTGTGAGTTCAAGCCCCGTGTTGGGCTCTGTGCTGGTAGCTCAGAGCCTGGAGCCCTGCTTCGGATTCTGTGCCTCCCCCGACCCCTCTCTCTGGCCCTCTCCCGCTCACTCTCTGCCTCTCTCTCAAAAACAAACATTAAAAAAATTTTTAATAGCAATCTATATGACTAAATATATTTGAAATATTAATATTATTTTTTAAATTATTATTGGTGTCTCCCCCTTCTATAGCTTGCCACTTTCCCAAATGCTGCCCACTATCAAACTCATAGATTTGTTCCCACGGGGAGGGGAGATAGAAGGAAAATCTTTCTGGCATGTGTTTCCAAGGTCTCAAACCCCAAAACAGGGAGAGGATTTAGGATAAAGAGAATAGGGCTTGAAAAGAAGCCAGGGATAGGGAAATAAAGGTGGAGTGAGAACAGACAGCATCCTCTTCCCCAATTCTGGAAATGGATTTATCTGGTCTTGGGGAAAGGTGGAAAGGTACATGTAGGTAGACAAAACCATCCAACCTGTCTAACCTTCTTGGGTCTCCAAATATCCCTTCCCCATCTTAGTACTGCATAATATTCCAAAATCCTCATAAAACTGGGATTGAGGAACCCAAAATAGAAATTGAAATGGTGGACTACATCAATGAATTTTTTTTTATAAGCTTGAGTCATGGGCAAGTTGTCATACTCTACATGTTTATTGTATTTATTTTATTTATTAGAGGGAGAGACAGTAAGGGAGGAGCAGAAAGAGAAAGGGAGCAAAAGAATCCTGAGTAGGTTCTGCGCTGTCAGTGCAGACCTTGACACAGGGCTCAATCCCATGGCACTGGGATCATGACTTGAGCTGAAATGAAGAGTTAAATGCTTAACCAACTGAGCCACCCAGGCGCCCTTCGTACTCTGCATGTTCATCATTAACCATGTACTCCCATTTCTTCACTCACCATTCATTCCTCACCTCACACAATGTGCTCACCCCCACAGGCCCACTGGAAAGTCCTATGATAATATCATCAATAACCCTCAGATTTCCCAGCCTGATTTTCAATTCTCAGACCTTACATCCTTTTCAACAGACAAGCCAATGTTGTTGATGTTATTGTCCACTCCTTCCTTGTTGAAACTGTTTCCTACCACCCCTCTGTGATATAATTGCAACCGAGTCTTTCTTCTGTTTCTCTGAGTACTTGTTCTTAATTTCATTTGCACACTTCTCATTTTGCAATTGCCTCCTTACGCTGATCTTCCTCAGAGTCCAGCTTTCTGTCCCTTCAGCTGTAAATTCTTTCCTATTATTATTACCTATGTTCTTCAACTGCCAAATAGACTAATATTTGTGTTAAGAACTGCCAGATCTCCAGCCCAGGCTCTCCTCCTGACATCAACCCCCGTATACATTACCACTCGTATGTCGTCATAAACTCAACACAAACGTCATAAACTCAACATCCTGCAGGAAACTGATAATACATTGAAGAAGTCATTGAAGGGAGTTTAGTAAAGAGTTTGAGAGATTCAGTAAGGATTCACTAGCAACAGAGGGAAGCAGTTATTCCCATTAGGCCTAAAGGTGCTAGGGAAGGAGATGTTACCTGCACGTTGAGAAAGGGCTGCCAGACAGAAGCTATGGCTACACCCATGACCACTATGGCCTGTCTCCATGATCTCTTGCTGATACCCATTGGCCAAACCCACTCTGAAACCAAAGGTCAAAGGAGCACAGATGACTCCATCCGCAGAGGTCGGCTTCCTGAGTCACAAAGCAGTGGGGTAAAGGGTGGAGAAGAGCTCTGGGGGGACAAATGGAGGCTCATTAGCACATCACTGCAGTGAACGGCTTCACAGGTTGGTTATCCAGCTTTCCAGCCAAGAATCTGAGCATTTTCCTCAACTCCTCTGTCTCACCTTCTCCACTATATCCAATCAGTCACCAAATCCTCCGCATGGTACTTTCTGAGTGTTTCTCACATCCATCCCCTCCTTGCATCCCCACAAGGGCTCCAGCTCTTCTCATCTTGATAAATTCGTGCATCTCTTATTTAGGCTTTCAGCTTCTAGCTTCACTCATCCCTTCACCATTCCATCACAGTGCTACTGAAGTTATCTTTCCATTTTTTTATGTTTATTTCATTATTTTAAAGAGAGAGAGCCCATGCGTGCACATGGAGGAGGGGCAGAGAGGGAGGAGAGAGAGAATCCCAAGCAGGCTGCTGCTGTCAGCACAGAGCCAAGTAAGGGGCTTGATCTCATTACCATGAGATCATGACCTGAGCCCAAATCAAGAGCCAGGTCGCTTGACTGACTGAGCCACCCAGGTGCCCCACTACTGAAGTTATCTTTCTACAAGGCTAAGCTCTAAGCTCTAAGCACTTTAAAGGCAGGATGTTGCTTTTACTCTCAGGCTTAAACTTCTTTTTTAATTTAAGGGGCACCTGGGTGGCTCAGTCAGTTGAGTATTCAACTTCTGCTGAGGTCATGATCTCACAGTTCATGAGTTCAAGCCCAGCATCAGGCTAGATGCTGACAGTGCAGAGCTTCCTTTGGATACCTCTTTTCCCCTCTCACTCTCCCCCTCCCCTGCTCACATGCATGCTCATGTGCTCGCTCTCTCTCTCTCCCTCAAAAATAAAAAAAATAAACATTAAAAAAATTTTAGGGGCACCTGGGTGGCTCAGTCAGTTGAGTGTCCGACTTCAGCTCAGGTCATGATCTCATGGGTTGTGAGTTCGAGCCCCACATCAGGCTCTGTGCTGATAGCTCAGAGCCTGGAGCCTGCTTTGGATTCTGTGTCTCCCTCTCTCTCTGCCCCTCCCCTGCCCACACTCTGTCTCTCTCTTTCAAAAATAAATAATAAAAAATCTTTTAAAAATTTTTAATGAATTACTAAATTACATAATTGTAATTAAATAAATTATAAACAGCATACACAGTAATTCCAAGGAAAGCCAAGCAGTATTGATGTGTTAAGTAACAGGTGAAATCTTCTAAAGAAGTAACCATTGTTAACACTTTTGTTTTATTTTTCCAGAGAGGGTTCTTGTTTGTTTTTCCAGCTTTATTGAGGCATGACTGAGAGATTTTTATTTTTGTTTACTTTTTATTTTGAAACAATTACAAACTTAGAGGAAGCTGCAAACAATAGTACAGAGACCTGGTATTTCACCCAGTGCTGTGGGTTGAATTGTGCCCCTCACCAAATATGAGTTCACGTCCTAATCCTGGGTACCGATGAATGTAACCTTGTTTGAAAATGGGGGTCTTATTACATATAATCAAGTTAAAATGAAATCATACTGGATTAGGGTGGGCCCTGGTCCAATAATTGGTGTCCTTAGAAGAAGAGGGAAATTTGAACACTGACACACGGAATACCACGTGACAACAAAGGCAGACCTTGGAATGATATCTATACAAGCCCAGGAAAGAGAATGACAGGCAAGGCCTCGAAGCTAGGGAAGAGGCTAGGAGGCATCTTCCTCTAGAGTCTTCAGAGAGAGCGGTCCTACCGACACCTTGATTTCATGTTTGTAGCCTCCAGAAATGTTAGAATAAATTTCTGTATTTTTAATAAAATGTTTAATTATTTTCAAGTTTGAGAGAGTGGGGGGAGGTGTGTGTCTGCTTGAGTGTGCAAGTGGACTAAGACCGGGGCAGGGGTGGGGAACAGAGGATTCAAAGTGGGCTCTGTGCTGACAGCACAGACTTGAATTCATGAACCGTGAGATCATGACCTAGGCCAAAGTCTGACGCTTAAAGGCACCCCCAGGGACCCCCAAAATTTCTGTTGTTTCAAGTTACTCAGTTTGCATTAATTTATTACAGCAGCTTTAGCAGACTAAAACACTCAGCTCTCCCCAGTGGTAATATTTAATTTACTATACAGCAAAATATTAGAGGAAGGAAATCGACATTGACATGATACTGTTAACTAGACTACAGGTCTTGTTCCCATTATACCCTAGATTGATTTTTTTTTAATCACAGAGAAGTATGCATGCTTGTGTGCACATACACATGCACATGCAACATTTTCAGTGCCTTCTATGTTCCTTAGTTCTCAGTTTAGATAAATGTTTGATCATTGGTAACATACATGACAAAGGATCTTTATATAAAGTGCACCCTCAAAACAAGAAAAAGACCAACCAATGGAGAAAATGAGTTAAAAGATATAAATAGGCAATCCACAAAAGGATAAATATAAATGGCCAATGAACACACAAAATGATACCAAGCTTTACTAATGATCAGTAATGAAATATTTTTCACCATTAAATAGTCACAAATGTAGAGACTGATAAGAGAAAGAGATACTCACGTTAGAGAGGTGGGATGTAAATTAGTACAAAATTTTTAGGAAGACAGTTTGACAGTATCTGTAAAATTTAAGGTGTTTGCACGATTTGACCCAGCAATGCATTTCTAGGATTCTTGGAAATTCTTACACACATGCACAAAGATAATATCTATCTTTTAGAAAATGTTTAGAAAACATAGAAAACATTCTAAACATTTTCTAAATAGATAGTTTAGAAATAGAGGAATAGTTACATACATTTTGATATGCCATATTATGCAGCCTTTCAAAGAATGAAGTAGACAAGCAATCATATATTGATATGTGAATCAAAAAAAAACAATAAAATAGGTATCAGACAGGCTGTATTTAAAGAGCATAGGCTCTATTTGGATTCATAATCCAGGCTTCACCATGTACTAGCACTAGGAACATGGATAATTTGAATATTTACTTAACCTTTGGAACTTCAGTTTCCTTACAGGAAAATGAAAATAGTAGTATTTATATCTATCAGATAGAGTCATTGTGAGCATTAAATTAATTCATTTACATATATATTAAAATGGTATATAGTGCACAGCTATTGTTCTGTAAATGTTAGCTACTACCATTATTATTGTTTATATAAAAAATCTATATATGTTATCAACACTTTAAATAGACACATACATATATGCATGCCTGCATATCAAATTGTGACTTCTGAGTAGTGTAACTTCCACTTTTAATAATATAGACTTCTTTTTAAAATTTTTTATTTATTTTTGAGAGAGAGAGAGAAACAGAGCATGAGTGACAGAGGGATAGAGAGAGAGGGAAACACAGAATCCAAAGCAGGTTCCAGGCTCTGTGCTGACAGCTCAGAGCCTGACACGGGGCTCAAACTCAAGAACTGTGAGATCATGTCCTGAGCTGAAATCTGACGCTTAACCGACAGAGCCACCCAGGTGCCACTATAGACTTCTTAATCAGTTGCAGAAACAGTTGACTTTTGTGATTGTCCTTGGCCAATCCACATCTGCACTGCCTTGCTATTTCTGGAGAATCCCCCACCTTATGAAGGAAGCCAAGCATCTACTCTAGAAACTGAAATGCAAGCTACATGCTTTCCCATACTCCCTTGTGGTCAGGGCATGCACTACACTAGTCAGATGCTTCCAGAATCCATTTGGGCCCAGGAGAGGCAGCAGCTTGGTGGCAGCTACATTCTGTTTCCAGAGGAAGATGTGACAGTAATTGTAGCATCAGAGGGGTAGCAGAACCAGGTGTGAGGTTGGCACTGGCAGGATGGGGACGTTTTCACAGGGTATACTGGGCCTATGACTTTCAAGCCTTCCCAAAGAATCTGTGAGCTACTCTCTATCTTTTAAATAAAAACCTTTCCCTAAATTAGCCAGAGTTGGTTTCTTTCTAGAAACCAAGATGGGGTGCCTGGGTGGCTCATTCAGTTAAATGTCCGACTTCTGCTCAGGTTATGATCTCACTGCTCATGAGTTCAAGCCCCGCATCAGGCTCTGTGTTGACAGCTCAGAGCCTGGAGCCTGCTTCGGGTTCTGTCTCCCTCTCTCTCTGCCCCTCTCCCACTCATGCTCTGTCTCTCTCTCAAAAATAAATAAACCTTAAAAAAAAAGAAAAGAGAAACCAAGAACCCTGACTGATGAAGTATATTTTTGAAATTAACAACTTTCTTAACTTTTTACTTATGAACAATTTCAAACGTATAGAAAAGTTCAAACAATGGTGACGATAAGTACTTGCATACCATCCAACCAGATTCAACAATCTGTGATGTTTTCATGAAATTTCTTTATCTGTGTGTGTGTATGTGTGTGTATATTCTTCGCTGAACATTTGAAAGTTAGTTTCAGACACCTAAGTAAATGAGTAATAATTCCATAATATCCTCTGGACTGTATTCAAATCTCCCAAATGTCTCAGAAATGCCTTTTGCACCTATTTTTTTTTTTAAGGCCAATACAATACATTGTTTTGGTTAAGTCTATTCAGTGTCCTTTTGTAACTTAAAAAATGTAATTAAAAAAAGGAAATATATGGGCTTTGGTTTTTCTTTTAATGATTTCTACCAAATGATCAACAAGATAAATATCAGAACAGATATTAAGCACTAATCACATGACAAGCCTGCTGTAAGACGTATCAATATGAATAAGACAAGGTCCCTGAACTCAATGATACAGGCTCTCTGTGCTTCTCCAAACACACACAATTGTTGGTCTCACTTTTAGCCAGCTCAAGGAATGGATAGACCCGGGGAATATGGGATAATCATTTCTGTGGCTCAGATCTACATCACAGAATGGAAGAGCCAAGTGAGGCTGGTGACACACATCTAATAATTTATCTTCTGCTACTTCCTGAATCCTACATGAACGCCTCGGCATAGCAATCATGGATGTCACTGCCTGATTCCAATCTAATTTTCCATTCTCAACCCTTACCGCTTCCTCTTGCAAACTCGAACTGGTCCCACACTTTCTGGAATATGTTTCATCTTTTCCCACATGTACATTCCCCTACATGCTTTTTCCTCCATGTCTATCTTCTTCAGTAAAAATGTTCCAGAGTATATTTTAAAATATATTTTCACGGGGACACCTGGGTGGCTCAGTTGGTGGAGCATTTGACTTCTGGCTCAGGTCATGATCTCACCGTTCATGGTTCAAGCCCCACATTGGGCTCTGTTCTAACAGCTCAGAACCTGGAGTCTGCTTCAGATTCTGTGTCTCCCTCTCTCTCTGCCTCTCCCCTGCTCTCACTCTGTCCGTCTCTCTCTCTCAAAAATACACTAAATATTTTTAAAAACTAAAATATATATTTTTTCATTTATATACGTGTATATGTGGATGCATATGTGATATATGTAATATACACACAAGCCTTCTTCATTTGTTTTGTTAAAAGCTGTTTTTCAGTTTGTAAGAAAATTGCCTTGTAGCCTGGATCAGTAATTGACACTGTGTCTAATCTGAAAAAATGAAGGTCAAGATTTAGCAACACGATTGAAAATATAGACAAAAACGTGAAAGTGTCTAAATTACTAGCTAGTTTACATTGATCATATCTTCAGAGTGATTTACAAATCTTCATTGTCATTATAAAGAGAACAAGCATAGCTAGAGACTTTAAAATTTTGTTGGTGTTTATTTATTTTTGAGAGAGAGAGAGAGAGAGAGAGAGAGCAGGGGAGGGGCAGAGAGAGAGGGAGACACAGAATGTGAAGACAGGCTCCAGGCTCTGAGCTGTCAGCACAGAGCCTGATGGGGGGCTTGAACTCATGAACCACGAGATCATGACCTGAGTTGAAGTCGGACACTTAACTGACTGGGCCACCCAGGCACCCTTGTTATAGACTTTTAAATTCAGTTTGCTTAACCTAAAAAACAAAAAAACAAAAACAGTTCACCAATTTCTCCTACCTACTTACAGCTTATTAAAAATAATGAAGAAATTTCCTTTTCAGAGCACTTTTAATACTCTCCAAAATAGTCCCACGCCTTAGACTGCCAGTACAAATACTTTGTCACACAGCTAAGGTCACATGTTGTTAAAATTCCTTATTAAGGAAAAGCCTCTCTGTGTGTTTTTGATTTTCATTTCTGACCCTTAATTAGAATGAATGAAGTTACCCCATTTACAGATTGCAAGAGCTGCCAGGACTCCTAAAATTACTAGAAAGGGTGATGAAATCCGTGACTTTCCTAGAACAATACTACATGTGTAGTTGAGCACCTGTGTGCCTCCCTGTCTATGTGGAAGAGGCTACATGTACCTAAGGCATGATCTCTGCAGCTTTATGCAACACAATGGCATGAAGACAAATGTTTATAAAAGAATACATTCCAGGGGCGCCTGGGTGGCTCAATTAACTGTCTGACTTCAGCTCAGCTCATGATCTTGCAGTGCATGGTCATGATCTTGCAGTGCGTGAGCTCGAGCCCCACATCCGCCACTGCAGTCACTCTAGAGCCTGCTTGGGATTTTCTCTCTCCCTCTCTCTCTGCTCTTCCCCCACTTGCACTCTCTCTGTGCCTCCAAATAAATACATAAACTTAAAAAAAATACATTCCAATTCCTGGAATCTCTTGATAGGATTGCTCCATTGTCAAACAGTAAAGGAATGCTTACATACAAATAAATAATGCTCTCCTTGAGTGAAGTCAGCTCTCCAGTGTTTAATTACTGGATATGTACTTGGGAGTTTCAAGTTTGAGTGAGTGTTTCATTTCTCACTTATGGGATTCAGCTCACCTCTTGGCACCCATGATGGGGTAAACATTGGCTACCAGATGCCAGAAGTACACCCCTCCCTGTACCCAGCAGATGGTGTGCAGATGACAGACACAATGCCCTAAGAGACAGCTCCATCCTGAACTGGCTTGTTTGATTTACCTACTTATTTGACATCTGATACAAACAAAGGAAGTCACATAATTTATATCTAAGCCTTGAAGTGTCAGAGTAAAGCATGGACACACCACACAAAATTAAGGAGACCAGGAACATTATCAGTGTTTTTGCGTCTACCTACCACATTCCTCTGCTTCCTCTAGAAGTAACCACAATCTTGAACTGTGTTTATATTTCCTACTTAAAAGAATATATATTTGGCACATATGTATATGCTTTTCAACTTTGTATTGTTTCATTTTCCTTGTTTTATGCTTTATAAAAATGATACTGGGTCACCTGGGTGGCTCAGTCGGTTAAACTTCAGCTCAGGTCATGATCTCGTGGTTCGTGGGTTTGAACCCACACATCGGGCTTACTGCTGTCAGCGAGTAACCTGCTTCAGATCTGTCCCTCTCTCTCTCTCTGCCCCTCTCCTGCTGGTTCTCTCTCTCTCTTTCTCTCTCCCTCTCTCTCAAAATAAATGAACTTTAAAAGAAAAATGATATCAAATTTACTGTAGTCTTCTGTAACTTGATTTTTTTTTTTTACCCCAGCGTATGTTTCTAAGATTCATCTGTGATGTTACCTGCAGGTAGAGTTCACACATTCGTTTTCACTGTTGTATAAAATTCTTCTGCTTGACCATAGCACCACTTACTAAGTTGTTCTAAAGTCCTTGGACATGTGGGTTGCTTAATTTTGGGGGTGGGGGGTTGTTGGTTGGTTGGTTTTCCCCATTATGAATGAAGCTGCTGAGAATGTGTGTTGAAGAGTTGCAAGAGGTCCCTAGGAATGAGACCCAAGAAAAGAACTGTTGAATCTCAGAATATGCAGAAGTTCAATTTTACAAATTAGTGCCAACAGTTTTCAAAGTAATTCCACCAGCGGTATGTAGGAATTCCTGTTAATCCACGTTCTCCTCAACACTTGATGTTATCAGGCTTTGCTTTTTCTCCACCTAGGCGATAGAATAATACCTCACTTGGGATCAATCCTGAGCTTTCTTCACTTTGTGCAACCCTGACAACATTCCAAGCTGCCCCAGAGCTGTGGATCCAGAAGGCATTGAAGGAGGTAAAGAAGGATGGAAAGTTTCATGCTGAACCAAGACAACACTGAAATTTGTGGAACTGACCCCTGTAAGAGCATGTCCCGTGAGACTCATGGTTATATTGTTGTGCCCGAATCGTAAGTCCCCTGAGACTCCTAAGGAGCCGTCACCAATGCAAGTACATAAGGGTCTTTATTACAAGCTGGAGCAGGGGCTCACCCGTCTACCGATGCAGCGGCAGCAAGGAGAAGCCTTGAATAATGGTGAGCAGGGTTTTTATGGGATAAGGGACAGGGGTGTTACAGTGCACACGTTGTACATTTTGCATTATCACATAAGCACCAATTATAATTGTACAACACCCATGGTTATAGTTTTGACCATTCAGTATCCATGAGGCATCTGTTACTTTTGGTGGGACCCAATCATGACTTTTGAGAATCCTTTGAAAATGACCAATTATAAGGTGAGCTCAAAGGGCCTACCTGGGGTTTAAGCAAGCAGTGAGTGATTGGCTAGTTTGTACAGAGTAACTACCTGCAGTTCCCAGCCCTGACTCAGACCACAAGAATGTTACACATTTCTTTTGATTGGCTGATCCCAGGGTGGTCCTGAGGGTGGCTTCAGCTGAAGCTTTTCCTGGAATTAGGGCTATGTGCAGCCCAGGGTTGCTCTTAATGGAGGCCTTAATTTCAGGCTCTTCAATATACTATGTACATCATTCATTGAATTCATATTTTTAGTTTCACCTATGTGCCAGACACTTTCCTGGGCCCAGGAAAATCACAACGAATGACAGACATGGTCCTTGCCTCTTTGAGCTTACATTCTCATCAGGGAGGAAACAGACAATAAACAAATGAATATATGATATAATATCAGAAAGTTAAGATCAGCTTTGGGGCCACATAGGCCAGCACTCAAGTCCATTCTCTTGACCTCTCTGTGCCTTAGTTTCACTTTTTTTTTTTAATGTTTATTTATTTTTGAGAGAGAGAGAGAAAGAAAAACAGAGCACAAGTGTGGGAGGGGCAGAGAAAGAGGGAGACACGGAATCTGAAGCAGGCTTCAGGCTCCAGGAGCTGCCAGCACAGAGCCTGATGTGGGGCTTGAACCGGGAGATCATGACCTGAGCTAAAGTTGGACACTTAACCAACTGAACCATCCAGGTGCCTCTCCTTTACCCTGTTTAATGTGACAACAGAGATTTCCAGAAGCTCTTACCAGACTTTACTTCCTCTTTTTCCTTGTTTCCGGTCCTGGTATTATTCCCAACACCTCTTTTGGGGTGGGTTCATAGCAGAGGCAATCACTGAGCCAGAAGACCTTAGAGCTGTCCATTCCCCCAAAGACCAGCCCATAAGCAGAGGATAAACATCACCAACACAACCTAGTTGTCCTCTTTACCAAATAACAAATTTTGGAAATCATAACTTTGAGGACTTCAAATGTAGTGTATTTCACTTTAGAGAAATAAATATACATCTCCAAGATTCCAAGAACAATCACATTGCAAACATATATAACATATGAGTATGTGATTGCAAAGATGTTTCCTATCTGCTCTCCCCTCATAATAGAATTTTACCTAATTACTGGGATGGTATCTAAAAGGTGAGCAAAATGCTAATATCAGAAACTGTTAGGTATACTAAAGTTTATATAAACAGTGTTAAATAAGCATTTTCATAATGTTTGCTTAACATTTGCTTTCAAGAAGATTTTTCTGCCTACACAATAGACCTGTGATCAGTTTCCCACATCTCGTGAATGATGTGGACTCTGGCTCCTTTGCATACAAATGTTTATTGAAAAAAGCCTGGGATTCTGGGAAAGGCCACACCCCTGTAATAATGGTGCCTTCTTTTCAATGGCAGAGAGCATGTCTGCAGCACACAAAGGTAAGTAAGGCTAGGAGGAGATGTGCCCGAGCAGACTGTGGGGGGAGAAATGTGATGGGGGCAGAAATGTGATAGCAAAGGGCTTCACAGCAGTCCGGGAGTTTCTCCCTGTCCTTCCAATCTCCCTCAGGATAAAACGTCACACCTCACATTCAAAACAATCCTTTTCCACACATGCTTCCCTTTGTCTACCAAGTAATCCCTACAAAGAATTCAGAGCCTGGAGGGCAGTCAATGATCAAGAAACACTGAAGGACAAAAAACAAAACAAACATTGTAGGACACAGGAAGCAAATCCAAATAAGGATGGCTGAATAGTGAATAGTTCATCACTATCAAGATATTTGACACAGAAGTCTCTTTTGTGGCTTTCTTCCCTAGCCTGGATGGATTAATGCGAATCATACACATATTTATCATGAAACATTTCAGACATTCAAAAAACAGAAGTAGAAATACCCATGTGCCCTTGATCCAGTTTTAAAGAATAAAATTTTATCCAGTGCGATTGTAAGCCCCTAGGTATTCCTCAGAGATTGCGTCTCCCTCCCTACGGACAGAACCAGTATTCTGAATTGAGTATCATCCCATGCATTTCATGAAAATTATATTTCATGCCAACCCTATGGAAGTTATGAACATACTCTTTCAATTCCAAAGCTCTAGGGCACTTTTTAAATTGTGCTAAAAATATCTCTCTTATTGCTCTAATAAGTTAATACTAAAAATATTTTTAGCATCACATGAAGCTTTCTACAGTGCATTATTTTAAATGAGTCAATTAATTGGTAATAAATATCTCAAGTTAACAATAAATTTAAGTAATCTGGGGACTCTGTGGATTAATAGTTTTTAATTCCACTTTTCTTTAGAGCTTAAAAAAATGAAGCCATTCAAAAGTAGAAGGCATCCTTAATTACCTGGAGGTTGGCCAAGGTCCATGCCATTCATTGTCAATGGACAGTAGCCTGAACGTAATACTTTTTTCTTTCTTTCTTTCTTTCTTTTTTTTTTTTTTTGGCTACCCTTAACTTCTGCCATAGAGAACATAATACTTTACAGGGACTAGTAACTAAGAGGTGTACTCTATGCTCTTTAAGGTAGGCAAATTCCCAATGAACTCAGCCTTGTGCCTGACACTCCCTGGTATTAATTAGGCATGTTTCAGAGTTGTATGGCTGTTTGTTAAGCAACAGGGCACCATTTTCTGAATCTCTTCACCATGACAGTCATCCAAGAGGCATGTTTGCTAGACATCAAATACTTTTGCCAGAATGGCAGAACAGCTGATGCACTTAGAAAGGGCATTGTTTTAGGCTAGCTCAGTAAAATATGAATGGGTCAAATGAAGCACAGTTCATTCTGTGAAGGGCCAGATTATTGAAGCATTGCTGGGAATCAGCAGTGAGGATAAGCTAGAGCCCAGTTCCCAGAACAATGACCTGGTATATTATTAATTCAAACCCACAATTGTTTATCTAAAACTGAAATCTAAGGAACTCTGGAAGCTGATAATTTGTTCAAAACTCGGTAGATGCCAAAACCATATACTAGTCTGAACTCATTTAGCGGCACGCCGTCACTTGAACTGATACTAGGCTATTTAAAGTCTTTATTTAAACTAGTTCTTGTGACTATTTCTATGTTTTGTTGCAGAAACATTAATGTATTTGATGAGAGGTTTTGCTCCTGGAAATAGCTATACAATATGCACAATTACCATTTTTTATTTATTAAAAACAGGTAGAGCAAGGATGCGGAAATTTCTCTGGTCAAGTGTGCAATCAAAGATAGCCAGGCTGGAGCTATCTTGAGGGTACCCCACTCAAGAGAAGCTGCCTGTGGGGCAAGAGCAGCATTAAGGGGGTCAGTAGGGTTGTATGAGGGAGAGAAGAAGGAGTTGACAGGCTTGAAAATGCATCAGGCTGATTTATCCCAAATCAGAGGAACAGTGGGGACCCCCACTATAGGGTGCCCCAAAGAACCTCTACATATGCTCCACTGGATGCCTGTTTCACAGAAAGCATCTATAGTCAAGAGAGAACAAACACAGTACAACTTAAGTAACATGGCACTTGCCCCTTTTCACTGCCCTCCCGTTTGCCACAATACCAGAGGAGAAAAGGACCCAGGAGCGTATGTGCACGTGGGTCTCCCTTTCAGGCTTCTCTCACTTTGATCTCCACAGTTAACCCTTGCCACCTTCCATCCCATTCCATCCTTTCTTCGATCCCTGGCAGAGAAATTGTTGTGCCTGGCTCTCTGGCTCACACATGAACAAAAGCACATTGTTTCTCTCAGCACAGCCAAGCAGGCCGGAATTTTCCAAAAGAAACTGAAGACAAAGAAACACGAGCAAAAAAAACACAAAGTTCATAGGTAGAGTCAAGCTAACAGTCCATGTTTCCAATCCTACAGGACCTACACAGCGCCAAACTCTCAACTATCCTGTCCCACACCCTCTCTGAGAGTCCTGTCCAGGGAAACTCGATGTCATATCTTCCACAGACCTCCTCTCCACACCTTTCTTTATTTCCAGTGCCTTCTTAGAGGAGGATGTGGAAGACTCATGGCTGAACAATGGGTGATACACACATAGATTAAGAAATATCACACTTTCAAAGCTTTTGAGTCAGACAGGCATGCCTGGCTTTATGAGAATGCTTTACCTCTTACAACCTTATCTTTTCTATCTATATGGCATGTCTTTTGGTAGAGTTGCAAAGTGCTCATATAAATGCTTGCATATGGAAAGTACTCAAGAAATGTTCCCCAGCATAGGGAATACAGTGAATGATATTGTAGTCATGATGTGTGGTGACAGACGGTAGCTACACTTGTGATGAGCATAGCATATTGTATAGACTTGTGGACCTAAATTGTACACCTGAAACTGTAACATGGTATGCCAACTATAATTCAATTAAAAAATGTTGGCTGGAATGCCTGGGTGGCTCAGTGGGTTAAGTATCTGACTTTGGCTCAGGTCATGATCTCACAGGTTGTGGGTTTGAGCCCTGTGTTGGGCTGACAGCTCAGAGGCTGGAGCCTGCTTCAGATTCTATGTCTCCCTTTCTCTCTCTCTCTCTCTACCCTTCTCCTGCTTGTGCTCTCTCTCAAAAAAAAAAATGAATAAACACTTAAAAAATAAAAAATAAAAATAAAGTGTTTGTTATTATCATTATCATTCAGTGTAGGAACACAGTACTGGATGGTTTCAAAACCATCTCATACTGTCTTCCTTCTCCCTCCCTGTATCTTATGTCTCCATCTCTCCTTTCTTTCTCACATTCCTCCTACTCTCATGGGTAGGTAAAGGTCATTTCTTCTTACCTGGATATACCCAACAGGTTTCCCTATCGATTTGAACAAACCATATTATAGGTTTATGGGAATAAATCATAAAATTCATCAATCCACACACAGGAGAAACTTAGCTTTTTTTTTTTTTTAAGTTTATTTATTTTTGAGAGAGAGAGAAGGAGAGCTTGCAAGCAGGGGAGGGGCAGAGAGGGAAACAGAGAATCCCAAGCAGGCTCCATGCCGCCAGTACAGAACCCGATATGGGGCTTGAGCTTGCAAACTGTAAGATCATGACCTGCGCTGAGATCATGACCTGAGCCAACATCAAGAGCCAGTCACTTAACTGACTGAGCCACCCAGGTGCCCCAAAGCTTAGCTGGCATCTGGACCAAAGAACCTAAATACCATGGCACACAACTACATCCCAGGACTAGCTGGACATTTCTGTTTGATCTCTGAAGGACATCTTCATTTCTAAAACCTAGAAGGTGAATCTTAAGGTCAACCACTCATCATCACATTTTCCCCAACTCATCTGGCTCATGTTTGAGCCTTCTCATCCCCATCCAGGCATCAAACAGACCCAGGCTCAAACCTTGGCTCAGTATTAAATTACTGACATTAAGTGCTTAATTTTTCTAAGCTTCAGTTCACTCTTTGTGGGATTGTGATTAGACTATATCCCTAACAGAGCCTTTGAAGATTAAATGAGAAAATGAAATGTCAGGCACTTAAGGGCCAATAAATGGTGGCTGACATCGTCACTATATGTTTACCATATTACAATTACACTATATGAACAATTAAGTGGACAATTTATATCCAAAGATTTAAAAAGGACTTTCTGTTATATAATCTCTCATTCACATAGAACCTAGTCAGTAAATCAGTGATTCTCAACACTGAGGTTCTTAAGAGTCATCTGTTTACCTTTAACCCTTGATAAATGTCCTACTCAACTTAGACGGAAGTACAAATAGCACATTTATGGACCTGGATACTATTGATTTTCTATTTAGGGGCCATCATTATTCCCAACTCCAATCACATGATTAAACAAAATTTCCCTTATATTTATTGTTCTTGGAAGCCTGTCAATTAAGGTAAAGAATTTGACTACTAACATGTTTACATTTCACACTCATATTGACTATCAGGGCCCCGTGCCCCTAGTCTTTGCTTCTGTCCAAAGTCCCTCCTACAAAATGCAGCCATTTCTTCTCTGTAGTAGGAGGTAAAAATGTTTGGTTTTCTTTAATGTTTGTTAAATAAGTAAATCCACAGGTAGAGGATGGCTAAATGGCCCTCATGTTGCCACCTCGTCTGAAGAATGAGTGGGTCACAGATACCAGACATAGCATCGCATACTTTTTTTGTTTGGAAATGTACCAGTGAGAGGCAGACCTATGTTGCTGAGTCAGACGCACCTGGACTGGAGGTTTGACTCTGGAAAGCTGAGTTTATCTCTTTGACCTCCTTAAAGATGTAGATAATGATAGCACCTACCTCCTAAATCATTGGGAGGATTAAATGAGTTAATGAGAAGTATATAGCTTTTACTAGATAGTCTCCTGGGTGTGGACTTCACATCTGCCTTTGAGGTTGCTCCAGCCGCTCTTATTTTTGTTCACCTCTTTGACTGGGATGAGAAAACTGGCATGTGAAAAATGGACTTTTAGATATTAGATAAAAACTAAAAAAATATGAGTAAAGCATGGGCTTTACTTAATCATATTGGTTCATTTTCTATGACAAATGTACCTTAGTAATGTTAGTAATAGGAGAAATGAGTTGTGGGGTAAATGGAAACTCTGTAATATTATTGTAACTTTCTTATCAATCTAAAACTATTCTAAAGTAAAAAGTTTATGGGCTATTAAAATATCTGTTAATATCAAAATTATAAGAACTCAAAGTTATACATATGTTTGTAATTTTTCCTATCTGTACATAATATGTCTATTTGTACAAAAAATCAGAATAAAAATGGAAAGGAATTTTTTATTTTATTTTTTAAAGTTTTTAAAATTATTTTGGGAGAGAAAGAGAGAGACAGAGAATGCAGGAAGGGCAGAGAGAGAGGATCCCAAACAGGTTCTGCACTGTCAGCACCAAGCCCGATGCGGGGCTCAAACTTACAAACAGTGAGATTGTGACCTTAGCCAAAACCAAGTCGGACGCTTACCCAATTGAGCCACTCAGGTACACAAGAAAGGAATTTTTTTTAAATGGACTTCAGCCAGGATTAAAGAATACTTTGGTGAGATGATAACATCGATTACTTCTAAAACCCGCAGGCCTCTTGTATGAAAGACAAGATATATGCTGTTTAGTGCCCAAGGCAGAAATAATGAGCAGAAACTAAAAATGATGCAGTTTCAGCTCAGATAATGATTAAAACTGACCACACACACACACACACACACACACACACACGGCCTCTTTCAAAGATGTTCATGGAGGGGGCAGATGACCACCCATCAGGGGATGTTGTAATGAGTGGGTATCAACTCGCACTTGATAAAATTTTATGTATTTTATGACCATCTCCTTATCCTCATGTCCGTCTGTTCTACTTTGCCCTTTTCTCCCTTTATGGTTTTTTCCCCTTTCTTTATGCTTTTGGTACATTAAGTTTTAGGTTTGGAAAAGACTTCAAAGACCATCTAGCTCTTATCGGTGCATGGAGTTTTGACTCTCTCCTTGGCTTCTGGTATTATATGTAAACACATCACCAAGAGTCCTACTCATTCAACTTAAACTTTATTCCTTGTTCTCTCTTCTACTGGCTCAAGATCCTCATCCCAGGCTTTCTTCCCTTTGACAACTTGTCTGGACACACCTCTCCGTCTCTGATATCAGAATGCTCATAGATCTGTTCTCGCCCTCTTGCCACACATGAAGCCATGACTGTCCTGCTACTAGGAAAGTCTCAGAGACTTGCTAGACAATGAGGAACAGAAAAATGTTTATCACTGTTTGGCCCTGAGGCTGACATCCAATCTCAGTAATTATTTTCACGCAACATTTATAATCAGGCCATGGCCTTTCATGCCCTGTACATTTGCATAAATAGATCCTAAGAGATGACACAGAAAGGCAACTTGAAAGATGCATCGTGATCACAAAACCATCCTGCACTAAACCAGAACATGCCACACACACTCTCTAAGATTGAATTGATTGAACCCGAGCTCCTTTTGATTCACATCTTCTAAGTATGAATGTTCATACTGAACATTGGCATGTTCACAATGAACTTGGCAGACTCATGTATTCTATAGATAAGACCACTGGCCCTTTCAATGGCTCACCCCATCTACAAATTCTGACCGAATTCTGCCCAGACCACGCTTACTAGCTGCCCCCTAAGCCCCATCTGATGAATAATGGTAACTTTTAAGTAAGTAACCTTCCTTAACTCCTGCCCTTTGAGATGCCATAATGGTGGTGCTCTGACTTGCTCAATATGTGTAGACCTAATTTGGGGTGATCATCAGGTTCCCCTGGTGATCTTTGACCAGGGAGTTTAACAATTCCTTTCCTGGTTAGGCCAATTTTCTTCTTGTTTGCCTACCACATACCTACTTCTGTTTCAAGAATCCATTTAACTATCACTATGCGTCTTTCCCCTTTCCTTCTTCACCTCAGTCCTCAGCGTCATTTGTTAGCCCATCCTGTGTGTTCCCCATGCACTGGGCTAGGCCTTGTGTTAGCTTTTCTTTCACTATACGTTCTGTATTTGTATTGTTTCATGTGTGTCTCCCCAGTCTCTCCACCTGTCCTTAGGGGCACGATCACTTTTATGCATCTTTAGATGTCCAGTGTCTATCCTGTTCCTGATACATAATAGACACTGAAAAAATAGCTGTTATTTAAACCCAGATTATTCTTGGGGCACCTGGGTGGCTCAGTCGGTTGGGCATCTGACTTCAGCTCAGGTCATGATCTCTCGGTTCGTGGGTTCGAGCCCCACGTCAGGCTCGGTGCTGACAGCTCAGAGCCTGGAGCCTGCTTCAGATTCTGTGTCTCCCTCTTTCTCTGCTCCTCCCCCATTAATGTTCTGTCTCTCTGTGTCTCTCAAAAATAAATAAAAATTTAAAAAAAAAAAACAGATTATTCTCAACAAAACAGGAGAGTCTAAAGAGAGAGAGATGTGTGTTAATTATTCTTTCTTGGCCAACATCTATGCATGGGGGAGCCTTACCTAGAACAAATCTCTATAATGCCCATTCCTTTGTGGTGAAAAAAGTCTACGTAATCATGCACTGGATGGCCAGAGTCATAAGTATGAATGTAGGATTACAGAGACCCAGGTGAGGGGCACGACAAATAAACTGTTAGCAATCCTATTTTGCAAAGAAGAAAATTGATTGCATTAAAGTTTTTCATTTTTAAAAATTCTTTTAATTATTAAGATAGTAAATTATATATATAGTATAGATAAAATCCTCTTAGAACTCTATCTCCATCCTGATGCCAGCCTTACTTCCCCAGAGGTGTTTGTTGTTATAAGTTAATTGTGTATCCTTCCAGATTTTTCTATGCATTTATAAGCACAGGGAAAATATAGTCCTATGTTGTGTCTCTTTCATTTAAATTTAATCATCCGTGTCTTTAGAGCTTCATAAACACTAAGTTTTATGTGTGATTTACCAATGGCAAAAAAATGAATAAAAGACATTCATTTACTTGGCTGTTACTTATCCTGTGTCTAAGTAAAAATGTGAAGAATTAAGCATACTCAGAGTAGATGTGTATTTTACATATAACATATATCTTATATTAATAAATATGAATACATGTTATATTAACCTTATGTTCCCCCAAAACTATGACTGATTCCCAGTATTGCTCAGGTTAGTGTTATAAAGGTTAATGAGATAATTCATAAAACCATTTCAGCTATTGAAAAAAAATTTTTCAGCTGTTTAGAATGCAAAAGCTAAAAATAAAGCAGTAAGCTTTAAGTGATCAAAAACACCTAAATGCACAACAGACATCTATTATAGTTAGTGGAAAATTAATTATTACCTTATAACCTAAAGGCCTGTATATAGTCACAAAATACTTATTTAACAGTGGAGAAATAATACATGAAGATATCACTTCTTTCTCTTCTACATAAAACTCTAGTTTGCCTGTATAAGTCAGTCATCACTACATGTATAATTTTATATTTTATAATAGGAAAATCACATTATTACTCAATAATTTTATTTTAGCAACAACATGAAGTTTTTCCATCCAAACACTGAGAATACCGTTCTAAAATGTGTGATGAAAAGGGGTCAAGGAATGATGAATTGACGCATTCACAGTGGGAAGTAGTTAGTATTTCTGGTTGTGGACATTATTTGCTAATAAATTGTGTTTTAAAATCTGCAAAACCTTTTAGAAATGCAATTAATATGCACATTCATAAGCATTCCAGGAAATCACCAGCTTTATATTGAAGAATAATATGAATAAAACATATAGTCAATATAAGTATAGGCTTTACTTCTATAGCCCCTACCTTATGTGTGAAGGTATTGTTCATCCTAAACAAGGCGGAAATAAGCAAGGCACAGTTATACCCAGCTAAAAGTTCATTCTTTCCCCCATTTAACCATCCTAACAGAGGCTCATTATAACCAAGAATATTGGGTCATTACCTTGTGATATCAAATACAGTGATATTTTAATGACACATCTCAAGAGGGATGATTTTTCCTTAACTTTATTTATTTCTTGAGAGAGAAAGTGAGTATAAGTAGGGGAGGGGCAGAGAGGGGAGACACAGAATCCAAATCAGGCTCAAGGCTCTGAGCTGTCAGCACAGAGTCATGAACCATGAGATCAGGACCAGAACCAAAGTTGAATGCTTAACTGACTGACGCACCCAGGCACCCCCAGAAAACAAAATTTTGAAACTGCTAGAAAAAGTTTAGCGTACACACACACACACATGTGCGCGTGTGACAAAAAGAGAAAGAGATTTATCTTAAGAAATTGGCTCAAGCAATTATGGAGACTGGCAAGTTTAAAATCTGTAATTCAAGTCCAAACATCATCGGGCTGATTGCCCAGGAAAGACGTAATATTGTAGTTCAAACCCAAAGGCCTTCTGCTGCCAGAATTCCCTTTTGCTTGGAGGAGGTTAGTCTTTTGTTCTATTCACGCCTTCAACTAATTAAATGAAGCCCACCTATATAATGGAAGGCAATCTCTTACAAAAAATCTACCAATTTAAATGTAAATCTCTTCCAACACACCTTCACAGAAACATCCAGAATAATTTTTGATCACATATCTGAGTACCATGGCCCAGCCAAGTTGACATAAAATTAACCATCACAGAGAACTTGACCACTGTGGCAGAAAAAGTTTGGGGCCTCCCAGGAAGAAATGAGAGCACCTGGTGGTCACTAGTCAGCAGCCCATTGCAGAGAATTCTGAGATCAATGCAACCAATAAATTTTGCTTTCAACATGAAGTCTGCTGATCCTCAGAAATTCTTCTAAGTGCAGCTCAAGCCCGGGACTCCTCTTTTATATTTTATATTATTTTATTTTATTTTTTAGTTTTTGGTGGACTCCTCTTTTATTTTTTTATTTTTATTTTTTTAAAGTTTATTTACTTTTTTTTAGTAATCTCTATATCCAATGCAGGGCTTGAACTCATAACCCTGAGATCAAGAGTCCTATGTCCCTCCAACTCAGCCAGCAAGGCGTCCCTGGTGGACTTCTCTTTTAAAGCCATTTTCCAGGGGCACCTGGGTGGCTCAGTCAGTTAAGCATCCAAATTTGTCTCAGATTGTGATCTCGTGGTTCATGGGTTGGAGCCCCACATTGGGCTCTGTGCTGACAGCTCAGAGCCTGGAGCCTGCTTTGGATTCTGTCTCCATCTCTCTGTCCCTCCCCCACTTGCACACTGTCTCTCTGTCTCTCTCCTTCTCTCTCTCTCTCTCTCTCAAATATAAATAAATGCAAAAAAAAATCATTTTTCAGCAGATATATTATAAAAAAGTCCCCACTTATTATCTCATTTCATCTTTATAACAATTTTGCTGGGCATGTTTATTTTTCCCCTTTATTCAAGAGAAAATTAGGGCTCAGAGAGCCGCTTGCCTGAGGCCATGTAGCTCAGAAGCAGCAGAGGTAGCACCAAATACAGGTTTTAGACTACAAGTTTTATGCTTTTTCTCCCTAGAGAGGAAAAACTATCTTTGCTTCAACTCTACTTTTATTGTCATGAATGTTCGTACCCTTTGGATGTATTTTATAAGAGCTAATAGACAATTAATATGTTTAAACCACTATACTTGGGTCTCTGCGGCCAACAGCAGAGTCTAATCCCTAGTGACATAAGCTCATAGGCTACTGGGGGTTAACTCAAATTTTCCAAGCTCACAGGGAGATTCAGGTGCTGTCAATAATACCTACTGCAGGGCACCTAGGTGGCTCAGTCGGTAGATTACCATGACTCTTGATTTTGAGGTTGTGAGTTCCAGCCCCACATCGGGCATGTAGTTTAGTTTAAAAATAATAATATTGACTCCATATTAAAGAACAGGCTTTGAAGGGAGAGACTACAAAATGAGTGATTTAGTCAAGATTTTATATTTGAGCTCCACATTACTTCAGTGATGACCTCAGGAGCGATAGCTCTGACTATGAAGCCAATTCGCAAACACATCTAATATCCTTTTCATATTTTATTCTTCTGACTAAGCAAATAATCCTGATGCTTATGGAAGACAGTAGGTTTTGCCAAATTTTCTAGCTGAGAATAGATGCAAAGATTTCTTTTGCTAACATTCCTAAGACGACCACAAAACTTCAGGTTTAAAAACCAACATTCTTATTATAATTTGTACTTATATGAGAATGAGTTGCATGAACAAACTATGCACATCAATTTTGTTTTTCTTTTTGAGTTTCTATCACTATTTTTAGCTCTTAGTAGCTATGATGCTCATCGTGTACATTTTCCATTCCGCGAGCTATTTTACACACAGTGATAAAAAAATACATCTTTTCTGAGAAACATTTTTATGTCCCTAGGCATTCTGCCTTATGTGTACAAAAGTTACAAAGACAGAAATTGACTTAGTGTTGGGTGGGTGAATTTTGTCATGAAGGATAAGCAATTGTTTCACAGACCATTGTTCCATTCAGATTTTACTCAAAGCTCAATAAATGGCATGTGTACCTTTGGTTGAAGACTGCTTTTCTATAACATCAATGAAACTAGATTGAGAAATAACCAGATAGATACTATGAACTCTCTGAAAGGCAATTCGAATCATCACAGAATCTGTCTGTTCATGTTGGCAAGCTGAACTGATACTAAGAATAAATATTAGGGGTACCTGGCTGGCTCAGCCAGTGAAGTCAGCAACTCTTGATCTCGGGTCATGAGTTCAAGCACCACATTGGACATAGAGTTTACTGAAATATAAAATAAAATTTAAATTTTAAAAAAGTAAATACTAGTCAAGGTACTTTTGGGTGGAAGCAAAATAACAAAAATTAAAGTGGCTTTAAAACTAACTTATTTTTATCACAAAACAGAAGTCCAGAGCCCTCTAAGCTGGTTTTTCTGCAATTTTGTTTATTTATGTTTTATTTTTAAAGATTTTAATAATTTTTTTTTTGTTTTGAAAAAGAGAGAGCACAAGTAGGGAAGGGGCAGAGAGGAAAGGAGAGAGGGAGAGAAACCCAAGCAGCCTCTGCACCACCAGCGCAGAGCCCGATGTGGGCTTGAGCCCAGAAACTGCAAGATCATAACCTCAGCTGAAGTTGGACACTTAGCTGACTGAGCCACCCAGGCACCCATGCAATTTCTTGATCACTGTCACAAGATAGTCTTCTGGAATTCAAGCTTCACCCCTCCTATGCAATCGCATCAAAACCAGAAAGGTTGGGGTGGGAGGTATGGAGAAACTTTTCTTCCTTTTCTTTCCCAGAAATTCTCAACAGACTTGCCCTTATGTCACAGGCCAGCATGAAGGTCACAAGAGAGGCTGAGAATGCAACTGTTTGGCATTGTCTGCCTCTACTGTGGGAGGCAATCCTGCCAGCAAGGAAGGCGGGAGATGAGGTATGACCTTGGGAAGACACCCAACAGGATCTGCCACAGGGCCCTTGTAGCTATGGTCACTGCATGTGCCTTGCTGGTTTCCTATGGCCAACAAGCTAACATACGGAATGTGCACTGTTACATGGGGTGGGAGGAAGATTAGAGAGTGGAAAACAACTGGCTAGTATAGAAAGGCAGTCAAGTGAATCAGTAACCTGCAGGAGAAAAGCTGTAAACTCCCCCTAAATGACAAAGCTATTCAAGTCACCAGGACAAAACTTCCAGGTTAATCAGCTGACTACTGAATATCAAATATTCAGAGGTCTCTCAGAAATCCTCTCTGGATCTTTTTCCAGCCCTCCGAAGCCTCATAGATTTTGAAAGTGATCTTTCTGTTGGGGCTTCGCCTCCTAATGTTGGGGCTTCGCCTCCTAATGGTTTGACTGGAAATTGACTTTGTACTTGTTCAATTTGTCATTCTGGAATTCTGTCACACTGTCCTAGCAAGCAATTAGGAATTCACAGTTAGAAATCCAGAGAGGCACCTGAGTGGCTCAGTCCTCTGAACATCAGACTTCAGCTCAGGTCATGATCTCGCAGCTGGGGAGTTCAATCCCCACATCGAGCTCATTGCTGTCACCAAGGAGCCCAACTTGGGTCTTCTGTCCCCATTTCTCCCTGCCCCTTCCCCGCTTGTGGTTTCTCTCTCAAAAATAAATAACTCATAAAAAAAAAAAAAAGGAACCCAGAAGCTAATGCACAGAGTATTCTAGAAACTGCTTATTAAAGATAATATGGTCTCTCATTTGCATTCATTAATGAGGACACCCTCCCTACAGAATCCAAAGGATGGTGTCATGCCAGAATTTTGTTTCATTCAGAAGAATCCCATCTTCCCAATAGCCTCAGAAAGAGCTTTTCTCATTAGAGCTATTTTCATTAGAACAAAATAGTTAATGCATAGCAAAACAAGACTGGGGGGGCGGAGTTGACTGGCCATTGTGTATTGTAAAGTATGGACAAACATCTTTTGTTTTCTTGCTGTTGTTAAAAAAACATGATAGTAAACATCCTGATCAAATTTAAAAGGCAGGCATTTGAATATTTTTAATTAGAAGGACTAGCACATAGGGCCACAGTTAGTCAAATCTAGAGTTCCCATTTCAGATGTAGATCATAAATGTGGGCATTATTGCCTTTTACAATACACCATTGATAGAACACCAACTTTAAAGCCAATTAAAGGTTGGCAATCTTCCTACCATTGGCAAAGTAACACTTGTTAACAGTTCCCCTTGTGCCACATTTCAGCATAATCACTGATTTCTGGAAACCTTATTTAGCACTTACGGATATTTTGAAATCTCTAATGAATTTCTTTTTATAGACATTTTTACGTTTTACTCTAATTTTTTAAAGGTGTTCGGGTAGTTTAATTTTATACACTCAGATGGTCCATGTACCCAGATATTTATAAGTAAAGGACAAAATGTTAGAGTATGTAGAACCATACTCTATAAATAATAGTTTGCTCATAATACTCAGATTTTAATGGTTCCATTTCTGAAATCTAATTGTACCCAAATTCATTCAGGAAAACTTCACATTAGAATCTGAATATGCAGATGCCATTCTGTTTAATAAATTACAAGTTCTTGTTATTTAAGAATTAGTTAAAAAACAGAACAAGTAAATTCCTTCATAGCTATTTACTTCAAATAAAGGTGTTTTGGAGGCTAACAAAATCTTTTCTTCAATTTCATCTGGAAATAATTTGATAAGCTTGGCAAAGATGTGACAAACCAATGAGCTAAGAACTTTTGAGTTATTTTAGTCTTGAGTTACCAGCACAGAACAAAAAACGAGTTTTCACCAATGAAAGAACAGCCTGATTATGTGCTATGCTAATGCTAATGTGAAAATGAGCAATAGCGCCTTCTCGCTTAGGTTTGGGATTCTGGTGTGCTTCAAGTAGACAACACTAATGCAAGATGACACTATATATTCAGGTACTCAATACTAGAACTTAGATAATATTAAAAAAAAGATTATAGAAAGCATCTTGATATTCAGTATTGGAAATAGATATTAACAATAGTATTAGCATAAGATGATACAATGGATCCAGATATTGACAGCAGATTGATTCAGGTAGAAGTGAGTGGTCTTCAAAAAGATCAGCAACCTTCAGTACCTGCTTATATCATTTTTGCTTTTTGTCATCTAAACATGCATTAATTCACAATCCTGTACAAGATTACAGGATCACAAAAGCCACATAATTTAACATGTCTTTATCTTTTTCTAAAAAAAAAAAAAATGTTTATTGACTTTGGAGAGAGAGTGTGCACACACACACAAGCGGGGGAGGAGCAGAGAGAGAAGGAGACACAGAATCTGAAGACAGCTCCAGGCTCCGAGTGGTCAGCATGCTTAACCAAGTGAGCCATCCAGGGGCTCCCATGCCTTTATCTTTAGCTAGCTATTCCTTGCCACATGCAGTGTTTATGTCAGGACAAATATCAATATAAACGTTAATTGTTCCTTTTTGTGTGTGTATAAAAAAAACTGTTACCATTGCAAGGTTAATTAAGTACATATTGTTCACTTTGATTTAATAAATGGGAAGATTCTTCCAAAGAAATGTGCTAGTTGTCTAGGAATGTTTACTTATTATATTTTTTAATGTTTATTTATTTTTAAGAGAGAGAAACAGACAGAGCATGTGGGGGGGAGGGGCAGAAAGAGAAAGACACACACACAGAGAATCCGAAGCAGGCTCCAGGTTCAGAGCTGTCAGCACAGAGCCTGAAGCGGGGCTCCATCTCGTGAACCAAGAGATCATGACCTGAGCCAAAGTCAATGCTTAACCTACCAAGGCAATCAGGTGTCTCTAGGAATAAGTTTAAATTTAGAGTAATATACAAGTTTAAAGTTTGTAAATGATGTCGATCATGGTGAAAAATCAGAAAAGACAATCATAAATAAACTCAGGCCTTGATGAAATAAATTACATCTTTATGGTGGCATGGCAGAGGTAATTAGTTGCCTCTCCATCAGTTAATCTTTATTTCTTAGTCATAGCCTGATTTCATTCAGGGTGGTGGAGTATCCAACAAAAAGGCTCCATTTTCCAGCAGCTCTTAGAGTTAGCAGAGCCTCAGGACTAAGTTCTGGTTAATAAGAGGCGAGCAGAGCTGGGCTCCTTAAAGGGTATTGACTCAGCCTGGAGAGTTGGCTTTTTGTGGTTCTCCCTTTCTCCTTTTTGCCCATGCTGAACTTAGATCATGAGCTGACCTTGAGGGTGGAAGCCCTATGCACATGGAGCCTAAAAGAGAAACAAGATAAAATGGGCCCATGTCCTTGCAGACTTGGCTGAACATGGGCTTGGCAAAGATGTGCGGTCATGTCAGAAACCCTATTTAGAAGGCCTAGAGCTTAGCTTAATGCTCTATTTTCCCTGTCTTGAAACTCATAATAATTCTGTTTTAGAAGCTGTGTTCTCTTTATCTTTTAAATTTTTTTCATTTATTTATTTATTTAACACACATTTATTAATTTATTTAAATGGAGTGATGGTCTACTGAGAAGGATATTTGATTATTGGGAAATTTTGCTTTTGTTAGGTTTCTAAAAAGTGGATTATGCACAGTATGCGACTTTATAAGATACACAAACACATAGACACACATAGGAAAAAAAGACCAACAATAATTATCCAAAAGTGTTCATAATGTTTATGTTTAGGGTTTGGGATTATTGATGATACTTCTCCTCCGTGTGATTTTCTATATTTTTCAGACTTCCTAAAGTGAATATTGATTACTTTTATAATTAGAAAATTTAAAATTAATCCTGAACTAGAATCTATATGACACTGAGCCTCGAGTAATTTTCTACAGTTTCCTTAGTTTGGAGATTTCCAAATTATGCAAATGATACAGACTGGTTGTAACAAATGACACAATACAAAGTTTAATGAAGGAAAAAACTGATTTCATCTGTCTGTCCTATCCCTGCTGTCTGTCTGGGGTAAACAGGTTAAAAAGAGTGACAAGTACCTTTCTACAAATTACGCAGTATAATCAAATCTATGCAATTTGTTCACCACACACACATGCGCGCACAGGAAAAGAAAAGAGAAATGGATTGATTTTTTAGTTTTACTTGTTTCCTGTGAAACTGAGTCCTAGTATACATATTACTCCACAAGGGATTATTTTTCACCTAATATATCAAGAACTTCTTTATAAGCCAAAACAAATAAATTTATCATTTTTCTAATTTTCTACACCTACAGAGAGACACATCATGTTATATTTTGCGTTTCATGTTTCCCATCTCATTTTGGAGCTTGGCGGTGACTTTTCAACAGAATTTAGTAAACATTCTACTACCTTGTGGAGGTCAGGAAGTGGTATGTACGGATGGGGTGTTCCTTCTGAGTGAACTCACTGCCAATCTTCATCAGAAGTTCATCAAAGGAAATGCTTTAAATTTGTGTTCCAAACAAGACCCCTTCCCCAGCCATCTGTTTTCCTTTGCCTCTACTTTCTTATTCCATATTTCATCCTGTATCGTACTAAAATCTCTAGTCGGTCCTGTGGTTTGCAATTTGCTTTATGATGCTTTATCCTCTTCTTCTTTAAAAGGAAACAAGATTTGGTACTTTGAAGAAGTAAGCCAGAATACAATTTAATATTTATTAGTTTAACCTTAAAAGGGTAGGGAAAACGGAAGTTTTCAGCAACCTGTGGTACCAATAGTATGGCCTGTGGAGGCACTGAGGGAATTGCGGGGGGGGGGGGGGGGGGGGAGGGGCAGAGGAATTACAAAATAGACCAGGCTGATATTTAAAAATGAAGGTTCTTCCTTCGTGATACTGAAAACAGATTTGCGAGTCTTTGTCTCAAAACTGACCAGTGTGCGGCTTTGTGTTAACAAAGTCTCAGTGAGTTCTCAGTGACCTCAATGTCCTTCTTCATATGAGACTGTTAAAGATTCTGTCTCCTCTCAAGTGCATGTGCATGCACTGAACTGTGCTTAAATCTTCATTTAATCTGAGCTGGCAAAGGGTTGCTCTACAAACCAATGGTTCTTTTATCGTTTTAAAATATATTACATGAATAATTAAGTTGTTTCTTCTCTATAACACTTTCACCATTGCATCATCTACTGATAATGAATCCACGCCTTCCTAATGTTGCGTATTTATGGCTTTGTCATCATTAGCAGTTATTCACTGTGCACTGACTGTGCTCTTCAGTCTGTGCTGTGGTTCCTATCACCACAGGAAACACGTAATTACCCTCTGGGGGTTATTTTCTTGAAAACAAAAATTGATGGAGTTTTTATTCCCCACATAAGTGGACAGGAAAATCTTTACAGGATGCAAATGCAAAATGTAGATGAAACAGCCTTCACATCGAATGTATTGTGAAAACACGAGAAAAACCCCTCAAATCCTACAGCCAGAGTATCTTTCCAAAAGCTAGATCTTTGTACCCAGAGATGGAGTTGGGCCCATTTGTTACTTTAAGGGCTTTGCCCACAATGCAGACAGAAAATAAAAATTGAACAAAGAAAAATAAAATTAAAGTGAACCCTCAGCTCCAAAGGCGCAGCAAGAAATGACTATTTCTCCCCAAGCCAAGGTTAACGCCAGGCTAAACGTGGTGACTAAAGAGGGCCTTGTCCTCCAGGCCTGGCCTGGCCAGAGGCAAGCTTGTGCAATAGGAAGTGTGTCCCTGGAACATTCACCCTGTCTCCAAACAGCTCCCTTTGCCCTTTGTAGCTACCTCTCCTCCTCTCTCTCTCCTGTTCTCAGGGCTCTCTCTGTCCCTGGCTAAATTTTGCTCTCAGTTGGCAGCTAATTAATGGGTAAGAGGGTACATTTGTAGAAAAAACTGTGCTGCTAAGGATTTACAATGTCTTTATGTGTTTCAACGTCTTTCAGTTATTAGAAACAGAGAGGAAAATTCGAGTTAGTAGAAAAACCAGTTTGGCTCTGGGTCAGTAAACCCATCTGGCAATCTAATAGAATCAAACCTCAGTAATTAATTTTGCATCATATTGTGTTAAACGACCCTACGGATATCTAAGCCGCAGAGATAGACGAGGGAAGGTAAAAGTTAGTAGCGCTTTTGGAATTTTCTTTTCCATATGGTGGAAAAAGTCATGGGATCTACCAGAGTCTGGAAAAATTGCTATTTTCTATTTTGATATTTAGCTTGTGGGGAGGACCACCACCAAGAGAACTGTAATTGGAAAGTTTTGGTCTTGTGGGGGTTCAAATATAGACTTCATAGGCTTAAATATCAGGAAAATAGAGTTTAAGCACTAGTCACTTCCCACCTAGCATAAACAAACAGGCTAAAAGATGGTGGAAAGGAAAGCTTTAGTATGTCCTCTGGCCAAATTCTATATTTAACAGGGTGAAACCCACATTTGATTAGACTCAAGAGGTAAAAAAAATTAAGTCAACATAAGAAAAATGTTAGCTTAGTTAAGTATGAATTTTTACTAAGATGTTAATTCTTTTACATCCTTCTTTAAACAGGACATTTTTCATAGTTAATTATAGCTATAGGTTATATGGTTATATTTTCCTAATGAAGAGTTTAAATTGCTGAGGTAGTTTCCTGGTGCTTTAGACTAGGGATCTTCAAAATTCTTTGCATATGTTATCCTGAAAGAATTTTGAAAAATATAGGGTCCCTTTAATATTTTACATTGGTATCTCTAATATTTCCCTTAAGCTTAAGTCATTGTAAAGAATGTACTTCCAGGTGTATTGCAATTTGAATATATACTTTCACCTTTTATCATGTCCTCGGAGCTGTTGCTTTTGCTCATTCAGTTTATGAAATGTCATTTTATATAGTTATGTATATATGTTATTTATATATTTATATACTTATTATATTTATTTAAAAATGTATATACTTACCTATATATGTATAATTTTTGAGGATAACTCATAGATATATATCACTTTCTTAAAAGTTTATTTATTTTTGAGAGAGAGACTGTGTGAGCAGTGGAGGGGCAGGGAGAGAGGAAGAAAGAATTCCAAGCAGGCTCTGTGCTAAGGGCTTGACCCCACAAAACCATGAGATTATGTCCAACAAGAGTTGAACACTCAACCAAGCTACCCAGGGGCCACTATATATCACTTAAAAATTTTTTTTTAATGTTTATTTTTGAGAGGGAGAAAGAGAGACAGAGTGTGAGTGGGGGAGGGGCAGAGAGAGAGGGAGACAGAGAATCTGAAGCAGGTTCCAGGCTCTGAGCTGTCAGCACTGAACCCAGTGTGGGGCTTGAAACCACAAACTGTGAGATCATGACCTGAGCTGAAGCTGAACACTTAACCGACTGAGCCACCCATGTGTCCCCACTGTCTACCACTTTTTTTTAATTTTTTTTTTTTTTTTATTTCTAGGAGAGATAGAGAGAGAGAGACAGCATGAGCAGGGGAAGGTCAGAGAGAGAGGGAGATACAGACTCTGAAACAGGCTCCAGGCTCTGAGCTGGCAGTCAGCACAGAGCCCGACGCGGGGCTCGAACCCACGAACCGCAACATCATGACCTAAGCGAAAGTCGGACGCTTAACCAACTAAGCCACCCAGGCGCCCCCCCACTGTCTACCACTTTTGAAGCCAGTCTTCATTGTCACACCAATAAGCTAAATCAGACTTATTGTCTATCATAATATTTAAACAATTGGGAAAACATCATTTTGAATCTTAATTTCACTGTGACTGAGACAGAGGAGAGATAGAGAAGGCATAGAGACTTACCAAAAGAGTTTGTTGCCTAGATAAAATAAGACTTTAGGGCTTTTTCCTGAGGCTTTCTTGGCTTTACTTTTGGGTGGGGAAAGGGCGGGTGCCCCCTCAGAGGCAGTACAAGTTTCATTATCCACTTTGGAGGTTCCTCCCAGATTTTTTAGAGCCCCGAGCAATGCAGCAAGATAAGACTCAAGTTGGAAGAGAAATAGGTCTTCTGTGAGGTTGGAAATGGGTGAGTTGAACATGGAAAGATCCGGCAGGCCTCAGGAGGAGGTCTGGTGAGGAAAGAGACAAATGGAAGGTGAGAATCTGCAAACTGACTGCATTAAAACAATCCAAGTGCCATGTGCTTTTTTGTTTTTTTAGGTTTATTCATTTTGAGAGAGAAAGGGAGTGAGAGCCAGTGAGGGGCAAAGGGAGAGAAAGAAAGTCTTAAGCAAGGCTCCATGCCCGGCCTAGCTCAGAGCTTGACTCAGGACTCTTGATGGATCGCACAACCATGAAATCATGACCCGAGCCACAATCGAGAGCCAGATGTTTAACTGTCTGAGCCACCCAGATACCCCATGCCATGTGTGTGTGCTTGAGTTTTTTACTTTTGAAAGAAACAGAGACAGCGCAAGTTGTGGAAGGGCAAGGGAGACGGAGACTTAGGATTCCAAGCAGGCGCTGTGCTGTCAGCGCAGAGCTCCCATGCTGGTCCTGAACGCATGAGACGGGGAGATCATGACCTGAGCCAAAACCAAGAGCCAGATGCTCAACAACTGAGCCACCCAGGCGGCTGGCCATGTACTTTTAAAAGTGGAATCCTCATCTATGCCAGGAGTATGAGTGCCCAGGGTGCCTCCTGCTACACTAAACCTGCTTTGGAAGAGAAGTGTCTGTGCTACAAAGATACAACGTACAAGGTGGCCTTCCAGTGGTGAGACACTCAAAGAGCAGTGGGCATTTCAGAAACTCAGTAGGACAAAGGGGACTCCTTCAATGCTTCCCATCATCAGAATGGTTCGCATTCCAAGGCCTAAGTCTCATAGTTGGATACAGAATTTCTAGAGATGAAAAAGCCTATAGGACACAACATTATAAAGCTAGAATAGTGGCAGTGAGGAGATGGCAATGAAATTACTTATTATTTTTGGCCTCTACCTAAGAAGCATGAGGCATCTTCTGATTTGACGTTTCCACTGAAGAAGGTGCTAAGTTAGTCTATCATGTTAAGTGAGAACTTAAAGTAATGCCACGGGTCAGAGGGGTTGAAAGCATGCAAAAAATGTGCCCCACATAGAGAATACCAATTGTACAAGAATTTAAACGTAATAAAAGAAAAGCTAATCGGTCAAAGGAATGCTTCAAAGGACATCCTTCAGGATTACTCTATGTTAAGTAAGTTTTCATTTTACAATTCTTTCCCACAGAGCGGAACGTTCCCTGTCATTTTCCAGGAATGGGAAAAACATCCGAGAAGAGAGAAGTCACTAGTCCTGAGGAAGGGCCAGATCTTTACTAGTAGTAGATGTGTGCTGCTTTTGTTTTCCTCAGCACTTCTGTCTTTCCTTTTTGGGTACTATTGCCCCATTTCCTCTGGAGGAAATTTCCATTTCCCTCACTTCTCCCAGCTCTGGGTGGCCACTTAGACTCCTCCGTCATAGAAGTTGGCATGTGGTATACGTCTAGTCGGTTATACCATCCCATCCTCCCCATCATACGCTGGTCCCTGGTAGGCACATCTCCATGGTGGGCCAATTCATATAAATATAAACTGGGACCACATCGATGAAGTTACCCAAATACAAAAGTGCTGAGCTTTGTTGACTTTCTTATGGAAGATGATAGAGAAGGGAGTTTTTCCACTGGGGTCTAATAGAGACCAGAACCTAGCAGGCTACATGGATATACACGGTGGATAGTGACAGGTGCAAAGACACAGTAGCAAAGGACATATAATTTATAAAACGGGCATGAGCTTTCCCAGGCCCTGGACTGGTATTCAGATATTTACTTACAACAGGGAGGATCCCAGTGACATATAGATGACAGGGTCTAAAAACCAGTGGTCAACGAGTAAAAGTGGTTGGGACAAATGAAACAGGAAAGTCCTGTTAATGTCACTTTGAGGTGAGCAGCATGCCAGTGGAATTGATGGAATTTCCTGTGCTGAAGAGAACTATGTCTGCAAGGGGAAAGGGGTACTAGGTTTTTAGAGGAGATGGAGGCTGGTTCACTGTCAAGTTTTGCAAGGCTGGGAGCAAGCTGGGGGATGGGATGGGTGTGTGGAGGGGTACTGAGGCAGCTGTGATACCTGTGTTTCAATAGTGCCACCATGTGGCTGTGACACCAGCAACAGCCTGAGCCCAATATGCCACCTTGATTAACCAGCTGAACTTCTAGTTTTGTCTTCTAGGGGTCACTAAGTAGGGCTAACCACCCAGTCCCCGAGGTATGGATTTCTTACAGTAGGAAATGGGGAATGGTTAGAGAGCAGGGATTACAAAGAAAGACATTTTCACAGTATCCTAGAAGTATTATTTGGATAACAAATATAGATGGGTCGTTTTGATCCTTCGGTCAAAGAAGTGGGGGTTATAGGTAGTGGTGTACAGGAGTTGACTTGTCCCAATTTGCGAGAGTTCATTGTTAAACTTGCAACAATTTTGCAAGTTAGTTGTTAAGCAAATTTGTCATGAAAAATTGATGACATAGGTCAGATCTAATGACAATAGATTTAGTAGCAAAAGAGCAGATTGAGATGCAACTCCATTTGTCAAATCATAGTCCAGATGTAACCATCTGTTGGTTACAGATACAAAAATTTAGCAAAAATCGACAAAAGTATCCTGTATGAATCCATTGGATATGTTGGAGTTACAATAAAAGTTTTTGTTATTTATAATTTGTTATTTATAAATTGTATGCCACACATCCTTTATATTATACAAATTTAGGGGCGCCTGGGTGGCTTAGTCGGTTAAGCGTCCGACTTTCGCTTAGGTCATGATCTCGCAGTTCGTGGGTTCGAGCCCCGGGTCAGGCTCTATGCTGACAGCCAGCTCAGAGCCTGGAGCCTATTTCAGAGTCTGTATCTCCCTCTCTCTCTGACCCTCCCCTGCTCTCGCTGTCTCTCTCTCTCTCTCTCAGAAATAAATAAAAATATTAAAAAAAAAACAAATTTATAATAAACATATATTTTACACACTTTTTTTAATCCCTGAAGAGTTAGCTCTAAAATATTTACTAACACACCACTGCTATAGGTTATATGTTTATAGTAGATTGCTAATCATAACAAAATATAAATAATGTATCATTTCATTCCAGACATCTTAGTTCCAGACTAATATGACTTCATCCTGAGTCATACTCTATCAATGCTACAAAAAGTACAGGCTGTTACTAATGCTTAATAGGAATACTCATTCAGTTATTTCCTTAAATGTTTTGATAGTAAATAGGCAAGTGGATTCCTATGATGTCTACGGTAATACTTTTACTTATTAAGTTTATTTATTTATTTTGAGAGAGAGAGTTGGGGAAGGGCAGAGAGAGAGGGAGACAGAGTCCCAAGGGGGGCTCCAACTCACAAACCGTATGATCATGACCTGAGCCAAAGTTGGACCCTTAACCGACTGAACCACACAGGTGCCCCTTTGGTAATACTTTAAAACAACTGTGAAATGCTTAGTGTTAATATTTGCAGAAGATGACGTTCCCACCCATATAGTTCAATTATATGACTACATAAGTGGTGAGATATCACCAAAAGCTACTCTTTCATGGAAAAAGTAGACAGGTGAATCCTTGTCTGTGATCACAACCAACACAATTATTTTTAGGCTCTAAAAATCAGAAGGATTAGGGAGAGGCTTCCCATTTAAATGGCAAACTGCACTGTTTGATCTGGATGCAATTAATATGATAGTAAGGGAACAAAAATCGAAAAAGGAAATAAAATCACAAGAATGAAGAGAATAGGATGAGAATCACTAACAGATGACAGTTTTGTTTTGTTTTGTTTTGTTAATTTATGGAAGTCAGAAAAGAGATGGAACTATGTGATGGATTAAACAGAGGGAAGGAAGCCACAACCCAGATACAATCAGTGGCAGGAGGAGTAAATCTGTCTAGAAGAATCTCAGCGATGTTCTGGAGTTAGAAACTTGGAGTCAAACTCTCAAGTAAGCAATAAAACAAGATAAAAATATTCAAAGACTCAGAGCTCCCTTTCATGGAAAGTTACTTGTTGTACTTAAGAAGAAACAAGGAGGGAAATCAGAAAAAAAAATGACCTGGAATACAGAAAACATGGAACTACCCAGTCTTCAGTCAACAGAAATTCCAAATGACTGTTAATGCTGCAGGTATAGAAATAGTCTTTCCAAAATAGAGCAAGTATTCCGTGAAACTAAAAAAAAAAGTAAATAAAAAATAAAAATAAATAAGTAAATAAATCTGTAATAATAAAGGAATGAATTCTATGCTATACATAGAAAAAGTAAGCTATTGGAAGATATTTGGATGTGGTGAAGAAAGCATGTTCCATTTCTCAAATAGAAAGAAAGAAAGACAATTAGAAACTCCAGGAAAACAAACAAAAGTCAAATAAGGCTGCAGTCTATTAATCAATCTAAAATATAGTATAATTTTGAGCAACTGGAGTAGTATAAGAAAAAGAATCTATTTAACTATGATATAAAAAAGTGCATACATCTTTTATTTTAATGGAAGAGGATAAGGAAAGCAATCCATTTGACTATGATGTTTCAAAAGTGTATGCATCCGACCAACAATAGCTAAAGTATGGAAAGAGCCCAAATGTCCATCGACTGATGAATGTGTAAAGAAGATGTGGTTCATGTATACAATGGAATATTACACAGTGATCAAAAAGAACAAAATCTTGCCATTTGCAACAACGTGGATGGGACCAGAGTATATTACGTTAAGTGAAATAAGTCAGTCAGAGAAAGGCAAATATCATATGATTTCACTCATATGTGGAATTTAAGAAACAAAAAGATGAATATAGGGGAAGGGAAGGAAAAATAATATAAAAACAGAGAGGGAGACAAACCATAAGAGACTCTTAAATACAGAGAACAACCTGAAGGCTACTGGTGGGTGTTGGGTGGAGGGATGGGCTAAATGGGTGATGGGGCATTAAGGGGGCACTTGTTGGGAAGAGCCCTGAGTGTTACATGTAAGTGATGAATCACCAAATTCTATTCCTGAAATCATTATTACACTATGTGTTAACTAACTTGAACACGTATATATATACATATATATATATATATATATATATACACACATATATACATGTATGTATATGGCTCAGTGGAGTGGATTTGTGCTGTGTTGGACACGTGGTACCCTCTCTAATGTCAGGAGTGGAGTCCTAGTGGGGGACAACACACCAACTGCCACGCAACTAGCTGACATTGGCCACAAGACCTTCTTAACTCCACAATGCTCTTGCTGTACATGGGAACTGCCTCTGCAGTGCCCAAGCCTACCGCTATTCCAATGGTAACAGCTCCCAGTGCCAGTCTGCAAAAGAAGAGAAGACCTCAGGAGTCCTGTAGCAATGGGGGGCTATTTTTCCTTGAGCAGAGAGGCCTGAGGCATGCTGTAGAATGATCTCACCCACAATCATTTCCAAGTCAAGAGAAGTAGGGCCTCAGTGGTTTTCAACTCCTGCTGAGAAAAAGCACCCAGGTTTTCTCTTGTGCTGTCAGTTTGGGGAGGCTGTGGAATCACAAGAATGGGGGGCTGAGGCACATCTACAGACATTAAGTATTTTGCCGTGTAAAAAACAAGTGTACACATCTCTAATCTTAATGGCTACTGCCAAAAGCCCTTGTAAAAGAGGTTCTACCAATTTGACAATAACCATTAAATTATAAAATGTATATACTTTCTGACCCTTTTATTACATTTCTAGGAGTTTATCCTCTGATGTGTACTCACATCTTTATTCAAATATGTAAATTCAAGGATGCTCATTTCATCATTATTCATAGTGGCAAAAAAATTAGAATTGGTTAAGTGAATTGTGGTGCATCCATACAATAGAATTATCATGCAGCCTTTAAAAAGAATGAGATCAGGGGCGCCTGGGTGGCTTAGTCGGTTAAGCGTCCGACTTTCGCTTAGGTCACGATCTCGTGGTTCGTGGGTTCGAGCCCCGCGTCGGGCTCTGTGCTGACTGCCAGCTCAGAGCCTGGAGCCTGTTTCGGAGTCTGTGTCTCCCTCTCTCTCTGACCCTCCCCTGCTCACGCTGTCTCTCTCTCTCTCTCTCTCTCTCCTAGAAATAAATAAAACATTTAAAAAAAAAAAAAAAAAAGAATGAGATCAGGGCACCTGGGTGGCTCAGTCATTCCGGTGTCCAACTTCGGCTCAGGTCATGGTCTCACAGCTCGTGTGCTGATGGCTCAGAGCCTGGAGCCTGCTTCGGATTCTGTGTCTCCCTCTCTCTCTGCCCCTTCCCTGCTTGCATTCTGTCTGTCTCTCAAAATAAATAAACGTTTAAAAAAAATTTTAAAGAATGAGATAAGTCTGTACATATGATTTGAAATGATCTCTGAGATACACAATGTACAAAAAGCAAGATATTAGAATAAAGTGTATATTGTGCTCCTGTTTGAATAGAAACAAGGACATACACATAGACATGTGTGAAATTAGTCCATGGTTGACTCTAGAGAGGTGGATAATACCTGAAATAATTTGGACATTTGCTTTGATTGTCCTTTCACGCTGCTTGAATTTTACCATATGCTTGTAAACATTTTTTTAAAGCTTCAAAATACTTTTATTATTTTTTAATGTTTATTTTTTAGAGAAAGACAGAGAGAGAGAGAGACAGAGAGAGACAGAGCATTAGTGGGGGAATGGCAGAGAGAGAGGGAGACACAGAATCTGAAGCAGGCTCCAGGCTCCGCACTGTCAGCACAGAGCCTGATGCGGGGCTCAAACTCACAAACTGCGAGATCGTGACCTGAGCCGAAGTCAGACGCTCAATTGACTGAGCCACCCAGGTGCCCGTTCAAAATACTTTTAAAGTGAGTGGTACTACCTCTATTAAGAAGATGGCCTATTTTTTTAATTCTTTTTTTCAATTAAATTTTTAACGTTTATTTGTTTTTGAGAGATATACAGAATGTGAGCCGGAGGAGGGGCAGAGAGAGAGGGAGACACAGAATCCAAAGCAGGCTCCAGGCTCTGAGCTGTCAGCACAGAGCCTGACACGGGGCTCACAGTCATGAAACGCGAGGTCATGACCTGAGCCGAAGTCAGACACTTAATCAAGTGAGCCACCCAGGCGCCCCAAGAAGATGGCGTATTAAAAAAAGGAGATGGCCTAATCTATCTCTGCCCCTCCCCTGCTCACACTCTGTCTCTCTCTCAAAAATAAACAAACATTAAAAAAAAAAAAAGAAGAAGAAGAAGATGGCCTAACTATGAAATATTCTAGCACTTGGTTCATGGATCGTTGGCCATGGGTGTAGGGGTAAGGGGAAATCGACTTGGAGCTGGATTTAAATTGCCTTACAAGTATGGGCTACAGAAAAAGTTCTGTAGGGAAGGAAACAATTTGGTGGTCTATGCTATTCCACCATATTTTGCAGGTACATGGTTGTGGGTACATCTTGCAGGTGCATGGTTGAGTGTTCAGTGCCAACTGTGAGCAGGCAGAGATGACACGTAAATTATCTTTATCAGTAGTCCCATCGCACCTGAGATAGACCCACAGAAAAAAAGATGGTTTATGATTTAATTGTATGACACTATCCCTTGGCAGGCTTAGGGGACAGGAAAAGGAATACAAGCTCCCCGGGAATCACAGACTTATCTTTTGGTCAAGAATATCCTTTATTTGACAAATGAAAGAAGTTATGTTGCATATGGGACTATTAGATTCCCTAATGAGTCAAATTAGTTCTCTTGAAAGGGTCCCAGCGGCCTTCTCGGTTTGCATCCTGGCACAGCAGAAAGGCCTGGATCCAAGCTTTGTCTGCTGGGACATATAACTGGCTATAGTTGCATGGAAGGACTTCCTTTCTCCCAGATCACACTACTGTCAGAGTTTTTCCAGGGCTCTGCCAAGCATGGACAGATGTAGAAACAGTTGGCTATATGTTATGGGAATACTGTCCACAAAAGTCAGCCTCTGTGACACTCCGAAAGGTTGCTTAGATATGTGTCAAATACTGTTGAGACTTTAGACTCTGCCTGGTACCAAAGGAGTTGGAACAGTAGGAAAGGCGAGGCCCAAAATTTTCACGCAGCCCTGTCTTTCTGAGACAACCCTCACCTCAGTGACCAGCCTCAGGCTTTCTTCCCCGATGTGTCTTTGCCATAGTGTGGGGCATCGGGAGAGCACTTGCCAGACTTGACTCTATTGTTTTAAGCAGATGATTCATCTGTGCAGCAGGAGGGATACCCTGGGCACAGAGCAGCGTTTGGGACCAATCGCCTCTGATCAAAACCATCAGTGGGTTTTAATTCAATCAGGTTCCTTCTTGCTTTCCCATCTTTGGTTTTCTTTCACATTCACTGTCTCACTGCAGAATCTTTGAACTTGACAATATATCTGGGAGCTCGAGATTCAGACGCTTGGCTCTCCCTCAAGGACTTTGCCTTAGACCTGTTCTACCAGATCTCCTTTATTTGTACTTCCTTAGGTATTCCAAAAAGTTAACTCCACAGACCAAATGCTATCCTTTGAAAGGTATCCTTACAAGGTTAGCCCTTGGCGAGTGCCTGGGATCCTGGATTTGGGAAGAGTTCCACCACCCTAACTCACAAGAATGGCTCACTGTACTTAAAGTGCTTGTACCAATGATGTGGTTAATGCTGGACACCTCCATTCCTTCTGGAATCTAGAATTTGGGGCTAGATAGTGGGTGCCTATGTGACCAGCCTCCAGTAAAAGCTTTGGGCACTGAGTCTCTAATGAGCTTCCCCGGTAGACAACATTTTACATGTGTAATCAGAACTCACCGCTGGGGAATTAAGGGTGCCCCTTGTGACTCTACTGGGAGAGGATTCTTAGAAGCTTGCACATGGTTTCCTTTGGATTTTGCCCATGTTCTTTTCACCTTTGCTGCTTTTGCTCTGTATCTTTTTGCTGTAAAGAATGTCCTAAGAAATACCCCTTTCATAAAGTTTATTTATTTGAGAAAGAGAGAGAGAGCGACAGCGCGAGTGGTGGAGGGGCAGAGAGAGAGAGGGAGAGAGAGAATCCTAAGCAAGCTGAGCTGCCAGCACAAACCCTGATGAGGGGCTCAAACTCACGAAACTGCGAGATCATGACTTGATCTGAGACCAAAAATTGGATGCTAAACTGACCGAGCCACCTAGGCAAACCAAAATACCATTCTAGATAAAGCTTCAGTCAGGAATTATTTTAGGGACAAAATGTTTACAAATAGAAGAGTAAAAAAGGATGGAAGGAGTTACTAAGAAGTAGTTTCATTTTTCTCCCCTAAAAAATGTGAGTTGTTTGTGTATTTTTATGGATAGGGTAGATTAGGTATAACACTGAATAATTTTTAAGTACCAAATATTCAAAAATAGACTAGACTAAACAAAACCTTATGAGGCCTCATCAGTTTTTCGGTCTCACATAAAAGGAGGGTTTAAGGGCAACTGGGTGGCTCAGTTGAGCATCCAACTCTAGATTTCAGCTCAGGTCATGATCACATAGTATGTGGGTTCAACCCCCTCACAGGGCTCTGTACTGGCAGCATGGAGCCTACTTGGGATTCTCTCTCTCCCTCCTTCTCTCCCTCTCTCTCTGTTCCTCCCCTGCTCATGATGCTCTGTCTCTCTCAATAATAAACATTAAATTTTTTAAAATAAGTAAACATTTTTTAAAAAGCAGGATTTAATTTGTTGATGGGAAGGTGACCTGATTTTTTTGAGACAGAAAATGAGCATGGACTTTAAAATCAGATTGCTGTGCTCGCTTTGGCAGCACATATACTAAAATTGGAATGATACAGAGAAGATTAGCAGCAGTCCTGTGCAAGGATGAGACGCAAATTCATGAAGCCTTCCATATTTTTAGTGCTGATGCATAGGGGCATGTGTACCCCAATGTTTATTGGCAGTAGCACTGTCAACAATAGCCAAATTATGGAAAGAGCCTAAATGTTCATCAACTGATGAATGGATAAAGAAGATGTGGTTTACGTATTCAGTGGATACTACTTGGCAATGAGAAAGAATGAAATCACGTCATTTTTAGCAATGTGGATGAAACTGGAAGTTATTATGCTGAGTGAAATAAGTCAGTCGGAGAAGAACAGATATCATATGTTTTCACTCATATGTGGATCTTGAGAAACTCAGCAGAAGGCCATGGGGGAAGGGAAGGGAGGAGAATAGATACAAACAGAGAGGGAGGGAGGCAAACCACAAAAGACTATTAAATACAAAGAACAAACTAGGGGTAGATAAGGGGTGGGGGAGAGGGAAAATAGGTTGATGGGCACTGAGGAGGGCCCTTGTTGGGATGAGCACTGGGGGGTTGTATGCAAGCCAATTTGATAATAAATTATATTCATAGATAAAAGAGAGATCAATTTAATGAAAAAAAATAATAGTAAGATTGCCTCGTTTTGAGTTCTAGGTCCAGTGTGATCTTAGACAAATTAATGACCTCTCTATGCTCTGATTATCTCGTCTTAAAATGCAAATAATAATTATAATTACTTCCTAGGGTTGTTGAAAGGAAAACCTGAATTAATCCATGTAAAGAACTTACAGTGCCTGGTGTACAGTACACACTCAAAAAATTTTAGATGTTATTGTTACTGTTATAAGACATAATTACTGTATTCTTAGAAAGTGAATTCATGGGATGTTCTAAATGCTTCAGGGCTATCATGATATGTCCTGATAACTAGTAAAAGAGACAAAATTTTAAAAATCCAGGAGTTTAGGTATAAACCGAACCAAAAATGCATCATCTGGAGGATAGCCTGAAGGTTCAGAAAACTTCAGTAACCAGTATGAAGTTGTTATCATATCTTAAGAATGTGCCAGTCAGAAGAGGTGGTTGTTCATCTGTGGGAAGATGCGACAGTGGGCCTTTAGGTTTTATGAGTCTTTAATTTTTTTTAATTTTTTTTTTTTTAATTTTTGAGAGAGAGAGAGAGACAGAGCACAAGCAGGGGTGGGGCCGAGGAAGAGGGAGACACAGAATCTGAAGACGGCTCCAGGCTCTGAGTTCTCAGCAGAGAGCCCAATGCAGGCTCGAACTCACAGACCCACAAGATCATGACCTGAGCTGAAGCTGGAGGCTTAACCAACTGAGCCACCCAGGCGCCCCATTTTATGACTCTTTAAGAAAAAAGAGTGCTGCCTGATGAAGTACTGCCAAATTCTCAGTTTACCAAAGACTAACATGAAAAAGATCCAACACCTGCTACCACCATCATGTCATAAGAGAAAAGATGTTCACCACCAAAAAATAACAATAACATATTCTCAGAACAAAGCCAGATTCCCAGAAAGTCTATGTTTTTCTTTTTTCTCCAAACAGGTGAAAATCTAATTAAAGACATGCAACATTCTCTTGGACCAGTCCTTAGGATTAAAAAAAAAAGTCACAGAGGCACACATTGGTCGTGTCCATTGTCCAGGGAAAAGGAAGGGTTAGGGTCTGGGTTAGGATTAGGGTTGGGGTGGGGTTGGAGTTGAGGTCAGGGTTAGGATCAGGAAAAGGAAGCCTTACCTTCTGACTTTGACCTGTTTTTGCTCTCAGCTGCAACACCATTTCACATGCGAAGATAAAGATAGATTTTAGGTTTTGATTTCGATCCTGTGACTCCAGTTTCCATCTCAACCGTTTCCTCTTGTTTTGATGTTATGCTCATGAAGCAACCTTCTAGGTTCCATTCAGGTCTCCCTCTGGGGAGAGAATGAGTTGACCACATGAACTTTACAGTTTTCTGGCCAACAGCTGGAAACAGTTTTCTGGAAACAGCTTCTGATGAATTAGCTTTCCAGGTAGCGTGATTGTAGGAGGATCAACTGCATTAATTATGCCTGCACAGGTGTTGCTGTTTTAATTTACCGACTAAATGAATCAATTTGCATTCTGGTGTCAGCTTTGGTCTCTTGTAGTTTTTAGCCAGCTTGTCCCAGCGTGTTAAGGCCTGGAAGTCTGAGGAAGCGACAAAATGAAATTTCTAAGGTGTGGAGGCAGCTGATCTTTTCCATGATGATACCGCATGTGCACTGTTCCGTTTTCAGTCATGCCTTATTTAAGGATGTTTACAAGGAACACATAAAGGCTTATTAATCAAGGGACAACTTGCTGCTGCAAAAAAAGATTTCAGAGTATAGGAACTTAAATAGTCTAGGTAAGACGTCCAGGGCTGTCTACGTAGTCCTGGTCCATAAGAGCAGAGGCCCAGCCCAGGGTCCATTAGAAATCCAGGTTTTTTTCTACTGCTCCCTGAGTATTATCTTCAACCACATGGTTGAAACTCTATACATGGGGGAATGATAAAGAAAATGTCCAGGGCAAGGAGGTCCAAGTTAATGAAAGACTTGGAAGTGACACGCAGCTCTTCAGCTCGTAGCCTGTTAGCCCATATCTAGTCACATAGCCATATTCAGTTGCAAAGGAGACTGAGATGTTCTGCTCATTGTCATGCTCTGTGACCAAGAATATACGAAACACCTTGATTTCTTTAAATAATTTGTCGAACTTGTGAATGACCTCCATGAAGCATGTTCTGACCTTACAAATTTACATTCTCGAGCATACTAGGGGTATGTGTTTAGTTTTTAAAAATTAGCTCCAAGTTGTTCCTTTTATAGAACTCTTTTAAATTATGAAATATACATACAAGAGTGTATGATATATACATGTTTAATAATGACATTATTATTATTTTAAAAAGAATAAAATGATTTGCTAGTATCTATCACAAAGCAACAAAACTTTGCTGAGGCACCTGGGTGGCTCAGTCGATTAAGTATCCAATTTTGGCTCAGGTCATGATTTCGTGGTTCCTGGGTTCAAGTCCCAAGTCCAGCTCTGTGCTGACAGTGGACAGCTCCTAACTTGTTCTTTCTCTCTCTCAAAATGAATAAAAAAACGTAAAAAAACAGACAGAATTTTGCTAATAGCTTTGTACGTTCCCATGTGCCTCTTCCCAATCATCCTGCCTCCCCTTCCTCCCAATCAGAGGTAACCTGATTGGTGGCAATCATTCTCTTAACATTCTTTTATTACATGTGTATGTAATCATACAAAGAAATTGGTGGCAATCATTCTTTTACTTTAACATTCTCTTACTACATGTGTATGTAATCATACAAATACTTTTTGTTCTGCCTGTTATGAGCTCTTTTTTCTTTTGGGGTGCCTGGGTGGCTCAGTTGGTTAAGTGTTGGACTCTTGATCTCAGCTCAGGTCCTAATCTCAGGGTTGTGAGTTCAAGCTCTGTGTTAGAATTCGCACTGGGCGTGAGGCCTACCTACAAAAACTTTTTGTCTTTTGTGACTCACTCAACATTGTTCTTGAGGGTCATGCATGTTGATGACAGCGGTGATTTGCACTCATTCACACTGCTAAAATGACATTCCATCTGATGCATATACCACAATGCATTTCCCTGTTCTGTTGGATATTTGGATTGTTTCCAGTTTTTTGCCACTGCAACGATAATATTATGATCTTTCCTGCACAGGACTCCTGATGAACATGTAGATGCATTTCACTAAACTGAATTTTTAAGAGAGGAATTACTGAGTTTATGCAACTTTACCGGGTAATGCCAAAGAATTTCCTAATATTGTTGACCTATTTTACACTTCTATCTGTGTAAGAAAATTCCAGTTCCTACACATCTTCATTGTGATTTTAATATGCATCTCATGATTATTAATAAGATGCCTGTTTTTATCTTTTACTTTTTTTCTATTAGTTGTTTATAGGTTTAATGTTGATTTGTAGGATTTTAAATACATATTGTGGCGGGGTGCCTGGCTTGGCTCAGTTGGTGTAGCATGCGACTCTTGGGTCTATGAGTTTGAGCCCCACATTGGATGTGGAGATTACTTAAAAATAAAAACTTTTAAAAGTATATTTATATTGTGGATACTAACCCTTGGATGGTATTATGTGTTGCAAACATCTTTTCCAGTGGCTTGTTACTTTATTTTTTATTTTGATGAGTAGTTGTTCTTAATTATAATGCTGTTGAACATATTAATACATTTTTTATTGTTTGTTCTTTTGTGACTTATTAAAAATATTCTTCCTGGGGCACCTGGGTGGCCCAGTTGGTTGAGCATTGGACTTTGGCCAGGTCATGATCTTGTGGTTCATGAGCTCGAGCCCCACTTTGGGCTTGCTGCTGTCAGGGCAGAGCCTGCTTATGATCCTCTGTCCCCCACCACACACCCTCCTATTCCCTGTTCATGATCTCTCTTTCAAAAATAAATAAATGTTAAAAAAAAGAAAAATCTTCCTTATTCCAAGATATTCTTTCACATTTTCTTTGAATAGCTTTAAAGTTTTGGGGCACCTGGGTGGCTCAGTCGGTTAAGCGTCTGACTTCGGCTCAGGTCATGATCTCACGGTTCATGGGTTTGAGCCCCGCGTCGGGCTCTGTGCTAATAGCCAGCTCAGAGCCTGGAGCCTGCTTCAGATTCTGTGTCTCCCTCTCTCTCTGACCCTCCCCTGCTTATACTCTGTCTCTCTCTCTCTCTCAGAAATAAATAAAAACACTAAAAAAATTTTTTTTAAGTTTTTCCTTCCATACATAAGTCTTTTGTTCATCTGGTATTGATTTTTGTGGATAGTGACGTTGGGTAAAGAAAATCAGAGAGAAGAAAAAACATCCTTATTTTTTTAAATGTTTTTATTTATTTCTGAGAGAGAGAGAGACAGTGTGAGTAAGGGAGGGTCAGAGAGAGAGGGAGACACAGAATCCGAAGCAGACTCCAGGCTCCGAGCCGGCAGCCAGCACAGAGCCCAATGCAGGGCTCGAACCCATGAACCATGTGATCATGACCTGAGCCAAAGTCGGAAGCTTAATCAACTGAGCCACCCAGGCGCCCCTATTTATTTATTAATGTTAAAAAAAGGGTTTTTTTGTTTTTATCTTTTTTTTAATGTTTTTTTTTTATTTATTTCTAGGAGAGAGAGAGACAGTGTGAGCAGGGGAGGGTCAGGGACAGAGGGAGACACAGACTGAAACAGGATCCAGGCTCTGAGCTGGCAGTCAGCACAGAGCCCGACATGGGGCTCGAACCCACGAACCGCGAGATCATGACCTAAGCGAAAGTCGGACGCTTAACCGACTAAGCCACTCAGGCGCCCCTGTTTTTATCTTTTAAAAATTTTTTTATTTTATTTTATTTTGAGAGACAGACAGCAAGCAGGGGAGGGGCAGAGAGAGAGGGAGACACAGAATCTGAAGCAGGCTCCAGGCTCTGAGCTGTCAGCACAGAGCCCCACACGGGGCTTGAACCCACGGACTGTGAGACCATGACCTGAGCCGAAGTCGGACGCTTAACAGACTGAGCCACCCAGGCGCCCCCCAAAAAAGTTTTTTTAAGTTAACTCTACCCATGACATGGGGCTCAAATTCATGACCCAGAGAGCAAGAGTTGAATGCTCTACTGACTGAGCCAGGCAGGTGCCCCAACCTGGCTCCTTTAAAATTATTGTTCATAATGAAAAAATAAAAAATAAAATGTTCATAATGATCCCATGTACACCCATGACCTACTTTACCATCTATTAGCACATAAACTTCCAGATATGTATCTCTAAACTTGGATTCTCCATCTGGTCAATTGCCCCTGGACACATCTACCTCAAACCCAACATAACCCAGTTGCCCACATTGGGCAATGCCACTTTCATCTCTTCAGTCACCCAAGCCAAAAACCCAGGGTTCCACCTAGAATATTTCTCTTTCAAGCTTGCTTCAAGTTCCAGAAGTAACTGGTAATAGCAGCTTTGCCTCCCAGATATATTTCACACCTGTCTTTTTTCTCTAGCACACGATCACTGCCAGCATGATTAGTTCCTGGGCATTTTTTATGCCTTAGTTTTACTATGGCTATGGCTCTCAATACTCACTGTGTAGCAGCATCTTTTGAAGAAATTAAAAACAAATTTAAATGCTCTGTGACTTACTCCAGAACCTACTTGTGGACAAGAACTGACCTTTGGTATTTTGAAAACAGTTTAACATGCATTTGGGATTGCAAACCACTGATTTATACTCTTTCCAGATGATTTGGGCCAGGCGTAGAAACAATCTGAACAGGAAATATCGGAGTGATTGAAGGCTACCAAAATTACTTCATGGGCCTCTGGCAATTATATCTTTAAACAAAACCAAGCTAAGCTGAAAACCTCTATTATTTTTGTCATAATTGACATATGGCATATTGACTTTTTTTAAAGTTCAGTTTGACATATTCCTAGTGCTTGGTATGATGAATGAATTTCAGTGGAAATAAGAATGTTTGGTATTATTATACTTTGGATCTTATGTAAACCACCTGTTTAGCTGGCTTCTCCTGACACTGCATTGGCAAAGGAATAGAAAGGGCATTGTCTTTGTCAATGTTGGGTAAGGGTAGAAGTGTAGGTTCCCTATTCTGCCCATGTAGACATTGATGGAGTAGGGGTGGGGATCCTCATTATTGGTGGGCTGGGGTAGGAATTCAACTCCCCACTAGGCTTCCACTGATACTTCCTTACCTGGGAGGGGTGGAGGGCCTCATTACTGCTTCCTATATGGCCTCCACTGGTACCATAGTGGGAGGTGCTTGGCCTCCTTACAGGAGACAGTGGTGAAGGTCCCAACTCTTAACTCTCCATTAGGCTTCTCCTCTGACTCCATCTCAGCAGGGAGGAGGAGGGGTGTCTCATTACTGACAGGTAGGGGTGGAAATCCAGGCTCCCCAAGTAGTCTTCAATGGCACTGTGAGGAAAGGGATGGGGACATGTGTGTGGAGGGGTACTCATTATAATTCAGCAGTGGGGATATAAGTCCTGGCTCCCTACTTGGCCATCTCTGACACCACACCAGTGGGATTGAGATATAGGGGTGTTGGGGTGTTAAGATGTTGGGGTATTTAATTATAGCCTATAGAGTGTGCAACTCTAGGCTCCTCGCTTGCCCTTTGTAGGAATGGGTAGGCATCCCAGGTTTTGACTGTGTGGTGTTTGTCTCATCCCTTGCCTACAGAGAGTAGCCTTTTACTGGGGCAGTTCTGTCTGTGCCCATTGGCATTTTTGGGTTTCTAGGTTTTCGTTTTTGTTTGTTTTTTAAGTAGCCTCCACACAAAGTATAGAGCCTAACATAGGGCTTGAACTTACAACCCTGAGATCAAGACCTAAGTTGAGATCAACAGCTGGATGCTCTACAAACGAAGCCACCCAGGTGCCCCAAGGTTCTAGTTTTTGGCTTCTCTAGTACCCAGTATGGGAGCATAAGGCAAAACAAAAACCCAGGAACTTACCTCTGTGTCCCTCTGTGGGTCCTGAGGTCCCTAGATGGTATGCTGTTTTTTCTGCACTTCTCAGAGTTTCTTAAATTTGTTTTAATGTATAATGTCCAGACTTTTTAGCTGTACTTTTTCAGAGAGATAGAGAAAAATAGACTTACTCCTTCTTCCCAGAAGTAGAAACAGAAGAGCCTGTAACGTATTGAAATGCAATTTCAAACAAAATCACGTGGCAGAGATCTAGGGAGAAGGTGTAATGCCCTTCAAACAAAGATATCAGGAAGGCAATCAAATATCAGGCCAGCAATAGGCAGTAACAGCCTTTGCAAATACAATAATATCTGCAAGCACCTTCAGATGGTGATTGTTTAAAAAAATCATTAATGCTTATTAGAAACATCTACGAAAATCCCAGAGCCTTAATTTATGAATCAGTATAGGGCTCCTGGGAGGAGATATTGAACTACCCGATGTAAGGATACGGAGAAACTGACTTATTCCCTGGTTCTGGTTGAGGAAAAAAGTCAAAATTTCAAGGCACTCATTCCCTTTTCAAAGCCATCACATTAATTTTTTAAAAAAAGAAAGCATGAATTAAAAAGACCGCATGCCCAGCTTTAGTTCTGTTTGCTCCTTTCTGAGCCCCTTCCCCCTCTCTCCCTTTTGAGTCCTAGCAAACTGCTGTTCATAGGAGGCAACCTGGTGTAAAGAAATACTCATTTTCAAGAGAAGATCCCTATAAACAACCTAGAGAAACAAAAACAGTAGCTCACAATAAAAATGACAAAAACAATCTGATTGGGTATAAAATCTCAAGAGGACTGGGATATAAACTTTAGGAGCTGGAGATCAATTGATAGATAGGTTGTCCCGTGTTGCAAATAGCTCTGCTATGTGGGTTGACATAGTTGAAAGGCAGAGCACATTTCAGCAGTTAATTATAGAAATCCGTTGGGCTACATTTATTGGTTGCAGGAGGCTTATCCCAACTAAAACCTAAATAAACTGCGAAGAGAGTATCTGATAGGACATGCTCCAGAAACCAATAAATAGATTTGGGTGGGAACCCAAATCTAGGAGACCGTCCCAGTAGCTGGAATGATTTTTCCCTCCTCTCTTCCCCGCTTCTTCTTCTTGGTTGGTGTGGGGTAGAGGGCTGGGGTAGAGAGACAGCCAAAGAAGGCAAATTGTTTTTCTACCTTTACAAATCTGAAATCTTTCACCCTATCAGCTCCTGGAAACATTGAGAGAACCTGCTTGGAAATTATTCCGTTTCTTTTCTTTCCCTGTAGGCACTTCCAACTCTTTGCTTTGGAGAGAAGCAAAAATGAAGGTCAAAGTCAAATCTTGATTCTGCTGCTTAGATCAAAAGGTTGGGTGAGCACAAGCTAGGCAAATGATGAAGCAGAATGAATTTGGGGTGGGGGGTGGACACCCTGGGATTTCTATTCTCCTAGCCACTCCTGTTTCTCATCCTGTACTATTTTTCCAGCAAAGATTCTAAGTCTTGCTTTGAATGTCTCACAACCTTTTGCTGGGGTCAGTGGAGATGGGAAGCTCTGCAATTACTGCCAAAGGGTTCTAAGATTCAAATATGTACACCAAACACAGAAGAATAAATCTGACACATACATGCGTTGAGACAATTTTCTGGATTTTCGTTTAACCTTAGCTATTGCTTACGAAATGCAGAATTTTCAAACATTAGAGAAATACATATTGGAATAGAGACTACACGTTCTACCCTTCAAAGAGAACAATGTTAGCAACTTGTTTTCCTACTATTTTTCATATTTACGGAGAAACTGTGTTAAACAAAAGGAAATTAATTTAAAAGTTATCACATTTACGGTGGATTTCTGTTGTTTCTCAACGAACAGACGCTAAAAGTACAAATACTAACATCAGGAGACCGACAAATGACTGAAGTTAAAAATGGGTCCCCATACTTAGAAAAGCTAGGAATTTCTGCACTTGCCTAACAATTGCAGCAGCTGCTGCGCATTAAAATGTCCCCGTCTCAGAGGAGACAACACACGTAGTTACACCCTCCGAGGGGGCGGTTCTGGGGGGGAGGGGGTGTCGAGAGCTCGTTGGAGGCGGCAGTGAGGGGCAGCCACCGCCTCCCAAAACCCGCTACGTTTTGATAAACAAGGAGACTCGCGCCCGCAGTCTGTAGGGGAGAGAGGAGCTTGGGGGCGGGGCCAGGCCTTTGAGGTGGGTGGGGTTCGAAAAGGGTTCCTATTGGTAGTTAGAGAAGTGCGGGAACCTGAGAATCTGATTGGTCTGGTCCCCTGTCCATAAGGGGACTGACGACCCATGGCTCGCCGGGCCGCGCCTCTCGGCGTCGTGCTCCTCCCCTCGCGGGTGGGTGCCGACCCCGAACTGCAGAGCGCGTGCGCGTGCGGCCCCACGCCGCGGCGTATCCCGCCCGCGCCGCGGCGCACCCTCGCAATCAGTGGGCGAGCTGGGAGCCGCGGAGGTCACCGCAGGGAGGCGGGGCGGGGGCAGCATGGCAGCCTCCTTATGGCTCCGTGGAGCCGCCTCCGGCCTCCGGTATTGGAGCCGCCGGCAGCGCCCGGCAGTGGCCAGCCTTGCAGTGGGTAAGGACCTCGCGCCTTCTCCCCCCGTCCCTCCTCTGGCTGCCCGCTTCTCGCGCCCTGATGGCAGAAGAGGTGTCTTCACGGGAGGCGCTGCGGTTGGGTCCGGGCTTGAAACCCCCAATTTTGGCTGGTCCCAAGGCCTGCCCTCCCTGCGGCAACCTCTCGCACAGCTAGTGCTTCCCCCTACTACCTCCGCCCGGGATCCCGATGAATGGCGTTCTGCGTCTTTTCCGAGGCTTAAGGGGTGGGAAGAGCTTAGGATAAGGGAGGAGAATTTGGTTCCGGGGCGTGCTTTTTTGGAGTTAGGGCCCCGAGGACAATTGGAGGGCCCAATTCCAAGGGCGACTCGGCACCTACCCCTGCGACTCCTGGGCTTAACAGCTCTGGCTGACCTTTCAACGCCCCCCTGGGTGCTCCCTGGCTGGCTTGCCCTCGGGCTGCGGGGCTTGATTTTTGTTTAACCACTTTAATCGCATAGGGTGGTCTGATACAAGTGGTTGTGTGTACAAACCAGGTGGCAAGTCCAGCGAAGTTTTAAGTCACTTTTGACCTGCAAGGCGGGCCGCCCCTCCCCAGCCCCTGTTTCTTTGCACTTCTGTCAAATTATTAACCAAGGCACTTTCAACGTCCTCAAAATTGTGAACTGAAGCTATTCTGTTACTCCCCCGCAGACCATTTTAAGTGATGGCAGCTAATCATCGACTTAGGAAGAGGCAGGTTTTAAATCCTCAGAGATGTAATCATTGTCAGTTTTCCGGTGAAGAACTGGAGTGAATTAGGGTTATCCCAGCAGAATCTAGAAAGTGGTTCTTGATTCTTTCTCATTCCTTCAGTTTCTACTACACCAAGATTCTTATTTAATTGAAAAATTGGTGGTTTTGTGGGGACACTGCCATTGTCTTTCTGTACAAGTTTGAGAGTTTTAACAGTGCCTTGAGCAGTTTCATACTCGGGAATTTTTTTTTTAAAGCCTTGGTATTCATTTTTTCTGTTCACTTAAAAAATAGCAGGCCGGGAACTTAGTTCTTAATAGCTCCCCTTCCTACTGCTCAGTAAAACCTAAGCAGAACAGTGAATTTCCTCTCTGGCTTGAGACAGGCTGACTCCCTGTGTTTCAAGAGAACAGATGTCTGATACAGAATCATGGTAACAAAAGATACAAACTCGCAGAATCTGCTAAACTTGAGTGTAACCACTATTTGAGCTAACATTTATTTACTGAGCCACACACAAAAAAATGCCTTCCACTTTGGGAATACTTAAAAAAATATATATACATATAATATATATATTAGTCACTTCTCCACTCTACTAAATGCACCCCTTTTCACATGAATGCCATTCTTTCCGTTTTGATTAGTGAGGGAAGACATATGTGCTGTTAGTGGTTTTACAAGGTGTTCTAATGATACTTTAATGAGCCTTTGATGTACCGTTTAGAGTTATGAAAGTTCTTTCAATTCATGCTGGAGGGCCCAATGCCTAAAACTGTCATACTTGCCTCTTAAACTGGATTGGTCTACTTCACAATGCTGGCTAGGCATACAATCTTGTTTTTGGGTTCTTTGACCCAAAGGTTTATGAATATAGATTTATGATAAATTTTAAATATTTCATTCTGTGATGATTACTTAAAACACTTCAGTTGTTTTTACTCAGTGGACTTGTTTTAAATGTTTCTGTTAACTTTACTTAATTATGCATTGATTTTTTTTGAAATTGGAGTCTTAAAAATTTTTAAGAAGTTTTACATGCAAATTTAGAGTCTAGGGACGTAAAGAAAAAGAGCATGTTCAAATAGTAACATTATTTAGTGCCCTGAATTGTGTGGGACATGTTTCCTTATTATATGTAGAATGGTTATATCATGGAAGATACCATTATAAAGATCCATACAATTTACTTACTTTAAAAAAAAAAAAAGAACAAAAAGAGATCTAAAGGTTGCCGATTAATGGCATATCTTAATTTAAAAATGTTTAAAGCATCAAAAAGAAAAAATAAAAGAAATATTAAGCTATACCATATATTACTATTTTACCACCATTTATTAAGGAGTTTTTTTATTTCGGTGTACCTGGGTGACTCAGTTAAGCATCTGACTTCAGCTCAGTTCGTGATCTCAGGGTTCATGGGTTTGAGCCCCACTTTGGACTCTGCACTGACAGTGCAGAGTCTGCTTGGGATTCTCTCTCTCCCTCTCTCTGCCCCTTCCCCACTTGTGCTTTCTCTCTCTCAAAATAAATAAACTTATAAACGTAAATTTAAAAAAATTTGTTAAGTTTTGTATTTTATCTTGAAAGGTAATTAGATTTATTTAGACTTCTTGAAACAAACAAAAACTCCAGTTATAGGCCCTTTGTATTTATTGTGATTCATCAACATGTACATGGAAGAGTAATTTCTATCAGAGCATCTTAAATGACGATTCCACCGACCTGACCAAAGGTGGAATGGGAAAATTAAACACATCATGTGCAGAAATGGGAATAAAATTTTTTAGTTATTGGCCTTATTGTATGTATGAAATCTATTTTCAGTTTCAAAATATTCTCTATTTTCAAAGCAACACATAGTATAAATGAAATATGTGGCATTTTCCCCTTTAAGCCTCTAGGATTGTACACGAAGTTCTGAAAAGCTCCATATTGTCCTTGGACCATAAATTGACCTTAAGCTTGTAAGATTACATAGGGAGGACATGTATTTTTAAAATATCTTGACTGAGACAATAAAGGTCTTTATAGAGTAAGTCATCACTCTTAGTTTGGTAATTCTTAGTATTAAAACAAATAGAATAGTTCTGATATAATGTTAAGTGATAAAGCAGGATACGAAGTCGTATGTACCATATACTCTCACAATATAATGAGGAAATGCACTTAAAAGACTGGAAGGCCTATGCAAAGTGCTAATAGTGATTATTTTTGTGTAGTGAGGTTAGCTTTTTCCCTTACCATGATACTTTTCATATTTTCCAGTTTTCTGCAATTTTTGCATTTTGAAATTCAGACTAGCCTGGTTTGGGGGAGTACTGAATGTTACGAAGTCATGAATAGCTTTGCCCCTGTCTCATTGGAGAAAAAGAATTTACATCTGTGGATTTAGAAACTAATGTTGCCAAATTTTGTTGCTAGTTTCTTTATCATTCAACCAATGTCATCTCTCTATTGTGTTGACTGATTTTCTGCCAGCCCAATTAAAGCTTTGGTCTAATTCTGCTATTTCTACACATTAATGTGTGTGGCTTAAAGGTAGATATATTATTTAAGTTTGAAAGCTTTTAGGGTAATAACTCTATGATACTCATTTGAATACCCACCTCATTGAGAGCACATTCTTTTTTAAAAAAAAAAAATTATTTCCTTTGAGAGAGAGAGTGTACACACAAACACACCGGTGCGAGTGGGTGTGGGTCAAAAAGCGAGGGAGAGAGAATCCCAAGCCCTGACGCGGGGCTTGATCCTATGAACCATGGGATCATGACCTGAGCTGAAATTAAGAGTTAGATGCTTAACCAACTGAGCCACCCAGGCACCCCAGAAGCACATTTTATATTGTCCAAGCACTCCTAATGTTTCACTTTAACTAAGAGCTTATTTCCTTAGATAGAGAGCATCCCTAAAATACACTCTATCCCTTTTTCTACGCTCTGGCTCTTCTTACCTGATAGGCAAAATGGGAATTTGGCATAGGACTTTTACCCCAGTGCTGCTGTTTGACTACTGATAGTGAAAGTAGCAGATACTTATGGACTAACATGTGCCAGGCACCATTTGACACCTTATGCGTATTATCTTAAGTAGTCCTTAAGTATCTTCAGGTAACCAGAACTTCAGGGCTAGGGAAGTTAAGTAACTTGTTAGTTCAAGGGCATACATCTAAGGAGTGACCTTGCCGAGGTCTCCTGAATTTAGAGTTCTTAAAAAGGATCACCATCAGTAAATACGCTCTTCTCTTTTGACATTGAATTATATAATTACTCTATCCTTTTCTGTCTTTGCTACAAAGATGAAATGAAGAGAACAACTGAGCCCATCATTAAAGACTTTCTCTTCATTGATTTTCATATCGGCCACTCCAAAGCTGGGCCTCGACTTTGTACAACTAACATCAACACTCTACTTCACCTCTTCTAAAATATCATTATTAGGAATTGCTATATTGCCAGTATTTCAAAAGCTGAACTAGTCTTCTGGTTAATATCCCCCCACCCTCCCGTTCTGGTTAACCAACGTTCTGTATATCACCAGCGTTACACTTGGTCCTGTGACCCCTTTTTCTCCCCCCTAATACATAGACCTACTTTTCTGCTCCCTCATTTCATTAAGTCCCTCTCTAGATTTGTCTGTATCCAGCTGAGACCTCAGACTTATTTATAATCAGGGATTTCAGCAATGCCTTTGATAGCATTCTGGGTATTATTTTTTCTCCACCTCCTGCTCTTATTCTGGGTAACTTCTATTGTCTGTGGTCTGTGTTCTCTTGGCTGCCACTTAAGTAGAGTTACTGACAGTCACAGAAATTTACTGATTAGATACAATCTTTTTGCTAATTTCTAGTTCATTTCTAGTTAATTTCTCTGCTCCATATTCAGATTACCCACAACATTTCCAGATATTTTATTTAGGGCTGTCAGTCTGTGGAACCAGTCAGATGTAGAGAGATGGCGGGGCACCTGGGTGGCTCCCTCAGTTAAGCATCTGACTTCAGCTCAGGTCATGATCTCATGGTTCGTGGGTTCAGGCCCCGCATCGGGCTCTGTGCTGACTGCTCGGAGCCTGGAGCCTGCTTCAGATCCTGTGTCTCCTTTTCTCTTTGCCCCTCCCCTGCATGTGCTCTGTCTCTCTCTCTCTCTCTCTGAGAGATGGCATCACAATGATTGTTTATTTTTAAGCTTATTTATTTTGAGACAGAACAAGTGAGGGAGGGGCAGAACGGAGGGAGGGAAGGAGGGAGGGGGAGAGAGAGAGAGAGAGAGAGAGAGAGAGAGAGAGAGAGGGAGAGAACGAACCTAAAGCAGGCTCCACACCACCAGTGCAAGCCTGATGCAGGGCTTGGACTCTCACACTACAAGATCATGACCTGAGCTGAAGTTGGGATGCTTAACTGACTGAGCCACCCAGATGCCCCATGATTGGCTTAGGTTATTTGGAACTTGACCCTGGGTCTGGGAGAAAGGGATATTAGAGAGTCAACCTGCAATGTTTAATGGTTGTTGCAACACAGATTATCTTTGTTGGATCTACTTTATCACCATCTTTACACTGTAATTGCTTTAGAACTGACTTTTATCCCCATATGCCCATTTGATGAAACCTCTCTCTAGTCATTCACTAATAGAGCATTATTAAACATTCACTATATGCCAATTCATTTATTTTGTTATGAAAGTAATTACAAAAGTTAAATGCAGTTGGTAAAAACTCAAAAGATTGTAAAACATAGGCTTTTATCTAACTCTGACCCATTATTCCACCTCTCTAGATGTAACTACTGTTTCTTACATATTCATATAGAAACTTAGTAAAAGTTAATGCCTTTGTATTCTTTTCTCTCCTTATACATGGCATGTTATTATATATAATGCTCTTTATCTTTTTTTGACTTAACCTATCCTGGAGAATTTTTCATTATATTTTTAGATAACACATTCTTTTGAACATCTGTATATTCTGTCACTGTATTGATTTTCTATGGATTATCAAGTGTCCTGTTAATGTATATTTAGTTTTTATGAGTCATTAAGCGTTCTCATAATGTGTATTTAGTTTACGTTTTTTCTGCTGTTACAAATAATACTATAATAAAATACATTTTGTTCATAGTTTATGTATAGTAGGAATCAGCAAATTAGGGCCTATATCTGAGCCCCTGTTTTTGTAAATAAAATTGTATTAGAATACAAGCACAATCATTTGTCCATAGCTTGTCTCTGGCTGCTTTAAAAGTATAGCAGAGGAGTTGAGTAGCTGTGACATAGGCCTCTTGGCCCAGAAAGCTGAATTTCTACCTGACTCTTTAGGAAAACTGTGCTTAGCACTCAGTATAGCATAAATTCCTAGACATGGAATTATTGGGTCAGAGTATATGCTTTTTAAATTTAAATTTCATAATAAAATTCAATTGCAGATCACTTTTTTCCAATTGCCATCCAGCAGGCTAACCTAATATGTAACGCTACAGTGTATGAGTACACATTTTCATCCGTCCTTCCTTGCTGGATGAAAGGTTGTTCATTTGATAAGTGAAAAATGGTATTACATTGCTTTGTTTTATATTACAATTATGACAGAATTGAGTGTACTTTTAAAATTTTGTCATCTACGTATTTTCTGTTAACTGTTTTGTGATTTTTGTCTACTTTAAAAATGAGTTATTCATATTTTTCTTCTAGATTTTAAAGTTATTTGCATATAAACTAAAGTAATGCTATTTCTATTTTGTGTTGCAACTGTTTTTCCTTGTTATTTATCTTTTGTCATGTTTGTGATATTTTTTCCATATAGATATGCTAAGATTTTTCCCCTTTGTTTTATTATGAAAAATTTCAGGTAAAAATATTGAAAGAATAATATAATGTATAGCTACGTATTCTTTGCTTAGAGTCAACAATTATTAACATTTTGCCATATTTGCTTTATTTCTTTCCAAATATATTCATATCCTGCCTGTATCATATAAAAGTAAAATGCAGATACCATGACACTTTAAACCTTAAATAATGCAGAGTGAATCTCCGTAGAATAAGGAGGGTCTCCTACGTAACCAAACTATCACTTAAGGCAATTAGCAATTCCATGACATGCTTTTTTATCCAGTTCATATTTAAATTCCGTACTTTTCTTTTTTTTTTAATTTTTTTTTAAATTTATTTCTGAGAGAGAGAGACAGTGTGAGCAGGGGAGGGTCAGAGAGAGAGGGAGATACAGAATTTGAAACAGGCTCCAGGATCTGAGCTGGCTGTCAGCACAGAGCCTGATATGGGACTCAGACCCACAAACCGTGAGATCATGACCTGAGCAGAAGTTGGACTCTTAACTGACTGAGCCACCCAGGTGCTCCACATGTTGGCCTTTTAAAAATAGCTTTATTGCAGGGCGCCTGGGTGGCTCAGTCAGTTAAGTGCCTGACTCTTGATATTGGCACTGGTCATGATCTCATGGCCACAGGATCAAGCCCTGTGTCAGGTTCTGTGCTGAGCATGGAATGTACTTTGGATTCTCTCCTCCCTCTTTATCTGTCTCTCCCCTGCTCATACTTTCTCTCTCTCTTTGTCTCTCAAAATAAATAAAAATAGACTTTTAAAAAGCAGCTTTATTGCAATATAGTTGAATCAGAGTAGACTGTACATATTTTAAGTATACAATTTGGGACGCCTGGGTAGCTCAGTCGGTTAAGCGTCCGACTTCAGCTCAGGTCATGATCTCGCGGTTCGTGAGTTCAAACCCCATGGCTGTTCTGTGCTGACAGCTCAGAGCCTGGAGCCTGCTTCATATTCTGTGTCTCCCTGTCTCTCTGCCCCTTCCCATCTCATGCTCTCTCTGTCTCTCAATAATAAACATCAAAAAAATAAAACAAAAATAGTGTATACAATCTGGTCAGTTTTGACATAATGCATTTACCTGTGAAATCATCACCACAGTCAAGATAGTGAACATAACTGACACTCTTCCAAATTTCCTCCTGCCCCTTTCCATACACAAATACTTGTAATTATGTACTTTCACTAGATATAGATTCCTACCTTGACAGTTGTTGTTTCAGCACTTTAACGTGCTGTGAGGCTATACTGTGTTCTCACTTGCTTTGTTTCTGACAAGAAATCTGCCTTATCTTTGTTCCTCTGTATATAATGTCTTTTCCTCTGGCTGCTTTTGAACATTTCAGTTATAATGTGTCTTGGCATAGTTGTGTTTAAGTTTCTGGTCTTGGGGTTCATTGAGCTTCTTGGCTTTTGTGTGGTAGGGATTTATAGTTCTCAGAAAATTTGAACATTAAAATTTTTTAAAATATTTCTTTTTGAGAGAGAGAGAGAAACAGTGCAAACAGGGACAGTGCAGAGAGAGAGGGAGACACAGAATCCGAAGCAGGCTCCAGGCTCTGAGCTGTCGGCACAGAACCCAACGTGGAGTACAAAATCCTGAATCGCGAAATCATGACCTGAGTCGAAGTTAGATGCTTAACTGACTGAGCCGCACAGACGCACCAATTATTTTCATCTGACACATGGTCATTTTCATCTTGCATAATTTGATTTTGAGTCTTTGTATCTTCCATGCCTCTACTTTTAGAACACGTGAACTGCATTTCTTATAACTTTTAATATCCTTGTCCTCTAATTTTAACATCTTTGTGGGTTCAGGATCAGTTTCTTCTTTTTGCCTTATAAATGTTGACATTCCATCAGGCTTCATTCTGCAGCCTATTTATATATATATACCTATATATAAATAGGAGAAAGAGAGTGAGCATGACAGGGGCAGAGAGAGGGAGAGAGAATCCCAGGCAGGCGCCACACTGTGAGCTCAGAATCTTGACATGGGACTCGATGACATGGGACTCAATCTCACAACCATGAAAGTATAACCTGAACCAAAACGAAGAGTCACACATCTAACCAACTGAGCCATCCAGGCACCGCTGTTCTTCAGTCTCTCTTCAATACTCTGATTTGGCAATTTTATCAACTGCCACAATCTCAGTTTTCACCTTAAAGCAGATTATTACCAAATACGTCTCTTTTTCTCATTCTATCTCTGAGATGATTATAATTGGTTATAATATTTCTAAGTCTGTAGGACATCTTTCAGCTCACTGACAGTTCACAGTTATTCCATTTAAAATGGAGATGGCTCTTTTTCAATTTCTCCACTTAGGTTATTGATAGCACTATTTTCTTTCTGTCATCTTTGATCTTTTCCTTATTTTAGCCCATAAGCCAATCTATTGCTATGTCCTTTTACTTCTGCCTTTGAAACATTTCTCATATCTATCTTTTCTATGGCCACCATCTTTTATTAACTCTGTCCTTATTTATGAACTGAATGTTTGTACCGCCACCCCACCCCTCATGTGTTGAAATCCTAATCACCCATGTGATGGTATTAGGAGTTGGGGCCTTTGGGAAGTAATTCTTCTGAGGGTGGAGTCCTCACAAATGCGATTCGTGTCCCTAGAGACAAGAGTGCTCATCCTCTCTGCTCTCTACCATGTGAGGATATAAGAAGATGGCCATATAAAAGCCAGGAAGTGGGCTCTCCCCAGACACTGGATTTGTTGCCGCCTTGATCTTGCATGTCCTGGCTTCCAGAACTGTGGAAAATAAATGTTAGATGTTTAAGCTATTCAGTCTATGGTATAATTGTTATAGCAGCTCAAATGGACAAAGACAGACCTATAGTAATGTTACTATTTATGTTAGTCTTTAGTAATATTACTATTATATTTATATTAGTCACAGTAGTTTATTTTTGCTTTTGTTACCCTTGCATATCCGGGAGACATATCCAGAAAAATGTTGCTAAGGCCGACGGTATCAAAGAGATTGCTGCCTGTGGCACTACTTCTTGCTTACAAAATATAGTCAAATTGTGTAGCATGCTTCTCAGCCTTCCACATTATGGTTGCATTGTTTGTTTCAATCTTAATTTTTCTTGTTTTGTTTCTTTGTGCATCCTCCAGGAAGAATGGAGGGCGGTGTCATACAGTGGTTAAAAGTGAAGAACCTAGAGTCAGATTTGACTGGATTTGAGTCTTGGCATTGCAGTTTAGTAAGGTGTTGCGCATTTTATTTAAATTCACTAAGTGTCACCGCTTTCAACTGAAAGGCATAGTGATAAGATAGGATGATAGTTCTATTTATAAAATGCTTAGTAAGTATCTGGAAAATAATCAAATTGCCAAGACTCTTAACTTTTACTGTTACTAATTTTTTCTTGGCTTTCCTATTTCCTTGCATATACTCATGTTCCTTTTTTATATGGAGTTCCCTGCCTTCGTACTCATGTTTCCATTTGAAATCCTAGAATACTTAGGTCAAATGCCATCTACGTTAAGTGCCAACCGGATGAATTCTTTATGTCAACACTTTTTTATACTTTATCCTTGACTTTCTTGTATTAGTGTTTGTGTACATAGTTTATTTCCTTTTGGATTTTAAGCTTGTTGAAAGCAAGGACTATATATCATTGTGTGTCCTGTGGCATCTGGCATGGTACATGAGAGAGTTGCTTGATATTTGTTGAATGTGTGAATGAATTGTGGTTCTACTTTGCCATACTTACTGTTTGACCTAGAGTGAGTTGCATATTAAATGAACTGTCTGTAAATCACAGTCTTCCTAATTTCTTATGTTTTTAGTAAATTATACCTTTCCAAGCTTAATACCTTTGTCTGGCACAATAGTTATTAGCATTATTAGTTATCAGTGTTAGAGTTCTCTTACAAAGTATACTTTTCATTCTGTTTAATACCAAAATAAAATTTCAGTTAGGTGTCATTTCTGTCATTGAACCTCTTGTGGACCAGAAGAAGTCAGACACAGGACCCCTATTATACCCACTGTGTTAAACTTAGTAGTACTGGTAAGATGATGTTGGACAAGAATACCACCCATATTTAATGGAAATGGTAGAGTCAGGTCATCAAGTTTAGGGATTAAATATGCTTCTCACCCAAGAAGACCTCTAGTTCTTTTTTTTTTAAAGTTTTTATTTTTAAGTAATCTCTACAATATGGGGCTTGAACTCACAAGATCCAGATCCAGAGTCACACTTTCCACCAACTGACCCAGCCAGGTGCCCCCGAAGACCTCTATTTTTAAGCTTTAGGGCTTCATATAATTTGCTTTTCGTCAGTCTAATTCTATTTAGATTATATTGAAGGAAGAGCATGGATTCATTAGTTGAGAGGAGCTGAAACTGAAAGGGTGGTTGTGATTAGTTGGTGCACTGCACAGTTTTATAATGGGAGTCTTTGAAAGACAGGAAAAATAATGCTCGGAATGACCGGGGAAAGGGCAAGTGGAGTGATTTCTTCTCTGACTAGACTGGGAGCTTTTCAATGGCAAGGACTGTATGTATCTTACTTCTGTCCATCTTTAAGCTCCGTGACAGTACTTCATGCAGTGAATACTTGTTGAGTGGAGTTCTAAATCGAGAAGTGAAGAAAGAGCATCTAAGGTTATTTTCATGGCAATGCAAATCTCTCTTTCAAAATGCATTACTTTGAATTGTGTGCCCCAGCATGGTTTCAAAAGGCCTTTTATGAAAAAGAAAAAAATAAAGTAAAACAAAACTCGCATGCAGCTCCTTAAAAACATTTTCCCCTCTATAAATGGCAATGCCCCTTCTCTGAAAGCACATGGACTTGTTAGCCCCAGTCACTGAGACTGTTACCCTAGCCATTTAAAGCCTATGGAAGCCTCCCTGTCTTCTTTCCTAGAACCCACTTTCTAAACTGGTGACTTAGTTGAAATACATGCTCCTGGATTTAACATTTTATTAGGATTTTTCTTAATACCATTGGACGGGGTGCTTTCCATAAATGTGGGTGTAGGAAGGTAAAAAAACTCTTCCATTCTCGGATCTCATCCGAGATAGGTGTTTTATTGAATATTTTCAGTTTTTCATACACATTATTAAAGGAGATTATATAGAATGGGGAATCTAGAATACTTGATATAATAGGTAAAGTACATAACATTTTAGAAACGATAACCTTATAAGATTTATTGTTAAAAATGGTAAAGGGACGTTATAGAGATAGAAAGCAGGAGAGATGGCTTAAAACTATATAGTTGTTTCCTGCAGACCTAAATAATAAGTTTGTATATGGTTGATGTCTTTATTTTTTAAAGTTTATTTATTTATTTTGAGGGAGAGAGAGAGAGCAAGCAGGGGAGGGGCGGAGAGAGAAAGAGGGAGAGAGAATCCCAAGCAAGCTCCACACTCTCAGTGCAGAGCCCCATGTGGGGCTCAAACTCATGAACCATGAGATCAAGACCTGAGCTGAAATCAGGAGTCAGATGCTTAGCTGACTGAGCTACCCAGGCTCCCCCATGGTTGATGTCTTTAAATGTGATTAGATCATTAGTTTGAAACTAGCATTTTAAAGGTTTATTTTTTAATAGAAAACATCTAGGGGCTCCTGGGTGGCTCAGGTTTAAGCGTCCAACTTTAGCCCAAGATTAAGATCTCACTGTTCGTGAGTTCGAGCCCTGCATTGGGCTTTGTGCTGACATCTCAGAGGCTGGAGCCTGCTTCGCTTTCTGTGTCTCCTCTCTCTCTGCCCTTCCCCAGCTCGCACTCTGTCCTTCTCTCTTTCAAAAATAAATAAACATTAATTAAGTGAACATTAAAAAAAATAGAAAACATCTAAATAACAGTTGACTTTTTAATATTAAATGCATGTTTACCATACAAAATGTCACTGCCTCTATTGAAAGTAATTTATTGAAATCAGTGTGTTCTAGGTCAATGGCATCTAAGACTCCAGTTGGATTCATTGGACTGGGCAACATGGGGAATCCAATGGCAAAAAATCTCATGAAACATGGCTATCCACTCATTATTTATGATGTGTTTCCTGATGCATGCAAAGAGTTTCAAGATGCAGGTGAACAGGTAAGGCCTTTTCTTTATATTTGTTCTAGATTTTGATGTTTAAAAATAAATCTACATTCCAATAAGTGACAACCTAGGAGTATACCGGAATTGTAAACCTATTTCACTGTTAATTTTACATGTATTATGTATTTGTTTTATATATATATATACACACACACACACACATACATACATATAGTGTTGTTACCTTTCATCCAACATCCAGGTGTGCAACAAAGGTTAAGAGAGACCTATTCCTTGGCAGGTGACTCGGAGCATTTCCCAGGTTAGGTCAAAGGGGCTTGCTTTGGCTATGGATTAATTTTCTTTTGGCAACTTTATGGACTGCGCTGTGAAACCAGAGAGTTTGGTGGAAATAGTTTCCCATGTTATTAAGAGGCACAATTTGTCTTAGGACAAGAATAGGCTCAGGCACTATCAGCAATAGCCAAATCATGGAACGAGCCCAAATGTCCATCACCTGATGAATGGATAAAGAAGATGTGGTGTATATATACAATAGAAATACTAGTCAGTGATTAAATAGAATGAAATCTTGCCATTTACAACAACGTGGATGGAACTGGAGGGTATTAGGCTATGCTAAGCTAAATAAGTCAGAGAAAGACAGATATTATTGTGATTTCACTTATATGTGGAATTTGAGAAACTTAACAGATGACCATACAGGAAGAGAAAGAAAAATAAGGTAAAAACAGAGAGGGAGGCTCTTAAATTCAGAGAATAAACAGGGTTGATGGACGTGGGAGTTGGGAGGGGGAGGGGAAAATGGGTGCTGGGCATTGAGGGGGCCACTTGTTGGGATGAGCACTGGGGGTTATATGTGAGTAATAAATCATGGGAATCTACTCCTGAAGCCAAGATGACTCTGCATGTTAGCTAACTTGAGAATAAATTAAAAAAAATAATAATAAAATAAAATAACTTCACAATTAAAAAAAAACAAGAATAGGCTTAGGGATAGGAAACTTGGTTTGAATCCCAGCTTAGATACTTCCCTGCTGTCTTGCTGGGGGCAAGTTATTTCACCTCTGCTGATTTCCTCCTCTGTAAAATGGGAATGCGGACAACCTATGCCATTAGATTATGAGGCTTAAATGAGAGAATATATGTGAATGTACTTCATAAATATAGTAGCAGCACTTTATGAATGAATATGTTATTGACCATAAACCAGGAGACAACCTAGAACCGCTGTGTGCCATAATGAATTACAGAGCTGAGTTAGGACAGACCTCTCGTGTTTTGTTTTTAGGCTATCATTTCAAGAATTTTTGGACTAGAATATATCCTGTTAGATGATAGCATCCACTGGTCAGGTCATGTTTGGATCTGTTAAACTTGATCAGTAACTCACATGGCGGGAAATCATGTATTAGTAACTGAATTTGGACTTTTGTTTTTTTGAGACATGGAGGAAATTCATATACAAGTTGTAGAATGGTAACTCGGGGTTGAGTGTAATCCCAGAATGGGGAGAATCCTAAAAATTTCCTGAGAAATACAGAAAACAGTGAGAGGAAAACTAAAATTAAACAGCTCACTTCTGGATGATAGACCGGGAGTAAATACTAAAAAATGTATTGCCTATGTATAGAGCAAGTTTAGGTTTCTAGAGATTTCTACGTTAGGGCAGCACATACAGATTGAATGCCTGCTGTATGTCTGGCAGTGTACACAGGGCTGTGGAGAATGAAACAGCTTGAGTTGGATGTGGCAAGGGAACAGGTGTGTCTCAGGTGGCAAGACTAAATGATATTACAAGGGAGTTTCTTTAAAATTGTGTTTTGACTATAATAAAGTACTGAAGCAGTTTTCGATGAGGAAAGAATAATTAACTGTGAAGAGTCCTTTCATTTCACACAGGAACAATAAAAATATTGTATGTAATCTTCGCTTACCTCCAGACAGAAATGGCCTAGTCTGAAATGAAAGTCACAGAGACAGGGTCGCTCAGAACGCTAAATAGAAATGAGAAGATTCTAGGACAGAGTGCTCAGTCATTGGATTTTCCTTCCCCCACCCCTTGATATATAAGTGGGTGTGAGGAAGAAAAGAAAATGGACTCTGGGTAGCTGCTCCTCCCAGATTAGTGAAGAGTGAAGACTTCCCTTACTTCTTGTCTGCCCCCAGCACACGGTGGGAAAAGTCCTGTGGCTGGTTCAGACCCAGGCAGCAGCCTGGAACAGAGAATGCTTTTTCCCCACATCCTCTCTCCCTTCCATCTCTGGTTCCCTTAAGATCTTGGCTCTGTGAGGTCCTCTGAGTGTTGATTGGAAGAGCAGTGGGCAGTGGGAGAATGTAAAACTTGGGTGAATGAAGGGAGGAAAAATAAAGGCTAAGACAACTTTGGGCCCGAGAGGAAAGTACCGTGCTATAATAAAATGAGAGTGTTTGTTGATAAGTGATTTATGCTGGCTGCCTAAACAACGTTTTGAATGGTGGCAGTGTCATTTGAACAAGTGCGATTTCCTCAGAGTGTTACTTTAAAAGGTAACATTAATTTGAATGAATAAGTTCTGGTATATGGAAATGTCATTATTATTATTTCATAGCTATATTTAAATTTGCGAAATGTTGGGTAAAAGAAAAACTGAGTTTTATTCTGCTACTGAAAGACAAAGACCAGACTTGGAGTGGGATGGAAAAATGTAGGTGAAAATCTTGAAACTTCTTGCCATTGTGCACAACGGTGTAATGAAAGGTTTAACAGTTTGACAGTTCAGAGCCTGTTTGTGTTGATGCTTCCATTTTGAGGACACGTGTCCCCTACCTTTCTCCCAATATTACTATATCAGGTGAAGCTGATAAAATGGTAGCCAAAGAAAATAAGTTTTTCCACCCAAAGATTGTACAGACTGGCTCGTTGATTTCTAATGTTGACTGTGCTTTCAGTGGGAAGCATCAAATTAGGGATATCTGGATCCCTAGCAACAGTTGGTTCTGAAGATCTTTGGACATTTCCGTGAAGAAGTGCTTTTTCTTTTTTACAAAGCAAAAAGTGGGGATTTGTTTGATGTAACCGAAGAGTTGGGGAGTGGTTTGACTGAGGCACAGTCCAATTTTGGGCACAGATGTAATTGGATTCCTTTCTGTCTGCCTCTTGTCTCTACTTTGTTCAGCAGCTCCCCCACCCCCTTAAGGTGCAAAATGGATACCTGCAGTTTCAGGTGAAGAGATGTTTTAGAATATTATGATCCTGGAGCTTTTCTTCAAGCCTTAGCTAGTAGTAGAGCATACTAAATGGGTTATGAAGGAAATAAAAACATGACATGATAAAAATCTTTGACATGTTTGATGGTATTTAATCAATATGTTTGTGCCTTTAAATGTTAATCTATTCTAGGGGTACCTGGCTGGCTCAGTCATTAGAACATTCGACTCTTGATCTTGGGGTCATGAGTTCAAGCCCCATGTTGGTCACAGTTTATTTAAAAAGCTTAACCTGTTTTGAAAGGGCATTTATAATTGGTTAAGTATGTTATTTGTGGTCATTTCCATAAAAAATGTGGGCATTCATCTTTCAGTATCCTTTTCTTATATCCTTATTTCTGTTGGAAACTCAGGTTTAACCTACAATGATGCCTCATTTCAGCTTTTAGAATCTTTTATAAGAATGTAATCCATGGTAATTATCAAGCCTTTGTATGTCAGAAATCATGACTTGATAAATTGTGAATGCAGTGGTATAAAAATATACACCCTGGAACCAGACTGCCTGGGCTTCACTCTCAGCTCTCCCGTATGCTGACTGTGTGACTTTGGACAGATTATTTATTTAATCTCTTTCTACTTAAATTTCCTCATTTTATAAACTGGGGATAATAGTACTACCTTTTTAGTCCTGAAGAACCCGACACATAGAAAGTGCTGTTTTTGCTGCCATTTTGGTGATTGTTATATCCCTACCATCTCTCTCCCAAATCTTTATTCCCCAACACTACACACAGAAACACACCACTGTCATTGTATCATCACCGAGTCCAGAGTGCTTTGGAAGAGAGCTAGAGACATATTTGTAAGTTAAAGAATGATGGAAAAAATTAAAACCAAACTAGGAGGTAAAGTGATTTGATGGCGTCCCAGTTTGAGGACGTATTCTGCACTGTCCCTTCTGTCCCACTTTTATTTTACAAAAGAACCTGATTTCTCTTTTGAAGCATTAGCATCAAGGGCATACGAATTGTGCCTCATTTTCATTTTTGTTGTCTAGGAATTTCCTTGGAGATGCTGCTGGTCTATGCCAAAAGGCTTGGGGGCTTACACCATTTCTGTGTGAGTTTCTTGCTGGATGAACGAGGCTTAACTAAATGGTCTTTTCTTTTGTTTTCTCTTTAAAAACTTGGAAACTATCTTGCTGTTCCTGGGTTGTAAGGCTGAGCATGTTTGGTTAAGTAATTCTCTTGGGATCTAAGCTGGCATCCACTTGCTTCTTGTTAAATGAGGACTCTTGCTGAGTGGGCTCCATCATTGTTGACCAGATGTTTCAAGATGTAAGCACAAACTGTTTTTGTCAGTTTTTTGACTGGAGTGTAATTTTGAAGTAAGTGTGCTTTTCTACTTGGAAAGATTAAAAAAACATGGAGTGGATTGTTGTCAGCTTCCGATGGACATGTAAAAGGGAGGTGCCATCCCTGCAGATTACTCTGGGCCTGGATGCTCTCATCCTCCCCCTACCCAGCAAAGCAGATTTTGCCTTTAATTCATCTGGTCTTCTTCTACTCTTCGTGTTACATACCTGCCAGTGTACAGATGAATCTAAATCCAGAGAAATTGGCTACAAAAATTCTTAAAGACTACAGATATTGTGATACACAAGGGAACCCCTCTCCTGCAGTTAAAATTGAGATAATGGAAAAATAGAGACATCTTAATTCATAATACTTTAAGAGTGAGGCACTTAGAATTAGCAAGAGACCCTTCTGCATGGTTATGGCGGAGCAGAGCCATGGCCCAGAGCCAGCCAGGTCAGCGACTGTCTACACACAGGGAGGTATAGAAGCATCTTGCTAATGCTGGGCCTTTGTACTGACCACTGTAGATGCAGCCTGTCCTGGGAGCCCGTTTCCACCGAGGCTGTGCCTTCCTAGAACTTAGGGTTACTAAATGTGAAAAATTACTTCAAGTAAGATTCCTTTCTACTTTGGAGATAGAAACCCTTAAAGATAACTCAGATGATTTTGTAGATGCAGAAACTGAAGCCAGAGAGGTTAAGTTGATCTGCACCAAATCACACAACAGCTTAGTGGCTGAGCTGCAACTAAACCTGGTCTCTGGTGGCCTGGGTGGCTCAGTTGGTTGAGCATCTGACATTGGCTTAGATCATGGTCTCACGGTTGGTGGGTTCGAGCCCTGCGTTGGGCTCTGTGCTGACAACTCAGGGCGTGCTTCGGATTCTGTGTCTCCCTCTCTCTTTGCCCCTCTCCCGCTGGTGCTCTCTCTGTTTCTCTCTCTCTCGCTCTCGCTCTCTCTCTCTGTCTCAAAGATAAATAATAAACATTAAAAAAAAAAGTAAACCTGGGTTTCTGACTTCCCAAATTAGTGTTCCTTTCAGTGATCCATGCTGTCTTTGCTTATCCATTCAATTAGTAAACGTAATTGAAGGGACTCTAATTAGTTTGGCTCCTAAAGGCTTCTGTGGTTAGTGTCAGACTGGCAACAAGGTTTGTTCCCCTTCCCACCCCCCTTCCCCAAGCTTTTGAGTCGTAGCCAAATTTTGTCAGTCAATTATTTCAGAGTCTTGAAGACATCACATGGAAGTCAAAATGATTTGAATAGCTGGGCACACATGTCTGTCTATCTGTCTGATAAGCATGCCTTCTGCAGTGCAAATTAGAGACCCTGTTATTACAATGTACCAAGTATATATAGTCATTAGATATGGAGCAGTTGTGGCCAGTTCATGGTGACATTCCAGCTATCACTATCATTGTGTGTTTTTTCCAGACCTGTGAGCTTTGACACCACTTTCCTATATAATTGTGGGGTTAGCAGGACTCTGGCAACCCAGGCATCCCAAAAAGCAGATGCTAGGGATGCAGGGGGCTGATTGGGCACCCCATGCACTTGGCAGTTGCATGAGTTGGCACTGCCAGTTCATGGGTATGAGAAGCTTGGACGTGTGAAGTGCACTTAGATCTGGGAACTAATTGTCAGTGTCCCTGAGGAGTTCTCTAGGTGGAATTGACCTTCCTTCAATGGAAGAGACTCACTGAATTCCTAAAAGAAAGTCTGAAATTGACTCTTAAACCTCAGGGCTTACCAAGGTCCCTGAAATATCAAGAGGAATGGAGTTGATAACTGAAGGAAAGACCACTGAAAGGTATGCCATCATCTTGCACCATGTGTGTTACTTCATTTAAGGAGGTATGAACGGATGAGGCTCTCTGTATAACCCATATTTTTGGTGCAGTCCAGGAGTAGAGAAATAGGACGCCTACAGCTTTTCCTTTTTTTATACTCGTCTTACTAAGCTCTGTTTTCCCTGAGTAAACTTGAACTGTTTGCCAGCAAATAGTCCCCTCCTTCTGAATCTCCGCATTTATTTGGGCATAGGAAAGGTTTTTATTGAACTGAAGTATTTCTTCGTAATTACATGGAAAAAAATTTTTTTTTCAGAATTTTGGGGGCAAATCCTGATGATGTATCAAAATGTACATGTTGAATGTGCTGCACTGTAGACTCTAAAGTGCCATTTTGCCTTTAGAATGAAACATTAAAAGAGAGAGAATATCTGCTTTTTTTTTGTCTTAGGGTCTGAGATATTTTATGTTATTTAATATTAGTACACAAAATGCTAGGATACTAATTTTGCCTGAAATTTTAAAATATGACAGGAAATTCTGTTAAAACTGTATCTAGAATTTGATTTAGGAGCTAATAGTCTTCTAGGGAAAATTGAATTGTGGTCACCTCTAGCTCATAATATTTAAACCACACAGTTTGCCTTCCCATTCTTTCCCCCTCGTCAACTGCACATCGAAGACTAAAGGAAGGCATTAGCTGTAATTCTGCCCTATGAAAAGCAGGGGCATTCCCATTCCCAGGATGCTTACATTTCCTAGCAGAAAATAGGTCCATTGTTAACACCTTTGTTCATTATTCTACAGAGAAATCTGCAGTTATCCTCCAGGTAGCCCTTTGTCTTTTTTTAAAAGAGAACAATTGGGGTGATGGAGTCTTTCTGTTAAAGGAGAGTTTGACTCAAGACGGGAGCTCCCAGTCTCTTCTGACCTCTTTGGTTGCCAGCGTATCAGGGTGCGTGTGTGAGACAGAGCAGGGGTTTGCGGGAACGTGAGTGAGGGCGTGTGCGTCCGTGCACGCACACACAAAGGATGGACCGTAACTTTCCTGTACGGGATGCTTGTGGCCATCATAAGGCAGAAATGAGGGCAGAAGTGAGAGCATACCTTGATGCCTATTTGTATGTCTTGTTATCTGTAGTTTCTACTTGTGTCCTGGGAGCTTACACACTCAGCCTTTATGGTGGGATACTTACAGCTAGTACAGTAAGTGCTCATGTCCTTGTCCTGAGCTTTTCTTTTCTGTACAGGCTTAATTTTTTTTTTCTTTGAAAATGGAGACTAGAGAATGGTGGTGAACGGGACTTGAAAATCTACTAGGGGGTTTTGCTGCCTATGAAATCACCGGTGAATCCTACACTTTAGCTACCATCCCTGTTGCACAAGGATGTTTTTCTTAGTTCAAGCATCTACCAAAAAGTACGCTGTTTAAGAATCCAAGTTGGAGGAATCCATGAGAAGTATGTCTGTTCCCAGGACTGTTGGGTTTTGCCCTTTTCCCCTCAACTCACTTCACACTTTTTAAAATAAACAGTGGATTTGATTCCGTAGAAACTGCATCTGTATGTATGTAAGGGATAGACTCTTTATTTTAGGCAGTAAGCTTTTTTTTTGGTCATTGGGCAATAAATTCGTTTTGTTCACTGTCAGTGTTGTCAGCATGGCTAAAAAGTGATCCTACTTGTGCTTTTGAAACTGCCTCCATTTTAATTTATGTGCCTTTGTGATTTCTTTTAAAGGTAGTGTCTTGCCCAGCAGATGTAGCTGAAAAAGCTGACAGAATTATTACAATGTTGCCCACCAGTATCAATGCAATAGAAGCTTATTCTGGAGCAAATGGAATTCTAAAGTATGTATCTCTCAACTATGGAAATTTTCGTGTTGTGATAGTTCATGAATTTCGTATTTGTTAACATTATAGGAAATTACAGTGATGTTTGTTAAAACTTTCTATACTGTTTTCTTATTTCTTAAAAGTGAACAGTGTGGTTTCTCTCTTATTGTAAAGGGTTTCTTTTTTCACTAAAAGCAAGTATGTGACTTTGGGGAATAATATTTTTTGCTTCTGTTTCTTTCCTTAACTCTTGCATTAAACTTATGCTTTCATTGCTAACATGTTTAAGAGACTTTTAAAGCTTGCATTTTAAACCATACAAATGTTACAAGCATAATTTTCTTATGGTTTATAGAAATTCAGGGAAAGGTTTCTATGAAAAATAAAACCAAACATTGGAAAGAACACCATTATTTAACATTTTATTATATTATAAAAAGTTATTGTATGTCCTCTGGGTTAGTACATCTGTAGTAAGAACTTTGAGAAGTTGAAATTAAAGGTTAGCAGTAGCTCTTTAAATAAAATATAATTTGGGCCAGAGTTTTCTAGCCAGTGCTTAGCTTCCCTGGCTTTGAGAATCTTTTGGTTACTTTCTGCCTATTGCCAAATCCTTGTGGTTGTGTTAGAATGACAGTGGTTGAATTTCCAATTTAATTTTCTGGTCTTCCTGGTTGCTGTTTATAACTTGTTTTGTTGTTGTTGAATTTCAGCAAGGAGAGAACAAACTGGTAGGTCTTGTAGACATACGTAAGGCCAAAAGAAGGGATTTATCATTTCATAAAACTCTTATACGTGAACTTTGACATGTCTGGACATTGAATTGCCTTGGAAAACTAACTTGCAAGCAAAGACACTTGGATATTAGGCAGAAAACTGATAAGATAAATGTTTAGATTTCAGGGAAGATTGAAAGACACTCATTTTGGACAGAGCCGTCAGGCCCATGGTGTGTACGGTCCTGAGGGGACTTAGTGGTCTCATTATCTAGTCTGTTCCAATTACAGCCCTGCTTAATTGCCTGCTTATTTGCCTCTTCAGGAAAAGTCACCAAAAATTTGTGTGGAGACAAAATGTTTATTAATATTCTTTACTAAGGACTGTGGTGGCCAACTAGCAGAGCAGTTTTGTCTAGGGAGTGCTTTCATATATTGTGGCTTTAGATTGAACTATAATTTGCTTTTTATGGGTGGTTCTTTATTTTCTTCTGGGTCAGGATCATTTCCCCATACCCAGTGCATATGTAATTTTTAAGACAATTTCCCATTTGCTTCAAGATTTAAGACCTTTGGGGCACCTCGGTGGCTCAGCCAATTGAGCATCAGACTCTTAATTTCAGCTGTGGTCATGATCACAGGGTTGTGGGATCGAGCCTTGCACCAGGCTCTGTGTTGAGTGTGAAACCTACTTAGGGTTCTCATTCTCTCTTCCTCTGCCCCTCTGCCCTGCTTGTGCACTCTCTGTCTCTGTCTCTGTCTCTGTCTCTGTCTCTCTCTCTCAAATTAAAAAAAATATATATTTAAGACCTTAAGAATGTTAATATCACATAATATTAATTACTGCTAAGTGTAATCCTTATGTTTTAGGTTGTATCAAGTGAAACTGCACATACTTCAGTGACCTATAATACAACACGCTATTTCCTTTCTGTGGAATATATCATTGCATTTGGGCTAGATCGGTTCCTATGTTTAAAACGGTTTTTTATACCATTTTGCATGCTATTTTTTCTATAGAAAGATTTTTCTTTCTTTTAATAGTTTTTTAGAAATGACTTTTGACTTCTTTCTTCAGTATTTATATATCTGATTTTCCAATCATAATTATGATTACATGTCATCTGGGTTAGTTGATCTGTAGTAAGGACTTTGGGAAGTTTGAATGAAAGGTAAGCCATTGCCCTTTAAGTAAATTATAATTTAAGTCAGTTTCCTAGCCAGTGAAGATAGACATAGATTATAAGGGAACCATGTAGGTAGATATAATCTGTCCTTACAATACAAACAAAATTGTCTTATTATAAGAATGCCATTTAGCATTAGTGTAAAATATGACAGAGGAAAAGACTGTTTCCCTGTTTTGCCAATGTGTGTGTGTGTGTGTGTGTGTACACACACACACACACATACATTTACCATAAAAAGCAAAAAAAATCTCTATTCGTGAGATTTCCAGGTTCGTTCCTATATTTTCCTTTCTGCCTCTTTGATGTTTTATTTTGTCTTTAAAAAGCTGTAATTATTAAAGAATATACCACCCTGGAGCAAATGGCTAAATTTCAGTGGCTTGTGTTTATTCTGCCTCGTGGAAAGGACATGGATATGTGGAATTGGCAACATGGCTTATTAAAGACAAATAAAATACTTTTTAAAGAGCCCAGCTATTTTACAAACAAAAATTCAAATCTTACCAAATAGACCTTTTAAAGTTAACAGGTGTTTTAAATTGCTTACCTATATTATTATGGTATTGTGTGTTTCACCCGAAACCAAAATTTATAGCATGCGGTTTATTAGATTATTTAAGTTTGTTTGAAAGAGTTTAGGTTTACTTTGAACTTTAATTGATCTGAAAATGAATTTGAGATTTTTAACCAGTTCTAATAATGTTTTTAATATTAAACCAAAGACCTCCTTGATATCTGGCAGCTTTTAGTAGATTCTAATTCTGTAGGTGGCTGCATGAAATGTTTATTCAGAATTATAAACGCTATTTTTAAAACGATAAACCTATAATTAAACTATTATTTTTATCTGTTTACTTAGAAAAGTGAAGAAGGGCTCACTATTAATAGACTCCAGTACTATTGATCCTGCAGTTTCGAAAGAATTGGCCAAAGAAGTGGAGAAGATGGGAGCAGTTTTCATGGATGCCCCGGTTTCCGGTGGTAAGTGGCAGCTAACATCTGTGCACACCTACTTCTGTTTGTCAGAAGAAGCGATTACAATTTTGTGGTACCCACGACATATCCAGTTATTTTTAGACCTGTTATTAGTGTCTCCATTTCCTCCCTAAAAATGAAAACAGAACAAAACTCACTTTTGTTATTTAGTACGCTCAAAATACATTGCTTGTTCTAAGTTCAGACAAAACGATGTCACAACTTTGAAGAGTTAATGAATTTTTGGTCCAAACTGCTGTGGGTAGGGATAGAGCTATTCCTAGAAGATGTAACTTTTCAGAACAGATTCAAGAAGTAATTAGCTTGAATCATCTTTTAACTGTTAAAGAAGTGAAGGGAATGGTAAAAAAGAAAAAATCATTTTACAAGGGGAACTTTAGGCACAGATGATTCTTTACAGATGAATGTTACCAGGATTTCAAGGAGCAGGTAATTTCAATTTTTACATGAACTTTTCCAGACCTTAGAAAAAGAGGAGACACTGTGCAACTCATTTTGGAGACCTGAGTAACTCTGATGCTTCAACCAGAAAGAGAAATAAGAGAGGAAAAATTTTAGGTCCATATCAGTTATGAGTACAGAAGTAAAAATTTTTTTTTTTAATTTTTTTTTTTAAATGTTTTTATTTATTTCTAGGAGAGAGAGAGACAGTGTGAGCAGGGGAGGGTCAGAGAGAGAGGGAGTCACAGACTGAAACAGGCTCCAGGCTCTGAGCTGGCAGTCAGCTCAGAGCCCGACGCGGGGCTCGAACCCACGAACCGCGAGATCATGATCTAAGCGAAAGTCGTATGCTTGACCGACTAAGCCACCCAGGCGCCCCAGAAGTAAAAATTTTTAAAAAGTATATTAGCAAACTAAATCCAACCATATATAAAAGAGTTCTTTCCAATTTTGGTATATGTGCTGCCGAAGCAAGCACTAAAGGAGATCAAGCACTACTAGCAGGTTTGTTTTATCCTATACGTACACAAGTGACTTAACATTAGAAAATCTATAAATACATTTCACCACATTAGCATACTTAAAAATCATATGATCATCTCAACCAGAGGACAAGGATTCTCACTAATAAAATTCTAAAAGCATAGTATTATATCAGGGGCGCCTCGGTGGCTCAGTCAGTTGAGCATCTGACTTTGGCTCGGGTCATGATCTTGCTGCTCGTGGGTTCGAGCCCTGTGTCAGGCTCTGTGCTGATAGCTCAGAGCCTGGAGCCTGCTTCAAATTCTGTGTCTCCCTCTGTCTCTGCCCCTCCCCCACTCACACTCTCTCAGAAATGAATAAATGTTAAAAAAAAATTTTTTTTTAAATAAAATAAAAGCATATTATTATATCAAATATTAATAGTGGGTATTTGGGTATTTTGGAATGATAGTATTATAGGTATTATGATTTTCCATAATTTCCAAATTTTCCAAAATTACTCTATAATCAGATACCATATATATACATGCATGCACACACACATATATGTGTGCATATATACACATTTAATTAGTAGTTGAAGACTTGTTTCTAGTGGGAGGCTTTCTAGAAAGGCTGGACTGAAGAAACCAGTCATTTGCTCAAGACCGAGACTAGATTTTTAAAAATTATTTTCTGTAAAGTTCTAATTTAATCGAAGGAGGAAAAAAATTGCTGAATGGAAGTTTGTCCTTTAAATTGTAAAATCATCATCTCCTTACAGTGCTAAAAATACCTAACAGCTAGCGTAGTACATTGTTACAGTAATGACCTTTAATGACTCCCATCTCTGAATCTGCTCTGTGTATCCTTGCATGTATCCATGTGCTGCGTTGACTCTGAACTATCTGACTTGCTTTGGCCAGTGGTGTGTTAGCAAATGTTACACAGGGATAGACCTGAAAAGCACTTTGCCCTGTCTTGCTCTTGGGGACTCTTCTGTTGTCACATAGAGAAGCCTGGTTTAGCCTCCTAAAGATGCACTAACCTCCAAGTATCCAAGTGAGGCCATCTTGACCATCTAGCCAGAGTCAAGTTCCCAGATGACTGCAGCTGCATTACTGAGCTCAGGCAAATGAACTGCCCAGCTACAATAGTCCAAATTGCTCACCTGCAGAACTGTGAGCAAATAAACCCACGAAGTTTGGGGTGTTATGTAGCAATGGAAAACTGATGGAGCCAATATAGTTGATATTTCCATTATTATGTAGAAGTGTTTGTTGCCTAATGTATCAATCAGTGTGCCACCTGTGCTTATGTAGTCTAAGTGTTCTAAAGCCTTCCTGAAGAATGATAGTACCACAGTTAGCATAAAGGCCAACTATAATGCCAAAGCTAAGTCGCTAAAATGAAGTTTATTATTAAGCCAGTCCAGAAGAGTTTTGTTTGCTGCCAACCGGTCCCTGACTTCTATCTCTATATTCCTGATTACAAAGGAGAATGCTTGCCTATATGCTACCAAAGTAGCCACCCTGGTGAGCTGATATGAGATACCTATATTTGGTAAGATCTGGAAAAGTAAGTTGGTAAAAATTCAGTAAATCTTGTTATGGTGTTTTCATGGACTTGCTGGAGTTAAATAGTATGTCTAGCTTTTAAGTGTCTTTTGTGCTCTTAGAATTGAGTTTTATTAGTAGAAGGGACTTCAGTAATAACTTAATTTGACTTTCTTATTTTATACATGAGAAATTGAGACCCAAAGAGGTTAAATGATTTGGCCAGGATTCTCTAGCTTCATAGCCAATCTAGAACTAGAATCTTACTCTCCCATCTCAATCTTAAGATCTTCCCACACACTGCCACACCTTTTTTCCCTTTAGTCCCACCCTGTGGTGGCCTTTCTCTTTTTCAAAGCCTGTTAACACCATTTCTTTCTTTTATCAATGTGTTGGGTTTTTTTTTTTTGTTTGTTTTGTTTTGTTTTTCTGAGGGAGAGAGAGACAGCGTGAGCAGGCGAGGGTCAGAGAGAGAGGGAGACACAGAATCTGAAACAGGCTCCAGGCTCTGAGCTACCTGTCAGCACAGAGCCTGATGCGGGGCGGGGCTCAAACCCACGAACCAGAACCACAAGATCATGACCTGAGCCAAAGTCGGACGCTTAACCGACTGAGCCACCTAGACGCCCCATGTTAACACCATTTCTAACAGTTTTATCTAGTGCTGGTCCTCTGTCTTCTCTCTTGCTAGCTAACTGGCACTGGCCTGTAGTGAAACCTTTGGTGGGGAAGTGAAGGGAGAATTACCTTCTTTTCTAACTCTCAGAGATTGGCTTCTAACCCGGAAGAGGCCTAACATTTCTGTTCCAGTCGTTTGAGAAGAAATGGTTAAGAAGACATAATTTTCAAACCTGGGGACCTCCGCAGGGATCAGATTAGTCCTATTGTATTGACCCCATCCCGAAATGTTTGTTAGCTGGCTTATCAGTAGTCTTTTATTCTGCTGATGAGTTGGGATAGAACCAGAGTTTTGGGGGTCTTTCATGTTTTGGATCCACTGGCTGATGCTGCTTAATCTAATGTCCAGAAAAAGAGACAGTAAAGTAATATTTTGACACATCCCTGACATGTTTGAATTTGACTAGGATAGGATCTGTTCTAAGGTTTAAGGAAATGGAGTTGATAGGATTATAACTGAAGGCAGTGAAACTATTTTCCATGCCCTTCTGTGTCCCCACAGTATAGTATCTTTGCTACTGCAAGAACATGGTTTCCTTGTTTGTGCCCGTTTCTTCCACTGCTAGACTCTGAAGAGAGCAGATGCCTTGTCTTTCTCTACTTTCTATCTCCAGTGTATATCTCCTGGTGAGCATGTAATAAAGTGTGATTGATCGAATTAAAGATCTTCTATATTTTTAATTTCAAGATTAATGTTAAATAATTTGAGCTTTCCTGCAGTTATTTCCTCATTCCCAGGCTGTACTCCAGTTTATTTATCTCCAGATCATTGACCTCTCTCTGAAGTTCAAGTATCTGCCCTGAATTCTAACATCAGTAATATATTAAGTAATTACGGTTTTCAAAATGCTGTATTGTAATATTAGATGCCATTAGGAAGTATGATTATGATCACAGGGGTGGGGGTAGGATAAACAAAGTAGAATAATATTCAGAACAACTTAGAGGAAGTTCTTACATTAGAAGTTTATGATTTAGGGAAGCATACAAATAAAAATAATGAGTGAATAGTTACAAACTGCAAAATAATGTAGCACAGCAGTCTTCTCGGTAATTAGCAACCAGAAAGGAAACTCTACACTAACAATTTGATCATACCAACATATCAGGCATTGTAAAGAAATACTGTCTTTGTCCTTTCTGGGATGGCTGCTAATACTTTGACTTTTACCTGCATGGATACGTAGAGAAAGAATAATACCAGATTAGATTTATACAGTTGATTCCGGAGCAACAGTAGAATTTTTAGTTCTGGAAATGGAAAATTTATATTAAAGATTAACGACAAACCTCATAGATGATTCCCAGTTCCATCCACAGGAATGAACCAGTGGAATTTGGAATTAGATTTTATAGTTCATTAGTGACTATTCTTTAAGCAAGGAAAAAAGGAAATTGGTTAGTTCATACAATTCTCTTATCACCTTCAGTTTCAGTTTTTGTTGTACTGTTAATAAATTCAAAATTCACTTGATGTTAGGGATAGCCCAGAACTTTTAGGGAAAGAAAGGAACTCTAAAAATGAAGGTTGTAAAAAAAATAAAGGTCTTCAGTGAAATGTACTTAAAATTATTATATAATCCCTGCAAGATTATATATTGTTTTCTGATTACACACTCTTTTCTTTATATTCTGCTGACAGTACCTTGATTGCAAGAGACAAGCTTCCCTCTTCATTTCATGCAACAAACCTTTACTGAGTACTTTTATGTGGTGGGTATGGTCTAGGCACTGGAGTTAGTGCTTTGAAAATAGGCAGTCTTTTGCCACATGGAGTTTATGAGTTAGGAATAGAGAATAAACTAACAAAAATAATTTCAATGGTAAGTGCCATGAAGAAGGAAAAAAAAAGGCAGAGTAAACAGGTAATGAAACAGAGACTTAAAGGAGTGGACAGGATGCCTTCTTTGGGGAAGAGGCAGTTAGGCAGAGATGTGAAGGCACAAGTCTAGGGGAAGGGTGTTCAGCAGAGGAAGCTGCTCTCAGGGCCCTGAGGCATGAACAACCTCAGTATGTTTGTGGAACATTTATCTTTGTATCACTAGGATGTGGCAGGTAATTGCACTCAGCGTTTATTAAATTGACTCCCCCTATGCCTTACACCATGCCTTCATTTATCCGTTTGTGGGTATCAAAGTAAAGCTAACTAGGGTTTCTGTAAGTTAGCCCTTGACACTGGCCTCAGATAGGATGCCTTAAATCTATTATCGGTCTTGTGCAAATCACATCTTTATAAAAGCTGTAATCTTTTAATAGTCAAATGTTGTTTAGTCATACCATTTTGGATACATGCTTTTTTTTTTTTTTTTTTGAGAGGGTCTGCTCCTGTAAGGTTAGTTCCAATTTGATCAGCAATCATGTGTAATGGATGCTAGACATAAAGCAGATTAAAAACAATTGTTTGTGACTAATGACCAAATACTATTCAGTCTGTTCCAGGGGCATAATTACAGCACTTAACTGTGCTTGAATAATGGAAGAATAAACTCACTGTAGAGTTGCCCAGAGACCTTGAGCTGAAGTGACTCTGAAGTGGCATTTGTACTTAGCCCAGGGCTGTCTGAGCCGGCAAGCCTCATTGATTTGCTGCGCTGTATTGCTCTGGTTAGGGATTAATGTCAAAATTAAATAATTGAACTGATGTGTATGTATTTGCCTACCAGGAAACCAAATTTTATACTCATTTGGCTGGGTTAAGTTTCAGTAATTTGTTCGAGGTGTTCTTAGAACATGGGGTAGTGAGCACAAAACCTATTAAGGGATTTCTGTTAGAGCCCTGCACTCGCTTGCTCAATTCCTCAGTGAAAGTCTCACACACACTCCTTTATTGTTTTTAAAATCAAGTGTGTAGTCTTGGCCTTAACTGCTCAGTGAACTGGGTATCTACTGTTTTTCCACTAGATCTGTATCTAATTTCGGGTAAAGGGACCACAAAAACAAAAATTATTTCTGTTTTGGCACCTAGCACCATTATAGTTAAGGATTTGTTGGCATTTCATTAAAACGTTTTCTTAGAGAGGTTTATAACTTGGCAGATTTACTTGCCTTTGGGCTGAAACATTGCTATTTCTGTCCAAAAGTAAATGCTTTTACCAAATTTCATACAACTGAATTTGTGTTGCTATATAATGTGTGGAGAGGGAAGGGTGTTCCCTCTTTCTTTTTTTCATGTTCTCACAAGCTGTTTGATTAAACGGTAGTATTATGTGTGGCATTTATTCTTACATTTTAGTCTTAACTCAGGAAGATTTAATTTTTTTAATGTTTTGAAATGAGTTGATTTAATATGGTTAAGATAATTCATTTTCATGAGTACTTCCCTTTAAAGAATTGTACTACTATGATTTTTATGTCTTGTTACATTATTAGCTTCTATTATATAAAATTTGAAAGCATTTTGTGGCAGGGGCGGCTGGCTGGCTTAGTCGATAGAGCATGTGACTCTTGATCTTGGGGTCGGGAGTTCAAGCCCCATGTTGAGCATAGAGATTACTTAAAAAAAAAAAAAAAATTGAGGGGCTCCTGGGTGGCTCAGTCAGTTAAGCATCTGACTTCAGCTCAGGTCATGAGCTTGCAGGTCCTGGGTTCAAACTCTGCGTTGGGCTGTATGCCTGGAGAACCTGCTTTGGATCCTCTGTCTCCCTCTCTCTGCCCCTCCCCCACTTATTTTCTCTCACTGTCTCTCTTTCTCTTTCTGGAAAATAAACAAACATTTTTTAAAAAGTTTAAAAAAGCATTTCATGGCATTGACTTTTGTATAAGAGACTTGAATTACTCTGTCTTGAAAAATATTAGCTAAAATAAGCCTTTTTTTGGTCGGTTCTCATGTTGTTTAAAACGTTGGTAACTCAAATAATTAAAATTTTCTTTACCTTTGTTTGATGGACAAATCCATTTCCTTAAAAGTGACCTAAGATTCATCAATACCAGTGCACTAGAAATGGCTTAATTATGTCAGCTGTTCACATTTGCCTATAATTTTACTTATCACTTTGTATTCATTAACTATCCTTTTTGTCTCTGGAAGATACCTTTATTTTTGCCTAGGATTTTCTCCAGTTTGCACAAGTAGTTCAGAAATTTTTGGTAAATAAATTCCAAGGATTTCTTTGAAATTAGTCCCTAAGAAGAGGTACCCATAAAAACCTCTTTTTACATTCTTTGGCAGGCTTAAGACTCCCTACAACATGTCACGGACAGGAGCCCCTATATAAGGTGTTAATGAGTTCTTAGCACGTTTAGAGAAGGCGGCTGCCTCACTGCCCAAGGTAGCATAGTTGAGGCAGCTTTAATAATCTGTCTCTTAAGAAAATAGTAGAAGAATGGGTTCGAGAAGGCCAGGTCATCAGTTCACTTAGTGCTTGTGTTACTGTTATCATTTATTGTTAATAATAATTATTATTGCTAATAACAACCTAGTTTATTTCTAAGGATTTACTCTTGCAGTTTGCAGCTCCCCCATCTCTAAATCTGCAGGCTAGGTTTTAATTGCGGCGCTTTTAATTGCATTGACATTTTCAGTCAGGTAACCATTACCAGGGTTGATCCTGCCAGGCTCTGTCCTGTGGTGGGGGGACACTGTGTTCTCTTCACATGGTTATGTTGGAAAGTGCATGGATAAGGCAGGGGTCCTGTCTGAAGTAATCCTAGGGTATTTTTAATGTCCTTTAATTGCCATTCAGGATGTAAGTCAGACCAGACACAATTGAGTCTGGTCACAGTTCAGAACTGCTTTGTGGTGTTTATATAAAGGTAAAGTATATTTAGCAAATAAATCCCCTGCAGCTATTACTTATATATAATTTATTTTTTATTAACATCTGTTGATTCCTAAGCAGTGTGAAATTAGTTCCAGTATACCTGGTGTTATTATGCCTTTGTTTTGTTTCACTTAAGCATTGGGGGTAAAGTGGGAGGAGGAAATGGAATTAAGAATTTGACAGGGGCCTTGCCATTGCCATCAAATCATTATCAGACTTGCTTGTGGTTTTCTAGATGTCTCATTTTATTTTCTTTCTTAGATGTCTGATTTTCTTAAAGAAATTTGATAATGCTGGCAAATGAAAAGTATAGTAAGTTGAATTTAAATCCTTCTCTCTCAGTATTTGCTGTATGATTCTATTTTGTTTTGCGTTGCTTTGGGTTGTTCAGTTGTGAAAAATGTAAATTTAGAGGCCCATTTCATAGTAAGGACCCTTCCTTAGGGCCAGTGAAGGGATGGTAGCAGTTTTACTTACCTTCTCTTCTTGCTTGCAAGTGATTTTAACTTGACCCAAAAGTAGAGGGTTTTTGTTGTTGTTTTATATGTAGGTCAGATTACTTTTATCAATATGAGAGATGTGGACTTTTTAAGAAGAGTATTAAGAGTTTTAAGGTTTGTCCCTGACATCTTTTTTATTGAATTATTGACTGTCAGTTATGGTCATCAGAATGTTTATCCATTGTGGTCTCTGAGATGGCATCGTTTTTGGGGAAGTTTTAAAAAATGGAACATAATACGAGGCTGGGCATACAAATAGTTTTATCATTAAATGCACTTCATTTCCCTTAATTCTTATGTGTTAGGGTAAGGCTTGTTCTCAAGTGACCAACATTTTTAATGTACTGTGTACGTATATTAAACGAGTAGAAAAATAGTCTTGGCAGACACTGAAATGGTTAATTGGCTTTTCCAGCCAAGATAGGTTTGTAAAACTTTCTGAAAATTAAGAAATAGGAGGGAAAGAATTTCTCTTCTGCATTAATGCCATGTTTTATTAACCCTTTACCTATAAAGTGTATTTTTAGGCTATAAACATTTTCGTGCAGCACTTTTTCATTAGACAAGCAGCTAGAAGAAGACTAATTGATTTACTGTAATTGTCAAATATTTGCCAACATTCCAATAGTTAGAGGAATTATTTTGACATAAAATCCTAAGTAGCGATGAGATTTTTTCCTAAAAATAAATGATAAATTTGAGAAAGGAATACAAGCAACAGCATAATAATGACTTTGAGATCTGCTATCTTTAATAGCAAACTTTTAAAAACAGCATTAAGAAATACTTGATGATTTCTCATGTTCTTCAATTGGGCTTTATTTTATATTCTTATTAGTACTTGTGTAAAATCCACAGCTTTTCATGTTAAGGCATTTACATCTTAAATTTTGCACGCGGCTCTATTAGGAAATAGATGGGACAACACTGGGTATTTTACAGTTATTTGGAATAGTCCATATTTGATTCAGAAAAGTTACCTTATAGAACATTCAAGGGCTAGTGGACAAGGGCAAGAGAGAGGAGAGAGAGGGAGGCAAGGCAGGAGCACATGGGGGAATGAGAGAGAGAGATGACATGTCCTTTTCCATTTTAGCTAGGTAGTTTGGAGTAAAACCTTAAAGTTAAACTTTTTGGAATTGTTACTACCCCGAGTGGGAATATAAACTATATTGAACAAAATTTATTTAGCCTGTTAAAAAGTCCACCTAAAACTATAGTTAATTAGTTTACATTATTACATCGCTTCTAGTAGAGTCTCAAACTGGTACGGAGAAAGAGGGGCCCTATCAGGTGAGCTGACTGCTACCCATATGGGACTTGCAGATAATGATGAGTTTAAATTTCCTCTTAGAGCTAAGTGAGAATAAAACTGGAGGCAATAAATACTCTGGGCCAAAGCCATTAAATGAAAAAGCTGGGAATTCTCCAGCTCTTGACTTAAATTGTTTGTTTATCAGCTGGCGCCTAGTCTGGAGTCAAGAGCTGGAGATTTCTATCTGTGACAGAACTTTGAAACTCTTGCAGGACACTTTCGTTTCAACTTAAGGTAACTTGAGTTTATAGCTCTGGCTTTAAAGATTACTAATGATTTACTCATTTCCTTACCATTTAACCAGAGTGGACTTTTTCCCAGGAAGGGATCTGTGTTTATTTAGGGCCTTTGTCTGCGGAGGGATTAAAAGGCAGCCCACCAGCATTGTGAACTTGATGGTAATAAAAGGTCACCAAAACACACCATAAAAACATTCTTACCATGGAATTAATTATACAGTGTAATTTTACAAAGCAGCTCGGTTACTCCATCCTTGCTGTCCCTCTACCCCCGTTCTTAAACATTTCATCTCTTAAAAATTAAAGCTTTGGTGTAATTAAGGTTTTTGAAGAAATATTTTGCTGCCCTTATGGTATTTAAACATGGAAGCGATTGTCACTTCCATTTAATTCCTTATACATTTTAAAGTGTTTTAAATAAAAATCATTGTTGTTAAACTGTAGGATGAATGACTTGTTTCGAGAGGGTAGAGTAGTCTCAGGGATGGCTGGGCTTTCAACAGCTCGGTTTCTGAAAACCTAAGACTAGTTAAGGGTTTTTTTTGTGCCACCAGGTGGCATTTCATCCAAACCTGCTTGTGATAAAGGGAGGTTTTTAAAATAAATTCTTTTTTGTTCAAGAGAGGTCTTAATAGTTTTTCTAGATTTTACCTTTGAAGTTGGCATAAAAATAGCTCTGATATCAAGATTGATTAAATGGCTCCAAAGACCTGAAAAGATTTCTGAATGCTGCAAATGTTTGCTTTTAGGTGGTTAATATTGAAAGTAAAATGTTGAAACATGGGCAGAGGATTGCTTTTTTTTTTTTTTTTTTTTAAGTACAAAGAACATTTAACAGTTGGTTATTTTTGTTTTACTTTTCTAAACACTCGAGAGAGGATCCTGCCTATAAAAACCCTCACAAATGTTGCAGAAACCCCCTAGTCCGGCAAATCACCCCTTCCCCCAACACACACACTCACACCCGCCCCAGCCCTTATTAAAAAAAAAAAAAAGTGTCAGCAGGTTTCACTGTATGGGAATTTTGAAAAAGAGGGAAAGACCTCTGAAAGGTACAAGTCGGTCCTTTTCACAAGCCTAACTATGAGATTCATTAGGCAGTTCATGCTCATGTCTTAAAAGCTGCTTTTGGGAAAGTAAATTCTTGCAGTTTCCTGTACTGGTTTTGAGGGAGTCTTTATAGTCTTTTGAAATAGCTCATTTTAAGAAAGTGATAATGTAAAAGCAAGGAAAAAAAACCCTCATTATAAATTTCATAAAAGTATGATATTTAAATTCAAATATACATTGTTCTATTTTTATGAACCTGCACATATTAATAAACTGTACAGAAACACATTATTTAATACAACCTGTCCAGGTGCTATGATACGTTCTCAAAATAAATAAAGTTCAGTGTACACTCTATTGATTTCTACCCTTTTAAAAAATGTATTCACCATGGGAGATGTTTAATGCTTAGCTTTGATCATTTATCAGAAAGCTTTATGAAATTTTACTCATTTTACATTCTTGCCTCTTCTGTCGAGGCTTCTTAGAAGTGTACACAGCCTGTTTCAGAAATGTATGTTTTCAAAGTAAATGTTTGACCCCCCACCTTGATGTTCCTGCTTTTAAACACACACAGGCCCGTAACCCCTCCTTCTCTATATTTTGAATAACTTGATTGAAATGGGTGTTGTACTAAAACTAAATACATACAAACTTCGGAATTACAAAAAGAGAATTATGTTATAAAAAGTTATAAAAATTTGAAAATAGTCTAGAGAAAGGTACTCAAGACATTTGACCCTGAATATTTTACTTTTAAACTTGATACAACAGTCTGTTTCTTAGCTTTGTTGTATGCTGATATTCCTACTTACTTAACATCAAAAAGCTGTAGTGGTTTCTCTTTATAGATTGTGCCTGTGTTCTGGAATTGCCTCCTGCTGTCCATGAATTGCTTCTTGGCTTGTTTTGTTAGAATTTCTCACCAGGGTTTTTGTGAGCTATGTAGCCAGCATTAAAAAAAAAAAAAAAAAAAGAATTTGATACAGTAGGCTGGATTAGTAAAAATTATACTTACTGTTCATAATGATAACTGAGTAAACCTCTTTCATCAGTCTATCAGTTTTATGTAATGAAAGCCCATGCAAATATCATGTAATAATATGCATATATAAAACTGCCTACGATGTGTCTGTTTTTCTGTAATATGAAATGACTATTTTTTGCAGAAATTCCAGAAACCTCCTTTTTCATTAAAAAAATAATAGGAAAAAAATCCTTACTCATTTCAGGGTGTGTGTAATTTGGTAACGGAGCATTTAGATTTTGGCTTGTTTCATTTCAGTTGGAAATAGTATTGGTGTAAGTGAGTGTTGCCATGGGAACCTCCACATAGATATAAAAGGCAAGACTGTCTAAGTGGAGGAGGAGGGGCGATGTACTAAAAAACCACTGGCCTAAATGATCTATTTTATATGTGTGTTGGGGATGCAGGGGGAGCTAGTTTGAGAAGAGAAGAAAAAGCGATGCAGAAAGTAAATGCTAAGAAAGTTAAAATCATGTATTCATACTTAGGGAATCACATAGCAGAAGTGTTGTAAATTGGAAATGTGATTCTCAATGATTTGTGTCATTTGCATATGCTGGAAGTCTTTGCATACCTTATTTTTAAACTGTGTTGAAAGAACATGTTTAACTTGATTTTAGGTTAAATATTTAATGTGAAATTTGGTTGGAAGTTTAGGATTTTGGTCCCTGGGATGGCTTTAATTATAAATTTATTAAAGATAATCATCATACTTCATTCTTTTGTAGATAGCAGAAAAAAATTTTAATTCTACAATTTTGGGGGACATTTGGCTTTCAAAGGAAAGCTGGCTTTAGAGTATTTTTAATATTCTATTTCAAAATTTAAATAATTTTAAATATTACTTGAGGAAACAGTGACTTACTGTATTTGCACGAATAATGTATGGTTTTCTACAAAAAAAAAGAATGGAAACAGCAAAAGCAAGCATCAAATCCTTTCCTATCCTTTAGGAGCACATGTGTTGCTATTAATAAAGGTGATTAGAGAAGAGCCAACTTAACTGCATATAAGATAACCTTTTTGTTTTTTGTATATTTAGGTTACAAAGAACAGTGACATGGTGCCCAACATGAGTTAGCGTGGTAGAAACGCAACATCATCATTGTACCTCTAACACCATGGATTCTGGTTGTCAGATACATGTGTAAGAAAAGACAAGACACTAACCTGAGAAAAACTGTTTAAACTTACCTTTTTAGTCAGTCCAGAGAAAAAGTAAAGCTGCCAAGGTAATAAAACGTCCGGAAGTTTTTAAAATAAAAAGAGTAATTTAAATTAAAAAAGGGAGGCGGGAGCGGGAGAAGAAAGAGGGTAAAAAAGACGGGACTCTGTTCCCCCGGCCAGGCAGCATCTGATGTAAATTAACGGCAATGGAAGCGTATTGTTTCCAAGTCCGCACAAACAATGCCGGGCGTCTCTTCCAGAGCGGGGGTGTTGCAGGGGAGAAGAAGGTGTTGAGAAGTCGAGAGTGAGAGGTTGTGGAGAGTTTAGTCATCAGGGCATTCCGTGGCGTGGAAAACAACAGGGCTGAGCGTAAAGAAAGAGAAAGTATGTTTGCATGTAAAGTTAACCAAGTTTGACCTTCAAGAGGTATGAAGTAATTCATAACTGTGAGAGAATGTTGAGTTGTCCATAATCTCTTAAAGAGACAGACCTTAAACTGTAAAATGTTCAGCAACCAAGACACCCACTTTGAGGTGTGCTTTGGCATAGGGGTACCTATTCAGTTTCAGACCTGACTTCTTAAAACAAACAAACAAAAAAACATAAAAAATGTATTTCCTGGAAAAATAGATAATAAAAGCGATAAAATGTCAAGCTTCTCAACAAAATACCTTAAGAGAATTGAAAGTAGGGGCAACAACATCTGTGTTGTTTTTTCTCTTTCAGTTTCTGTCTCCCACCCTGGTCCCCCATCTTCCAACTTCCTTGGAAAAAAATGTGACCGTCTTAGAGTGGAAAGCATAAAATTGTAAATGCCTTATCAATAAATGGATTCAAAATAGCATTGCTTTAATCACCTTTAAAAAGTTTCATAATATAGAATCTTCTAGAAGAAAACAACTGATATTTATTATTAAGTACCTTTGGTGCTTCAGGCTATCATGCTGGGTAGTTTATGTACGCTAAACCATTTAATCCTTATAGCAGCCTCATGAAATGCAGATTATCCTCATTTTTCAGTGAGAACACTGAGGCTTATTTAGGAAGGGTTCACATGACAACAGGTACTTACTGTAAGAATTGGCCTGATGTAGCAAAAACAAGGCATTTTACGTAGAAGATTTTAGAGTATTGTCCTAGGACTAGTATTTTCAAGTCTAGCACTTGTTTAGTCAAGTGCTTTGATTGTTTATTTAAAAACAGAATCAGTAAAAATACTTTCTCATGCTCCATTTTGACTCCATTTCATGCTCCTTTTCAACTAAAAAAGTCCATTCAGTCCATACAGTTTTGTTTTTTGTTTTCATATGCTTGAGTCTAGTCAACCACAGAAATAAGAGACCAGAAAATGTGGAACTGGAAATAAAAACTATTAAGTTTTAAACCAAAATAACTTCCTTGGACGGTCTTTTAGAAGTTGGGTGTTAAAAAGAGCCGAAGGGTATCTTATTTAGTTATATAGAGTATGAGTACACAGCATAGTTTCACAGGTGATTTCTCTTTTAAGCTGTGTTTTAAATTTTTTATTTTCCAAAATAAATGATTTAGTCACAACTTTTTAAATACCAGAAGTTGGCCTTTATAAAATATCAATTTTCAGTGTGCATGTAGCCTTTTTTGATATATTTATAGTATTCAACATTAAGACTTGGTGTTTACTGAATTATAATGTGTTGGGAATTGATGGTTTTTATCTTCTCAATATTTTTAACCCTTCTCAATATGCACAGTTCTTCACTCATATTACTAAAGAAATCCCTGTCAACTGCTTTAGGAAAAGGCCTTTAATAGTAGCGCAGGTGTGTGTGTTTGTGTGTGTTTATGGGTGTGTGTGTGTGTGTGCATACTTTAATAGTTTTATCCCAAAGGTAACTCTGTGAAAGATACTTTCTGTGCCTAGTTCAGATTATTTTTTTAAAAAAAATGAACAAACCCATACTCATCATAGTCTAACTATACGACATAGGTTTCGTTGAAGGCTGTAAGAAGATGTGAGGTTTATGACATCTTGCTTTGCTAGTTTTTCTCTGAATTTTATACAAATCAAGTTTGCTTAAGTTGGAAATGCTCGTGCATATTTGGAAAATAAACAGAACCCTGAGAGTTTTAGATGTTTAAATGCTCTGATGTGTCTGATTTCATCCTTATAGATTTCTAGCTCCATTCGTGATTGGCAGTAGTTGGGAAAGAAGAATAAAGAAGAGGAGCTGTTTCCCTTATATTGGCGTGTTCAACAGGGAAAGACACATCACGACTTGTTACCATAGCTTGGGCACTAAATACCAGTCCTCTGGTGTTTTTGGTAGTCATATGAAGCTTTTTTCATTTCAGTTTGTTCTCTTTATTCTTAATATTCCCAGCTTGTTATATCCAAATTGTTTCTAGAAATGCTTACTAGATAGATTGTTGTGAAAGGAAAGGGTAGAAAAGGCAGAGCAGAGAATAGTGGCAAGAAATTTCTGGCAAAAAAAAAAAAAAAAAAAAACAGCTATTCTGTCGCTAGTCCTTACTGGGGTTAAGTTCCAAGGGAGTAAGGATTATTACTGGTCAGAAAATCATCCAACTGGATAGTAGTAAAAACTGGAGTTCAGCCACATTTATTTTTGTGTGTTTTTCCTCTTTTCCTGTTTTTGGTTGTATTACGAGGGACCTTTGGTGGGTCATCTGATTATGACAGGATGAAGGTCAAATTTAGTGTTCCTTAACCTCAGTGATGTTATCTTTCTAACCAAAGTGGCCGACGATAATGAGATTCTTCATCAGAAAAAAAAAAAATGAGCAATTCTTGCTCTTTATCATTGTATCAGTTTTAAATGATGATGTGGTTTTTGAAGACTGAGGTTGTGATTTTGAAAGGGTAAACTGTGATATTTTGGGAAGTTTGCTAATGTGAGCATACAGCAGTGTTTTCATGATGGGAAGGTGATATGGGAAAACTGAAGTAATGAGGGTAAAGAAAAGTGAGAACCCCAAAAGAAAAATGCCCATTTTGTTTTTGTTAAGGGAGAGAACTAGAGAATTTATAGGTACTAAAAATTATATGTGGATGTAAAGTTAAAAAAAAAATAGGGAAAGAAAGCGCTGATTTTGATGTCCATGCTGAACACCATTATTAAGTATATTTAACAGTTGAACACCAAAATAAACTCAAAATAATTCCAAAGTAAGGAGTTGCTGATTTTTATTTTAATTTGCCGTATGTGTCATGTGGATATGAGGATCACAACTGGGGAATGAGTTTTGGGAGAAGGTACTGTGGAAATGAGCTGTTTGTGGTTTCACGCTCTAACCATTTAGTATTCCCACTTATTCTCCATTGAGAATCACAGACGCGCGTCTGTGTGGATGTCGATCTTCACCTGGCACTTCTCTCTCCTGCCAAGACAAAATGCTGGCCTGTACGAAGTAGGGGGTGATTTTCCTGTTATTTCCCTCACATCCCATAGTAACTCAAGCTGAAGTTTTTTCCCCATTGATAACAAAAAGGAAGGTTGATAACTCTTTAACTTATGTCTGAATTTGAAACATTCTTGAATTTTTTAGATCCCACAATATGCACAGTTACAAAGAGAGGAGCAACAAACATCTACTTACAGTTTTTCATGCAAACCTTTTGTTTTTCATGCAAACATTTTTTTTGAAGGGAGAGAAAGACCTTTCTGAATCCACCCCCCATTTTTTGAGTCATTGGTACGTAGTTTTATTTGCATTATTTTACTTTTCCCTGCTGAATTTTAATCCTAATTTTTAAAACTTAAAAAAAAATGTAAAGGATTCAAAATAAAGTTTAGGATGTAAAATGTATCTAATTGCTTCTGGGGTTTTTTTTTGTTTCTGTTTTTTTCCTACTGAAATTCCTTCCTTTCAACTCTTCTTTAAATTGGACCCGAGGAAGGCATTAGTAAACTTTTTTTTTTTTCTGGACCCCAAACCACAGCCTTGATCGACTCTTAAGTCATCTGCTCAAATGTGAATCCATGGCTTTGATATCATGTTTGCTTTATGATGGGCTCCTTAATTATTCTTTCCCAGTAATGCTTTAAAATGAATGAATGGAATCATTTTCCTCTTCTGTTAAAGTATTCTGTATCTGATCTTGGTTTTACAAGGATGATTGCGTTGTTGTATCTCAAGTTTGAGTCGTACTTACTTTTTCTTGGTTGTGCTTCTGAGTGGGAATACTCTTTGCTTTACTTTTCAGTGTTCACTCAATACATAATTATTGAAATGAAATGGCAATAAAGCTTGTGTGGGAAAGAAGTCCCCATTTCCTGTCTTTGTTGGCACTTGTGGGTTCCTAATCTCCTAAGAGTCTCGGGATGTAGATCTGTACATCACAACTAGGGGTGGGTAGTTTTTATGGTGAGGAAGAGGGAAAAAGATAGTATTGAAGCAATTCCTGTCTAGGTCTGCAAAGTGCAGATTGCATTTCTCTTTCAGTGGTGTTAGGTTTATGGCCCTTTTTTTGGAAAGTGCCATTAAGTGTTTGGAGACCTTTATCTTTCTCTGTTTTGTTGTAGCAGATGGAGTTGTCCTCTGGTGGTTTTGCTGGGTATGATAAATGTTGTACTAAAACTGCTTGGTGGAAGTTTGATCTGGAAAGATTACTGTTGTTGTTGTTGTTGTTTTCAGTTTCCTGAAGAAAATGGAATCATAGTATTCAGACTGTTGGAGGGCAAAAAGCAGATCAACAGATCAGCAGATCAGCAATAATAATATGCACTTTTCATTGATGCTTGTGATTTTTTTCCTCTTCTTTTAAAAAGGTTTAGGAATAAAAATGAGAAATGACGATCGGTTTTGTCTGAAATAATGTAAATGGTAGAAATGATCAAACCTTTTTCCTCAGAGCATACAGGGAACTATGTCTACATGATGAAGAATTCTTCCTATTTTGCAAAATAAGAATGGAAGCAAAGAAGTTACGCAGTTCTCTTCTGGTCACCGAAAGATTATTCAAGGGACATGGTGTCCTTAGTTTTATTGCTAAAGAGACTTCTTTGTGCCTATTTCTAATATGCTAAGAGGCATGTGTCTCTTTGCCATACTTTTTTTTAGTTTAATTCTGATTCATTTGACTAGTATAACTTTTATAATTATCTACGTCTAATAGCTTTTATGCAAATCTGTGGTTTATCTATACTGGAGTTGAGCGATATTAGCCACCACTTAGATATTGTATTTAAACAAATGCTTGATGAAATCCTTTTTAGAAATAAACTTGTTTCCAGAAACATACAGGAGATTCTACTTGGCATTAGAAGACATTTTTTTTTTTTTTTCTTTAGGGATTCTTGTTCTAGATCAACTGAATGCAATCTGGGTATAAAGTTGTAACCTGAACTGAATCTGTGGGGTGATTTGCAAATATCCTCAATTTCAGTTACATTAATGGAGCATTAATTTAGGGAATTAAAAACTACTAGTTTTTGTATCTGAAACTTTCTTTCCTAACTCCTTTATCTTTTATGTTCTAGCTTTTATGTATTCCAAGCTTTCATGGAAGCAGAATAGTGAAACATAGGAGTGTCCACAGTCTTGAGCCCCTTCTTTTCACCAGTGTTGAGGAAAAGTGGTGAACCATCATTGGAATACTAGGTAGTCTCAGTGGTGTCTGAAGTGCACTCACGTCTTTGACTGTGTTACAGCACCTGAGGGAGAGGATGCAAATGAATCTGGTTTATTCTGGCAGCACCTCCCACAGTGGGGGACAGCCTGTGTACCTGTTGGAAGGTTATTGGCTTGCAGTATCGACTTGTCCTTTTTACTGATGCTGCTAGGAAATCAGAGGTAGATTTTGGCACTGACTAATCCATCATTATATTCTCAACCTTCCCTCTTACTGTGTGGTGTCCATTCCCACTTGTAGCTTTAACTTAATCATGTATTTATTTAGTCCTTACTGTTTGCTATGCACTGGGAATACGTGGTGTGTATGAAAGACCCGCTTTCCTTCCTCTTAGTGCTTATAGTCCACGTGTTTATATCATAAACTATCTCAGAATCCTTTTTTGGAAGTAAGGATATGCATTAATGTGGAGTAATATTAATTAATATGGATCCCCAAGGCCATCAGCCTTTCTTACCCCTTCTCTCTATTTAAAGAAATCTTCCTCTGTATACCTGTATTCCTCCTGCTTTTATTTTCATTTTCTTTGCTTACTTTTTCTCCAAAAATTTTTCATGAAATGAATACTCTTATCTCCCTTTTCTTCCTAAAACTTTTGTATATTCTAGTTGAAGATTGCATCTTAATATTTTAAAAATATTTTATTACACGATTATGCACATGCACACTTCTGCAAGACAAAAATGGGATTCTTTTTTTGCAATTTGTTTTTCATTTAATGTAATTTAATGGGTCATAATATATAAAGGATTTATTTTATACTTTTTAATTATTAGCATTCTATTAAGTGGACAGACTTCTGCTATTGTGAAAAGGCTACCTTGAAAAGACATACATCTTTTTATGTACAGTATATGTGAATTTATCAGTAAAAGAAATTTTAAGAAATGGAATTACTGGGTTAAAAGTTTGTGTACCTTAAATTTTGGTCATTGTTGCCAGTTTTTCCACCAAATTTTAATCTTCTATTAGTAGCATAGGAAGCTATTAATGCTCTTATCAACACTATCTTTACATTTCTCTTTCAGTCTGATAGTTTAAAAATAGTAAAACATGGTTTTGATTTTCTTTCTTTCCTTTTTTTTAATTCCAAATTATGAGTTTGAGCTTTTTAAGAACGATTCCTGACCATTGATTTGTATTTTTTTTTTCTTCTTACCCTTTAAATATCCTCATTCATTCAGCAGATATTTGTTGAGTACCTAGGGTGTGCTGGGCACTGTGCTAGGCATTGATCTCTTCCAATTGATGTATATGAGTGTCAAATACTCATTCATTTATTCAACAATATTTATTGACCCTCTACCATGTACTATTAGTCTAGGCCTGGGAATACACCAAAGAGAAGTATTGCCTCCCCCCTCCCCCCCCAACACTACATACACATTCCTGCTCTTAGGGAGTTTATATTTTAATGAAAATGAGTGTAAGGAAATATATATGTTACAAGTTTATTCTGCCAGTTCTTTTTTCTTTATTCATTTTGTTTATAGTACTTTTTGAAATATAGAGGTCTTGAATTTTTATGTCATTGAATTTGTCAGTCAGTCTTTTTTAGGGCTTCTGACTTTTATGACTTGTTTAGAAAGGCCTTACCCTCGCCAAGATTGTAAAATTAAAAGAAAAAGGTTTACACATTTTTCTTTGCTTTATGATTTCATTTTTAAACATTTAAATTTTTGATTCATTTGGGATTTATTATGGTGGAAGGAATGAGGGTAAAGATCTAGATTACTTTTTCTTTTTTCTATTTTTCTTTTTCTTTTTAAAAAATGTTTATTTATTTATTTTGGAAGAAAGAGTGAGTGAGAGCTAGTGGGGGAAGGCCAGAGTCAGAGAGGGAGAGAGAGGATCCTAAGCAGGCGCAGCACTTGTCAGTGCAGAGCCCGATGTGGGGCTCGATCCCATGAACTGCAAGATCATGACCTGAGCTGAAACCAAGAGTTGGCAGCTTAACTGACTGAGCCAGCTAAGCACCCCTAGATTATTTTTTTCTTTTTTAAATCAATTTATTGAAAAACCCATGTTTTGCCATTAATTTTAAAAACTCCATTAATTTCATACACTCAATTCCCATATGTATTTGGGTCTATCCTGAACTCTCTCTACTCTTGTATTTGTATCTCCTTGTTCATTCTTTCATAAGTAGGACATTTTTACTCTGTGTTGCTTTCTTTTCCTGTTTACTCTACCTGGGAGGGTGATCTTTTATTGGCCGTTTTTCCCTTTCAGAATTCTCCAAACTATTTTTGCTTGTTGATTGTTCTAAATAGACATGAGAGTCATTTTATCATGTTCCTCCCCAAACATTCTATTAATATCTTGATTAGGATTACATTGAGCATATGGATTAATTTATGGAAAATTGATGTATCTACATAAGTAAGTCTAAGAGTAACATTTACTCATTTTTGGTATCTTTTATATCTCTACTAGGATTTTAGTTTTCTTCTTGTATATTGTAAACATTTCTTGTGCAGTTTATTCCAAAGTCTTTTTATTATTGTTGTTGGTATATGTGGAGCCCTTTCTTTTCCTTTTTTAAAACAAAAAATATTTCCAGCTGTTGTTTGTAAATATGGGAAGTATTGATTTCTGCATATTAATTTGAACTCACTGTCCTTTTTGAATTCTCTTATGTTTCTAGTAGTTTTTCAGTTGGTTCTCTTGGATTTTCCAGTTCTAAAAATGATAATTTTGCTTTTTGTTTTCTAAATTTTAGATCTCTTATGTCTCTCAACTAATTACATTGGTTGATAGTTCCAGAACAATTTTAACTAATAGTAATAATAACATTTGTCATGTTCCTCATATTAATGAGAATGCTTTTATGGCTTTGGCTTTGATCATAAACACAATGGTAGCATTTGGTTTGAGAGAGATTAAAAAAGAATTATGTTAAGGAAGTATGCCATGATTCTTACTTCATGTGTGTTTACATTATTCATTTCCTCAACAGGTATTTACTGTTTCTAGTACGGGCAGACACTTGGCACTAGAAAGTGAACAAGCAGAATAGGCACAGCCCCTGCCCTAATGGAATTTATAATCTAGTTGAGGGGAGACAGATGCTAATTTTATCATGAAAAGCTGTACAGTATTTTTGTTACTATGATCCAGTGGGGATTCATTGGGCTAAAGGTGTATACAGATAGGGAGATTCTCTTGGAGGTGAGGAAGGTCTTACTGGACAAAGTAATCATTGACTTGTGACCCTCCAGAGGGGATGAATTAGGCACAAGAGAAAAATATTCCAAACAGAGGGTGGCACATTTGCGGGGAAGCATGGTGTTGGATGAGGCTAAACAGTTCGGCTGGCCTAGCAAGACCCTTTGAGTCTTGCTACTAATTTTGTTCTTCATCCTGACAACACTGGCAAACCTTGAACATTTTAAGCAGAGAGGCAGCATAATCAGATTTGATTTTTCTAAAAGAGAGTAAAAGCTGGGAGACTGACTGAGAGTCTGTCACAATAGGCCAGGCACATGAGGATGGTCACTTGAGCTAGAGTCATGGTTTTGGGAAAAGCGGTAATACGATTGTGTATTCGGTTGTTTTCCTCAAAGTACTTCAGATTTAGGCATTACAAGGTCAGTCCATGAAATTGCCTAAGAGTAACTCCTAGCTTGGATGGAGCCAGGAAGAGGTTCAGCTTTGGGGATAAAAAATATCCAAGTTGGTCCCAGTAGTTTGCTTTATTGTTTTTATTCCTGTCCTCCATTTCTTCCCATCTTCTCTTTTTGTTTCCGGATAAAAATCCAGTCCCTTTTCATCACATTTCTATTCTTTATTCTTCCTCATCCTTTCATCCAGCAGGCATTTATTGAGCGGTTCCTGTGTGTGTCCTGTACTCTGCTGGGTACTGGGAAAGAGATGAGTGGGCCCTCAAGGTCATCATAATGTGTTATATGAGGCAGATGCATATTCATAAAGCCACACATTGTAGTAAATGTAACATATACAACATTCAAAATGAAGTTAGGGCATCTCCTGATTGACTTTTTGGAATAAATGAGGTCTAAATTACATTTTAAAAGATAAATAGAAATTTGCCAAGGGGAGAAAAGGCGGCCTGTTAGGCCCCAGGAATACAGCCTATGCAAGGACACAGAAGCATGCAGTCACATGATGTTTTTGCTGAGCTGTGGCAGTTTGATATTTCTGAATTTTGTCATTTCTGGTGGTAAGGGGAGGGGGAAGTGGCAGGAATGAGATGGGACAGGTTGGCAAGATACAGGAAGTTTCTTCCAGAATCGCTGTATTCAGAAAAGCATTTACAGAGATTGGGGGGAGCGGGTAGAAAAGGATAGTATGAGAAATTAAGGGAGCAATATATTTAGTATTTGGAAGCCCACAACTCCATTTTAAAAAGGTAATGTCTCTTTTCCTAGGCTAACAAGCAAGTTGTTAGACTGTTTCAAGAAGGCAGATTTGGATATACTTTGTAGAAAAATACCATCTTTGTAAATGCCTTACATTGTGTCTTATGCAAATACTTGCAGGTAATAAAAGTAAATGGCGAATGCACTGTGTTGCTCCTGGAGGGAGTCAGAATTTGCAGGCAGTTCAGTGACATAGAAATGAGTTGGGAGGGCCCAGGTCCTCACCAAACTTATAATTTGCTTCCAGGGACAGACCTGAGATTCATGGAGAAGTGCTTAAATAATTGTGATTTGTGCCCAGTAGAATTCATATAGTGTCTCTGATTAGAAAAAGTTGAAAGATAAGCTTTAAATTAAAAATAGAAGACTTCGATGAGACCATTTGGTGCCAAAATATGATGGTGTTATCATTTATGTCCCTTGAAAAGAAAAACTAATTAGGTTCTCTTGCAGTATTAGCATTTTTCCTGAGAGATTTTCTCCTGTAACCATTTCTCTGATCCTTGAAGGAGATATTCTAGGATTGAAACCACTAGGCTGCCTCACCGAAAGTCAGGAAATATAATTTCACTTGGCCATTCCTGGTAGCATGTTTTAAATGTGGTAAGAAAGTGCTTTTCTAATTCCAGGTGCTAATATTATAAGCAGACTTTGAATAAAGTGGTATTTCCAGTGTGCAGAATTACGTGAGACCCTTATCTAGGACTCTGAAGGCATTAACAGATACCTTCAGAAGTATACAGCTGAGGTGTAGATGTGGAGCCCAAAAGGGCTCAGATGGGTAGTGGCTAATTAATAGCAGATGTTCCTTTTAAAATCTGTGAAGTACTGTGCTTGTTTTGGGCTGACTTTGTTCTGTGGGAACCCTTTATGTTTGTCCTTTTTGCTTGATTCTGCAAGAATCAAGAAGAAACCATCCAGAGGATTTAGAATTTGGTGAACAGCATTTTTTTGCTCTGTAAAGTGGACAAATTTACATAGGAAGGAAGTTCTGATTAACTAATGGGGCAGCAAAGTAATTACAGTATGAAAGGAAATTGGGTATAGTAAAAAGAGAACTTGATATTAGGAATCTGAAGACAGATTTGAGCTCATTGTTCCACTACCTGTTGTGTGGCTTTGGGTAAATTATTTAACTTCTCTGAGCCTTGACTTTTCTAGGTGGAGCTAAAAATGGTTAGAATATCAATACCGAGTCTATCTGTGTTATTTTGAGGCTTAAATGAAAGAATATATGAAATAATATATAAGGTGAAAACTCTTACTGATCTGTAAAAAGATGAACATTGAATCTCCCGAGTGAGCACATTCCTTACTGTAGCGCCATTTTTAAGGCCTTTTCTTTTTGTGAAAATCAGATAATGGGATTTTGTAGCTTTCCTATTCTATTTCTCACCAAAACCCCACCTTCAGGGTTGACTTTACCAGAATGTTCTGGTAATCAGAACATAATCAGGGTGGAAAAAGACCTATCAGTTAGGAATGTTGAAACCCAAATCGGAACTCTGATTCACCAAACAGGACTTTTAGAGCTTTGAGATGAGGCAACATGGTGTGATGCAAAAGGATCGTGGGATTTGGAGTCAGGACTCAAGTTTAAGTTGCTGACTAGTTGTATAGACTTGGTCAAGTTCACTCATTTCCAGAAATGAACCATAGAATCCCTGCCATAGAGAAAGCCACTGTCACAACTGTCTTCAGTTTAATTTGTATTCAGAGGCATATTTCCCAAGACTACATTTATAATCTGGTGATTGGCTTACACCAAGTGGTTGCTTTCTAGTTTTCTCTTAGTTTCTGTAATAGATTGGAGGCAGTGGAGTTCAAGTTAGTTTCCCTGCTGTAAACTGGCTGTGTGACCATGAGCAAATTATTTAACACAAACTGGCTATATGACTTGAGCAAGTTATTAACATCTCAGTTCCTCGGTTTCTTCATCTGTAAAATGGACATTATAAATCAAGACCTACTTCATAGGATTGCGTTTAGAGGAAAGGTATCTATCTGATCCATAGTATGTGCTCAATAGTGTTAATTTTATTATTTAGATCACTGTTACAATTATGAAGGAGAAAAAAATGAAGTTCTCGTTGATAAGAATTTGAGAATCTAGCAGAGTAGTTTAAGGATGAGTCCTATACGGATTTTCTACTTTATACATAAAGATTTGGGAGAAAGGCTTTTTCCCTGTAGGGGAGAAAAAAATTTTTTTTTCCTTCCACTCTCCCTGGGGCCGAGGCCTTATAAATGAGACTGACAAAGGACAGGTTAGCAAGAGAAAAGCATCCAAGTTTATGTAATATGAGTTTTACATAATAGGGAGGCATCACAAGGAAGACACCCCCTCCCCCATGACTCAAGCTGTTTTTAGACCAAGTTTGGTAAAAAGTGGGTGGTAAAAAATATGATCAGACAAACGGTGTCAGGTGAGGGTAGGAAACTGGGGGAAGCTTCACAAGGCCTGCTCATTGGGATTCCTCTCAGAGCCCCTCTGTCTTTGGAGATAAGGATGCTCCTTTTCTCGAGGTATAGGGAGGGTACCTCTTACATAAGGGTCTCATGGTCTCATGACCTACTTCAGGGGAGAAAGGGAAGGTCAGAGATCTTTCTGCATCTGCGGTTTCTCTAATTTTGTCATATGTCAAGGTGCCATATTTTGGGAGAGTGTGTTTGGAACTCTATCACCACCATAAAATTAAACAGTTAAAATAAATCTTAGGTTTCTTCTAATGAAAGCATAAGCACTTTAGTGATTTCTAAGTGTAATAAAAGTATACTTACCCTTTTTAGTTCATTTGAATTTCTAAGTAGAAATACATAGAAATATAACCTGCAGATAAAAGTATTTCATTGGCTAAAAACACACGTTTGCATTATTACCTCATTTCCTAATATTGTCATTTCTACACTTTAAAAAAAAAAGTCTTACTGTGAGATAGCTATTTTTTTCTTAAAATATGAATGGTTCCTAATTTGTATACATAGTATATTTATACTTTTACATACTTGAGTGATATAATTTGCTTTCTATTTCAATTTTAACTGTGTAAATTTTATTAAACCTTCATCTCTCAAAAATTAAAAGATAATTGGTTTTTAAAATCATTACAAATGAAGCATTTGAGAAGCAATTTTTAAAAATAATTGGATTTTATGGTTTTAAGGGCACCTATACTTTTTCTTCTTTGATCAAGATCAGGGTAAGAAAGTAAAAATAATTAGAGACCATAACACCTTATGCTTTTAGAGTGTTGATTCCTTGCATGTAATTGAGGAAATATTAATAATTTCTAGAAGGAAAATTAAATATGAATTCGTAAATTATCAGGTAACAAGATGATTTTGTGGTATAGTTGAACATACTATACATTTTATATATGTATTTAAAATACTATATATAGATACAAAAATACTGTATGTACTGATATTAAAAATATTATGCGTATATATTGACTTAACAAAATTCTTTGCCTTGTATTTATCTTGGACCACCTTTTCTTATTTATTTCCAGGTTCAGTTAGAAAATGAAGCAAACCAAAAAAAACCAGTTACCCTCCTTCCCTGTCTTACAGGCTTTAAACCTGAAATATGTTTCAGATTTGGCTTTGCCCAGCTGTCTTCATTCTTTCACTTTTGCAGTAAAAAATGAATTGTTATTTTCAGAGTAAAGATTCTAAACATTCCTGTGCTAGAAACATTCCTGGGGGACTGAGGTCCAAATATCATTCTGTCACTCTGTAATACCTGTTTTAGCTAAATTTGTGTTGGTATTTGTATCATTGCATGATTCGTAAGCAAACATTTACTTAGACTCTTTTCCTGCTAAGCTGCACTTAGAAACAGTTAAATGCCTTTGAGTATTCATATGCAAGCAATCTCCAAATTATTTGTTGGCTAAGATGAATTATTAAAAGAGAAAGAAACCTAATTGTAGGGTGGAGGTGAAGAGGGTACACAGAAAAAAGGACAGAAAAGTGCCTGGAGGGAGTGCATGTGGGGAGTGCATGGCTGGGGAGGGCGTAAGGGAGTGGGGAATGTAGACAAGGCAGTGCGCCATCAACGTGAACTTTACCTGAAATTTCTCGTCACTTCGTTCCTTTTTATTTAAAAGTAGGTGTTAATAAAAGTACTACTAAACATTTTTCTCCTAATCTTTTTTTTTTTTTTTTGATCCAGTATAACTTGTAATACCAGATTTTCCTTTCAGTCATTAAGATTTAAATTTCCGATTTCTGGTAGTGAAACCATCTCTGTCAAGCGTGGGGAAGCTGCAGCTTTGTTTAACACCACTTCATGTCTGATTAGAAGATTTTCTTTTGTAATTAATTTTCCTCTGCGCTCTTTGTGGAGAACAGTAGCCCACTGCAGAGAGGTTAGAATACCATGGACTTTGGCTGTTCAGCTTAATGATACAAGGGAATAGCAAAGCAAGAATAAATGAGGTACTTTTTGGTGAGCAAAAAATGTGAACTGGCTGTCAGTGTGAGATTGGATCTAGGAGCAGTTAGCCAGCAGTAATAGGGCACACTTGAGTAATTGAATTTGCATAACAAGGCTCACTGAAGAGATCTGACAGGCATAGAGATTTGTCTAGCCGGAGAGCTCCAGATGGACGTGACCACGCAGCAGCTGGGTGGCACGTAGCTCAGCATGGACAGCACCGCCCAGACTGGCAGCTGGACCCTGGCGACTGCAGGCCTGTGGCAGGCCAGCTGGTGGCTTCTGACAGCCAGTGGCCCTGTTAGAGAGCCTTTTCATAACGGCCTGTCAGGGTACTGGACCTGCAGGGACCGGCAGGAGAATGTCACAAGTCACCAGTGAGGAAATCCATCCCAAGGCAGTCGAGGTGGTCACCGTGACAGCCACAAAGCTAACACCTCCCGGTGATCCCCCTCCTCTGGAAAGGCGGTGCACCTGTGTTTACCCATTTGCTCTGGACCCCAGTCATTCTGGATTACGTTGTATTCTTAAAACCTTGAGACCAAGTTGGCCCTCCTTCCTGAGAGCCCGTGTTGACCATCCGTGGAGATGGAAAAGCAGATTGCTTTTCGTGTTTTTCCATGTCTTTGTGTGTTTGTAACAAGGGCATATTTGTTTGGGGGGAAACATAGGTCACAATTTAACAATTTATCTTGGATTTATGGCTCATAGGAAAAAATGACTTGTTTAAGGACTAAACTGCAAAGAAAATAAGAGAACTAGTATGAAGTTGATGTGTTCAGGTACCCTCCCTCCCATGGCCAGCTGGACTGTAATCATATGGAGGGAGTCTAGAACCACCCCATCTCTCCAGGTTAGAATAAACATGGAAGAAGGCCAGCTTTGTGATTGCTGTTAAAAAGTTTACATATGTGTTTATTTTTTTTTTTTACATCTGTGTTCTTAAATTGAGAATTTTGCCATGTGATAACATTCCTACTCTAAAAAATCATGTAACTAGACAATACAACTTCTTTTAAGGGCAGGAAAACGCTACTTAGAAGCATTTTCCAGAAAAGTGAGAAACTTGCTGTTACAAGCCCCAAGCTCACTTTTAGTACAACCCAAGTCTAGTGAAACAAAACAGTTCACACTGGAGCAACTTGGACTTTATGGCAGCAAGAACAGTCCAGAAGGGTTACCATTTTTAACCTTCAAATTGGCAAAGGTACAGAAGTCTGTTTTTAGTAAAGGTAGGGGAAATATGTAGCTGCATAGACTGCTGCTGGGGATATAAATTATTTCAGCCAGTTCGGAGAACAGTTTGGCGGTGTGCATCAAAACTTAAAAACCTAGGGGCGCCTGGGTGGCTCAGTCGATTGAGTGTCCGACTTTGGCTCAGGTCATGATCTCACAGTTTGTGAGTTCAAGCCCCGCGTCAGGCTCTGTGCTGACAGCTCAGATTCTGGAGCCTGTTTTGGATTCTGTGTCTCCGTCTCTCTCTGCCCCTCCCCTCCTCATCCTCTGTCTGTCTCTCAAAAATAAATAAATATTTAAAAGAAAAAACCCAAAACTTAAAAACATATACCACTATTTAAAAAAAAAATAACTCCTCTAATAATTCTACTTCTAAGACTTTATCCCCCAAATTAAGAATGTATGTAAAGGAGTAGCTCTATGAATGTACTTTGATCATTGTTGAGAACACTGGTTCTCCATGTGTTCTCGTGAACCATGTATGTTCTCTGGTTCTCATGTGTTCTCGCGGACCTCCGGGGGGGCCGTGAGGTCAGCATACTAGCATTACAGAACAGATTGGATGGTTGGTGGGTAAAACTACAAGCCCTTCACAGAATCAGGACAGTGTCAGCCTATTCTTCACTGTCTCACCCATGTAGTTTCACTGAAGGATGTCCTTGATGAAGCAGTATTTTATATAGTATTTTAAGTAAAATACTAATTTTATTAAATCTTGGCCTTTGACCTTTGCAGACATGGCTTTTTTGTTTGTTTTTCTCATGAGAGATGGACGGTATGCACAGAACACTTCTGCTACAGTAGATGCTGTGGTTGTCTTGAGCAAGTCCTTGCCAGCCGACGCGTCATGTTTTTGTAGAACACCGCTTTTATTTTAAATCATAACCGGCAAGACTAGAAAAAGAACAAAGTGAGCCTTTTACTTCAAGGGAAGCAACTGAGCGTATTTGTTGCCAATGACAAAACTGGCTATTGTAAGCAAAAATCAGAATCTTTGAAAACTTGTATCTGATGCCTTGAGCCTGATGGCTTCCTAATGGTCAAGACTTAGGATGAGAGCTCTTATGCTCTTAAAGAATGTGAATTCCTAATGTTACATATTAGGAGTTTGGAAGATCTGTGTGACTCGCTGAACCACTAATTTCCAAAAGACGGTTGTATAATGTTACAGGATTGTGCTTGAACAAAAGATGCACTCAAAGTGCAAAATAGGCAGATTTTAATGTAACAGACTAAAACAGTTCATTGATAACAATTTTAGATTGCACATTGCACTTGTCTTTAATAAGCCACCATGTGTCAGGTTTTGGTTTAATATTAAAAGATATCTACAGTTACCTGAAAACATAATGAAAATACTCCCCCATTCATCCCCATATGAAGCCAGCTTTTCCTTTATATACTGCAGCCAAAACAATGTATATCTGCTGCTGCATTCAAGCTGCTATGAAAATCCATCTGTTTTCTATTAAGCCAGAATGAGAAAGAGTTCCAAACTTGTAAGACAGGAATACTGTTCTCAGTAAGTATTCCTTTGCTTTGGAAATGCTTATTTTTCATAAAAATATGTTAACATGTAGTGGTTTGTTAATTTTAAGTGAATTAAGAAATATTTTTAAATTTTCTCTATTGTAGTTTCTAATACAGTAAATACTGACGGATATAATCCACATAAGCAAAACCTTTGGGGTCCTCCATAATATTTAAGACCCAAAAGTTTAAGAACCACTGATTTAAAGTAAATGATGACTTGGAAAAACCTGATGTCCAATAGGAGGGAATTAATAACTAGGGATTAAATCGCATAATAAGAATCAAAATGATAAATACTTGACATGAAAAACTTTTACAGTGTTTTGTTAGGAAAAGGAGGTTATAAAACAATATACACAATTTGATTCAATTTTTGTAAAAAATTACTATAGATACTGTGTTTATTATAAATGTATTCTATGACACTAAGGTATGAAGCAGTTTTCTCTGGGGAAGAAGGTAGAAAAACTTTTAAGAAAGTTGCTGTAAGATTACGTTGCATCACAAGATACCATTTCCTCCTGGCTCCTGGTGAAGACATCTAGTTCTTTACTAGTTTTTGTGATATTGTCCAAGTTACTTAAACTGAAAAATGTCCCCTTATTTGTTTGTTTGTTTGTTTATTTTTAAGAGAGCATGCACAAGCAGGGCAAGGACAAGCAGAGGGGGAGAGTGCTCAGCACGGGGCCCAACGTGGGGCTTGATCCCACAACTCTGGGTTCATGACCTGAGTTGAAACCAAGAATCAGATGAGCCACCCAGGTGCCCCTCCCCTTATTTTAAAAATTGGGACAACAGTAGCTACCTGTCAGGCTTGTTAAAAGAATTGAGGTATTCTATGCCTGAGATATAATAGTTGATCAGTATATACACTTCATTCTAACATCAGTCTCAGCTCTAAAATTCTGTATGCCAGCAGTGTGTCTGTGACATTCAGTGGTTAGTAAAGCTCCTCTTGAAGTTAAAATAAAGGTCTTTTGAAAACAAGAAAAGCATATATTATGTGAATACCACTTTATTTTGGTGAAAAAAAGTTTTTTGGAATAACAGCTGTAATACAGAAAGTAAGTAGCATCATATGCCTGCCTTATATTAAAGATATGTAAGGGAAACTCATTTCGTCAGCTGCAGTTACATAATAAGTCTTCAACCAGGCACTTTTATAAAATAACTGGGCACCTTCCTGACATTATCTCATTTAATTCTCAAAATCCCGGTGAGGTAAGTACTGTTCTCCCCTGCCCCCATCCCACCCCCCATTTTGCTAATGTAAAGGTTGAACAAAGAGGTTAAGTAACATGCCTTAGCCATTTGTGGAGGTGAAACAAATTCAAACCCAAGCTCGGGTGGCTTTAATGTTTGTGCTTTTTATCCCTCTGACGAAAGAGAGATGAAAACCAGCAGATGAGCACAAGGAATGGCTGGCCCACCTCCTCACTCTGGCACACCAGCTGGATGGATTCTGAGGTGGGGAAAAGCCTGGATTAAGGTCCATAAATTCTAAGATCTCTGGGACTTAAAGACTCATTCCTCCTTGTTCAATTAAATCAAAATAACTTCTATAAAACAGAGCCTGGTACATCATAATCATTCAGTAAATGGAAGTGAGTTATTATTAACTGTGACAAAGCCAGAAGTTTGGGTTCCTGTTCCTTAAATAAGAAAAGAAAAATGACTATAGGTCTATAATCCCTTAAAACCCTTAGAGCCATGTGAGTTTTGGTTTTGAGTTTTTAGGAAAGTTGTTACATATCGTGTAGCATCCCTAGTAGTCTTCTAGCAGTAAGGTCCAGGGCAGTGCCCTGTAATCAGACATATTGATTATTTCTACATTGAAATAAATGAATATTCTAATTAGGAATAAATGGAGACTGTAAATAACTTCACAACAGTTCAGGTGAGGTTTTGCTGTAAGATGAGTATAGAAAAAGCTTTTGCTTTTAGAGGTTTTTATATAACAGTTGTAGGAAAGGGATTGTGGACTCAGAAACCTTACAATAATTTTTCAAGGAGAGCGAGGCATGGATTACCCGCCAACTGAGGAACAGAGTCAAGTTCTGTTCAAAAGAGATTCTAGATCCTAAATCATAGTGATAAGTCTTTTTGGCCCCTAATCTCAAATACTTATTGTATCCAAAGGGGGAAAACGACTACCTCTTCTTTCATCTTCTCTCAAATAAATATGCTTCACTTTAAGGAAAGCTGGGCACAAAATCAAGTACCTTTTCTCTTTTAAAGGATAAACCTTTGTCAAAGAGATCATAAGAGGCCAAATTTGTTTGAATTGGCCTCTTTCTCTAGATCTCTACTAATAATGGAGTTTTCTTTCTTTCTGGCAAAAGTGGAAAAATGATATTGTGTGTCTTGGTCTTTAAATGCTGAAAGACCTGCAAATGCTAACTTCTCCTGAACTATAAAAGAAAAAATATGATTATTGGTTATCTCTGGTCATTCCTGAACCAAAGTAAGCATGCTACCTTTTGTAAAAGAAAAAGAATTGAGTAATTTTGAAAAAAGGGAATTTCAGATGTTAACAGGATAAGCAATATAGTTAACGTCAGTGCCTAAAGGAGAATAATAAAACAGCCTCTTTATTCCTGTCTTCCCCATTTCCTTACCTTTCCATTTTATGTTCCATGGTCTGATTATACATAATTAACTCTCTTATTCCTTTTTCCTCTTGTTCAGTTTGACCCCATCCCTGACCAGTTCCAGCTATGCATTTGTCCTGTACCAGCTCTTGAGTAACTGAACATGGTGGAGGAAATGGATGACCATTTTGGCCTGGTTTCACTTGTAAATGAATGATCACTGATCTCAAGTGGGCCCCTAAGGATGCTTGACAGTTCTTCATGTCCTTGTTCATCCACTCTTTCCATTACCTGAACGGTATTTCATGCCTTCTCTTCTCTCTTCAAGCCGCTAGAACCCTTCCCCAATGTCAGTTGATGATCTTCTTTCTTCCATTCACAGAGAAAATAGGCAGTCATGAAAGAACTTCCACATGATCTTACCAACACCGCTGCTAACCTGCATGTACTCTGCCTTCCTTCCTGTGCCTGCATGAACCATCAAGGGTTCATCTAGAGCTAATCTCTTCCTCTGTTTTCTACCTCTCTTGCTTTCTCCCCACTTAAATCAGAATATCTAAGAGTTGTTTCTCAGATACAGTTTGAGTCAGTAACCACTCTATTAGAGTATAAACTCCACAAAAGTAGAGATTGGTTCTGTTCTGTTCACTGTCATATTCTCGGTGCCTAGATCAGTACCTAAATGATAGTAGGCAGACGTGGGTTGAATGGGTAGATGAGTGAATGAATACATGAATCTTTCTGAAAAGAAAAGATATAACAGTATGAACTCTGAAGAGAACAAAACACTCCTAATAAATCATCTTTCCTATATTTTACCAAAATGGAAGCTAAAACCTCTTCACCAGAAATTTGGTTTAAAGATTTTGCTACTGAATTCCTACAAATATGCTTATCTGAAAGTTTTTCCTAGAATTTTTTAAGGCAGGTAATTCTAGTTATCTGCATAGTTTCTGGTTACCAGGAGCCGAGATGCTCAAGCTTTTCAGATGGCTTTCACTGGTGGCAGTTTCACAAATGAGAGGATCTGTAGAAATCCTAAGTGTTCTTTTTTACCTAGCACTGCTGCTCAGAAGACCTGGGTGCTAATGCCTTCTCTATTACTTTTTCTCATCTGTTAAGTTATGTCTCTTGTGGTCTTAGTATAATTGATTGCATTTCATTTGTTAAAATCGGGGGAAGAGTTTACACTTTTTATTATTAAAGTTTTATTTTTATTTATTTTGAGAGAGAGCGAGCGAGAGCAGAGCCCAAGTGTGGGAGGGACGCAGAGGGTGGGAGAGAGAATCCCAAGCACTGATAGTTCGAACTCACGAACTGTGAGATCATGACCTGAACCGAAGTCAGATGCTTAACCAACTGAGTCACCCAGGCACCCCACATGAAAAGTCATAGGAAAAATAACCACATATATTCTAACATATCACTTGTCACTAAACCCTAATTTATAGAAATGTGGCTATTCAAACAGACTTCTGTGTACTTTGAAAATGTACACATGCAATGTACATGCAGTATAGTTTTAGTATGAAAGTGAGCCTTATGGATTTATGCAAGCTGTAACTCAGTAGCTTGCAGTGTGTCATAGAAACAATCTGTCAGCCTTCCAGTTTTTCTTACTAATGTGACTCAGATAGTAGTAGGATAAAAATACCTCACTTCTTTTTTTGGTGGTTGAGTTTTTATTAGGTGGAACTCAACTAGGTGATTTCCATACATGATGCCCTGGTAAATACCCAAGAACAAATACCATTAGTGCGGTTACTCATTTACTTGGGCAGTTATTGCCAGGGAAAACTCAGAGCTACTAGAGATAGAAAGCATATATATAAACTTGACTATAAAAATGGAGATACAGCAGTACAATAATGTAAGTTAATGAAGAATTATTCAGTCATCTTTGACTCAGATGTTTTAAGCAAATATCTTTTGTAAATCAAGATGCATGTATTTATCTCCAGTGGTCTTTGGGTCAGAATTTTTCTTTCTTTACCTCCTCCCTTTTTAAAAGACTGTGAAAGTAGAATTCATGGAACATTTCTAAAATTTGTTTTTAATGTTTTATTTATTTTTGAGAGAGAGACAGGGTGAGCAAGAGGTGGGGGGGGGTCAGAGAGAGAGGGAGACACAGAATCCGAAGCAGGCTCCAGGCTCTGAGCTGCTAGCACAGAGCCCAATGCGGGGCTGGAACCCACGAACAGTGAGATCATGACCTGCGCCGAAGCTGGACGTTCAACCGACTGAGCCACCCAGGTGCCCCAGAATTCATGGAACATTTCTAAATAACCAGTATATACAGATTCCATTTATATGTGGGTCAGTGCTTTGCTATCTAATTAAATGCTCTGTTTCTAATTCAACTTATAGGCTCTCCCTTCAGCTCCTCAAACTTTTCTTTTTGGCTGAACCATTCACCCACACCCAGATACTTTTAATAAGTCTCCAGAGAACAGGGACATTCTCCTATGTAACTAACTCCAAGACTACTGTCATACCCAAGAAATTTGACAGTGATTCAGTGTCATATAATAGAGTCCATATTCATATTTTCTCAATTATCTTCCAAATAAGTGTGTCTTTTTTCTTTGATCCAGTGTCTAGTAAATGTTCATGCATTACATTTCATGGTCATGTTTCTTTAGCGTTCATTAATCTAGATCAATTCCCATATGCTCCCCTTTAAAAAAATCTTTGATGTTGACACTTTTGGAGTCCAGATCAACTGTCTTCCTTATTCTGCATTTGTCTAGTTATTTCCTTAATATTAGTCTCAGGTTAAACTCTTTTAGTTACCGTAGCCTGATTTAAATAAAAACTTTAAAAGGCTGACATTCAGCTGTAGAGAATCTTGACTTGTTCTGCCTGTCGTCAGATGCTTTTCTTAGAGGCCCAACCTCTCAACCAGGTACAGAGAATCAGAAGTTGATTTACTTTTTGTAGATGCTGAAAGCCTAGTTTACTGTAATGAGGAGAACTTGGTTCTGTTTTTAGTAAAAATCAGCTGTCCATTGTGTGATCTAATGAGTTTTCCTGAAACCTGATAATAGAATGTGTGCTTGTCTCTTAACCTTATAGGAATCTTAAAATGATAGCGTTAAATCATCTCTTCTGAAATTCCAGGTTTTCAGGGTTACATACAGTTGGAAATGGCTCACTGTGTAAAACAGAAAGAGGCTGAATTACAAGTGGATGTACTCCAGTGAGACCGAGAAAAAGGCATCTTTCATACCAACATTCTTATACCAGTGCTCACAGAAGGAAATAGGACATTCCAAAATCTCTGTTTCTAGATCCTTCTGATCTTATCTCTGGTTATTTTTGAAACTCATGTGTAAGAAGTAAGTTTACCAGTGAGCTTTGTAACCAAAATGATATCTTACTCTAACCTTAGTTAATGCTGTCTGTTTAAAAACCTAAAGCAAATATTTTAAGTGACACAACAAACTCATAAAATCATGTATCTCCAAAAAAATGTTTTCCTTAGTTGTAACCAATGTGTGGATTTAAACGTATTGTCTTCAGTTCTACCTTTTCAGAACCTTACCAACTCTCCTAGCAAAATTTGCATACTGAATTCTCTAAAAATACTGTTTTTACTTAAAGACTTGGTTTTTATATTTCATACTAAAGATCAGCGGACGTTAATAACATTTAGGAGTAAGCTTTTTTTTCTCTTGAGGTCAGCAGTGTTTATATTAATCAGGTTGACATTTCTTGCTGGTGGGTCATGAACTGTTGATAATAGCATTAAATGGTGATTCGGTTCTTACAGAAGGTATAACTCATTATCCAGCTACTACCTTAAATCATCACAGGAAACAACGGGCACCCCATACCCACATGTTCTGTAGAAATAGTACATGAAGCAGTATATATGTTTCTTTTGTTTACCTCTTAAACTTTTTGGAGGCTTAATCACATGATCTAAGGAAGCTACAGCATTGCCACTACTTTAGAGAACCAGGATCATTACCATGACTGATTTGAGAGGTGAAGGTATATTCATATAATTCTTTTAACAACATACCCAAAGTCTTCCTTTTCATATTGTGAGCCTTTCTGAAACCTTGTTTTAACAGTGAGTATACCAGGGTAGCAAGTAATAAAATCATATATCTTTATAGCATTCTAAGTTGGGTTTAACTTAAAGTACTAGTATAGGCATTTGAATAATTTAAAAAGATAATCATTCCAAGAGAGAGATGATGCTTGGGAGGTTTGCTTTGTAGATATCTTGAGAAGCATCATTATTATTTAAAAAACTCTAGGGGTGCCTGGGTGGCTCAGTTGGTTAAGCATCTGACTTTGACTCAGGTCATGATCTCACAGTTCGTGGGTTTGAGCCCCACATCGGGCTTTATGCTGTCAGCTCAGAGCCTGCTTCAGATTTTGTGTCTCCCTCTCTCTCTGCCCCTCCCCCACTCATGCTCTGTCCCTGTCCCAAAAGTAAATGAACATTAAAAAAATTTTTTTAACCCTAAGAAAAATTTTAAGAAATGAGCTAGTTTTTTTTTTTTTACATTTATTAGTCAATTTCCTTTCAAGATAAGCCTGAGTAGTATGGTATGTGATGATCTGGAATTACCAGTGTCTTTGAATATTAAATTAAAACGTTTTTTTAGCACATCCCGTGTGTGTAGACAGTAAGTAGATAATAGCATGACTGTTGTATTAATTTTGATTTAGTTTCTAATTAGATAATACGGAAGGAATGAAGTCAGTGTCCATGTATTAATAAAATACCCCAAACACTCAGGCTGGGGTCCTGTATACACAGTCATGATTTGTTAATGAACGTGTGGAAGCAAGAGAGCTTTTTTTAGCACTTCCTTTTTGTCACACAGAATGTATTTTAAAGAGAGAAGATTGAGTGAATGCATTTATTTCCCTTTCTAGAGGAAAGGAATATTAACACCGTCAAAGTAACGGTCTTATTTAGGGTAAACATGTTCTTGGAATGTATGCTGAACTGACTCTTTAAGAGAAACAATATAGCATTAGAAAATTATGGGCCACTAGAGGTCACTGTTTAGTAATCAACTTTTAATGAACCAGAACAGTCAGGAAAGCCAATAAATTACGGTGTGGATTTTTCTGATTATGAATTCATATTTAATCATTCAATGACAAGTTAACTGTGGCAGTGGGTCTATGTATTTTGCATATGCGGTTATGCTAATATACTATTACATTTCTCAGGCTGATCCTCCATCATTAAGTAGTACATTGCCTAAGGCTTTGTTATCTAGTTCTAATGACTAATTATGAGACGTAATTAACTTTGTTACCACTTCCACCCCTTTCATGGGCCAAAAGTTCTTTTAAAAATAAAGTCTTTCTATAAATGAAGGTTACATTTACGTGATCACAGGTGTAATGGTTCCGGTCCACTCCTCCCTTTTTCCCCCATCTAAAGTCTTCATGTTCCTTCTTGGTTTCTCATGCTCTTTGCTGTGTTTCACCTGATTCTTTCCTCCCTCCTTGGGTTCTTTTTCCACTTTAATGTGAATCAGCTGCTTTGTTTTCTCAGTGACTGACTGTTTCTTTTCAGCTTCCCAGCCTTGATTCAGTGAGTAGTAGAATGTGACCCTTCCTGCACATCTTAAATCCCAGGGCAGGCAGCTCGGCCGACCAGGCAGCAAAGGGAAGATTGGATGCGTGTGAGCAAGTGCGCCGCCCTCGTTGTTCTTGCTGCTGCTGCTGCTGCTACTGCTGCTGCGAGCAGATGGCTCTGCTCAGCCTGTCCCGCCTGGAATCCATTCAGGAAAAGGCAGATTTCCCTACCCATGTGATAAAAATTTGTTTTCTTCCTTAAAGGTTAGGCTGGTTGCCCAAGAGGAGGCCCTTGAAACCCAGAGAAAAGCTGAACACGTGCACATGTGTTTCCTTTTCTTGCAGACACTATTATGCATTCCATTGAGAAAGCAGGTACATCAGCACATTGCTGCTCAGGCTTCCTCTGCTTCTTGTTGCCTTTACCACGCCTGCTGCCAGGCCTGTGCTGTGTGCGTATATCCACTCTCTGCATCAGACACGTAGCTGACGCATTGTTTCCCCAAGCCTGCCCACCCAGTCTTCTCTGCCTGCTGTTCAAGGCCCCCTCCACAGTCGGGATCCGACTTAGTTTTCTGTTGTTTTTTACTACTTTTCTCCAGTTGCCTTAACTTCTAGTGAAACTAGACCATTCACAATTTCTGAAATGCAGATCTCATTCACTCAAGGCTCTGGATCTTGTTTATGCTTTTCTTTTATGAGGATTTTAGTCTCTTCCTCGTTTTGTATCTGCCAAACTCAGCCCAAATAGATGCCACTTCCTGTGACTTCCTCTTTAGGCAGAGGTGATCCTTCCTATAAATCACCATGACATGTAGGACACTTACCATCCCCTTGCATTGTAATGATATGTGCACCTGTGTTCTCTTAGCTACATTGTATATCCATTAACTCCAGGGATTCTTGGCAAATAAGTTAAAAATACTAGAATTCCCAAAGAAAAAACCCATTTGGCAGGTGTCTAGCTTTTATAATGCTAAGGTTTGTAAGTTGTGGGATCTCCTTTGCAGGAAATTTTTTTTTTTTTTTCACAAAATACAGGCCTTTGTCCATTAAAGTGAGTTCTTTCTGAACACATGTAAACTAATAGTCAACTTGCCCTTCTTGATTACCCACTTTTTAATATCACTGGGACTACAGTAGTTCTTTATTAAATCTCCTGGGAGAAAAATATACTTTATACTTTGAAATGATGCTCCTTATATTTGCATAATTCTGTTTTGAAGAAATTGAGGCTTTAGTTAAAAATAACCGTTTGCTTATAATTGCTACACATTTCTTGTGTTTCTATAAACATAAAAAGAAATGGGGGAGAACATGTGGATTTTTAACTTGAACTATTTTTTTCCAGCTCTTTTTCAATTATTATTTCCAGTGCCTGAATGTAGTATGTAAATTCCATATGATTAGACAGAGAAGTATCTGTCGTGGAAGAGTACTAAGTAAAAAGTGTCCCATGCCTAAATCTATGTGTGCACTTTATTATAATAAAAACTAACTTGCAGAGGTTTTGTTTGTTTATAAATCAAACACATAGAGTTACCTGTTTGAATTCAGAATGTACTTTTCCTTGGCAACATTTTCTAATATATTTAGGTCCCTATTTTCAACCTCAAATATATTCCACTCCAAATATTCTGAAATTATGATGCTATTAATTTTATGTTGCTGCAGGTAATCATTTCAGAGATCCAACTTGGGAGGCCACCTAGATTGCTAGCCCTTCCTACCCTTTGAGAAAACTTACATACCCTCTTTTTCCTCCTTCTAAGCTGTAAAATTTCCTGTGGGACTCACCTACTCTTTGAATATTTCAACTGTCTCACCCCTGTATAGTTTTCTTAATTCTGTATTTTCATCATAGACTTTTCTACTTTCTAGACCTGCATTTTCTTTAATCAAAAAATGTTTATTTCTCTTGAGAGATAGAGAAAGAGAGCGAGCCAGGGAGGGGCAGAGAGAGAGGGAGAGAGAATCCAAAGCAGGCTCCTTGCTCTTAGCACAGAGCCTGATGCTCGATCTCATGAACCGCGAGATCATGACCTGAGCTTGAAATCAAGAGAATTGGATGCTTAACTGACTGAGCCACCCAGATGCCCCTGCAACCTGCATTTTTATCTCTTGGACCCCTTAAGTAAGGCTCCTTCTCTAAGCAATCTCATCTTTTCTATAAAACCAGTTCTTCCTTTTTGATTCTCTTATTATAACGTACTACAGCTTCAAATTTTCTGATCTTTTAGGTTCGAACTCTGAGATCAGCATTATTCAAGAGAAACGTAATGTAAGCCACATGGGTAATTTAAATTTTTCTAGTAGCAACAGTAAAAAGTAATAAGACACACAGCTGAACATAATTTTATTTATTTATTTATTTCATTTATTTAAAGATTTTATGTTTAGTCTTCTGTCCTTAATATGGGGCTTAAACTCACAACCTTGAATATGGGGCTTGAACTCACAACCTTGAGATCAAGAGTCACATGCTCTACCCTCTTGAGTCAGGTACCCTGAACATCATTTTAATAATCTATTTCATTTAACCCAATATATGTAAAATATTATAATTTCCTTATGCAATCGATATAAAAATTATTGCAGTATTTTATATCCCTTTTTTCCATAATAAGTCTTTGAAATCTAGTGTGTATTTTATATCTAAAGCACATCTTATTTTGAACTAACTATATTTCAAGTTCTCAACAGTCACATGTGGCTAGTAGCTACTGTACTGGACCCTGTATAGACGTAGAGTCTGTTACATAGATTTCTCATCAGCCAGGGGCATGTAGTGGTTCTTCATTGCCTGCCGAAGTTCTTTCAGTGCTGGCATGGAAATTTACAGCGTTGTCATTGTCCTTTCTTCTGTCCTTCTTCTATTCCTGTTGTGAGGATTTTTTATATACTGTGTTAGGGTAAGTCATAGTCCTTGGTGTCAGGAGCTCACACTCTGGTAAGTGAGGTAGACGTGAAAAAGGATCCTGCATTACAGTGCAGACCGATAATTGCCATAGGAGAGGTATAAATGAGTTCCACAATAAGTTGATGCTATAGTTTGGGTTATTTGCATTTACTGCATCTGACTTCTAGGCCAGTTGCTTTCCTGAAGGACTGAGAGGTGTTCCTCATGCATTGTGGAGTTGGGTAAGGATGTTCCAAGAAAAAGGTAGTTTTTAAGGTTTCGAATTGGAAAAGCACATGACACATTTAAAGATTAAGTTAGAGTTAGTATATCTGGAGTTTTAATTGTTCCAAATCGAGCTGCTTACTATTTTCTTCCTTTTTTTAAGCAAAAAAAAAATTTTTTTTTTCAAATGTTTATTTTTGAGAGAGAGAGCATGAGCAGGGGCAGGGCAGGGAAAGAGGACAAGAAACTGAAGTGGGCTCTATACTGACAGCAGTGACCCTGATGCGGGGCTCAAACTCACAAACTGTGAGATCATGACCTGAGCTGAAGTCGGACACTCAACTGACTAAGCCATCCAGGTGCCCCAAGTTGCTTAATATTTTCTAAACAGGTCCCAGACTTTTATACTCTTATGATTTGCTTTCACAGTTCACTTTGCCTGGAATTTCTCTCTCTGCCCTCACTCCCTCCTGTCAGCATGTCTTAATCTTAGGATCTTAATCATCTTTCATGGCCCATATTGATCTGATCTTTTCAGTAAAGTTTTGCCTACTCATTTTTCCTAGTTTCAACCCACAAATGACTGTGATGTTTTCCTCCTTTGAATTTTGACCATTTTTATGGCAATTAATTTTCTTATATTAAAGTTAATTTTATAGTATGTGCAGTAACTAGTTTGGATCACGAAACTTAATTTGAACAGGAATCCTGTCTTAATTATTTTTGTATACCCAAAGAGCCAAGAATGGGTTCCTTGTATATAGAAGATATTCAGTAAATAAGTTGATTTGTGTATAGTAAATATTTTTATGAGATGTTTAAAATAAACAAAACTAAATAAGTAAAGCACAAAATTAAAGTGATCTAGTGATTCCCAGTCCCTAATGTTCCTTTCAGATTACTTTCACAGAAAGTATTCATAAACTTGATTGACTGCTATATCTAGTGGGATGAAATTTCTTGATTTTACTTGTAAAAGTAGATGCCATAAAAGCAACATTTCGTTGTAAATTTTTACTGTAATACAGGTACTAATGGTAAAGATGAAACCTGTTTTATTATCAGAAAAGAGTTAAAGATATCCTGGCATAAAAATAAGATGGAAATCAATCTTTCCTTTGACATTTAAGGACCCATTTTGTTTCTTTACATAACCATCTACTGCTTCTGGCAGTATGGTGGATTAGGTATGTTAAAATACCTTCCTATCATAAAACACCCAGGTGCTGGATAAAGTACAACAAGCATACTTTTAAATGGATTTTGGATTTCCTCAAAAAATAAGGGAAATCGCCTTTCTGCCCGTGGATGCCGCCGAGTAAGCATCGATAAAGTCTCCCCTCCCACCGCCATCATGTCTAAGTCAGAGTCTCCCAAAGAGCCTGAACAGCTGCGGAAGCTTTTCATCTGAGGTTTGAGCTTTGAAACAACCGATGAGAGTCTGAGGAGCCATTTTGAGCAATGGGGAACGCTTACGGACTGTGTGGTAATGAGAGATCCAAACACCAAGCGCTCCAGAGGCTTTGGGTTTGTCACCTATGCCACTGTGGAGGAGGTGGATGCGGCCATGAATGCAAGGCCACACAAGGTGGATGGAAGAGTTGTAGAACCAAAGAGGGCTGTCTCGAGAGAAGATTCTCAAAGACCTGGTGCCCACCTAACTGTGAAAAAGATTTTTGTTGGTGGCATTAAAGAAGACACTGAAGAACATCATCTAAGAGATTATTTTAAACAGTATGGGAAAATTGAAGTGATCAAAATCATGACTGACTGAGGCAGTGGCAAAAAGAGAGGCTTTGCTTTTGTAACATTTGATGACCATGACTCTGTAGACAAGATTGTTATTCAAAAATACCATACTGTGAACGGCCACAACTGTGAAGTAAGGAAGGCTCTGTCTAAACAAGAGATGGCTAGTGCTTCCTCCAGCCAAAGAGGTCGAAGTGGTTCTGGAAACTTCGGTGGTGGTCGTGGAGGTGGTTTTGGTGGGAATGACAACTTTGGTCGTGGAGGAAACTTCAGTGGGCATGGTGGCTTTGGTGGCAGTCGAGGTGGTGGTGGATATGGTGGCAGTGGGGATGGCTATAACGGATTTGGTAATGATGGAAGCAACTTTGGAGGTGGTGGAAGCTATAATGATTTTGGCAATTACAACAGTCAGTCTTCAAATTTTGGACCCATGAAAGGAGGAAATTTTGGAGGCAGAAGCTCTGGCCCCTATGGTGGTGGAGGCCAATACTTTGCCAAACCACGAAACCAAGGTGGCTATGGCGGTTCCAGCAGCAGCAGTAGTTATGGCAGTGGCAGAAGGTTTTAATTACTGCCAGGAAACAAAGCTTAGCAGGAGAGGAGAGCCAGAGAAGTGACAGGGAAGCTACAGGTTACAACAGATTTGTGAACTCAGCCAAGCACAGTGGTGGCAGGGCCTAGCTGCTACAAAGAAGACATGTTTTAGACAATACTCATGTGTATGGGCAAAAAACTCGAGGACTGTATTTGTGACTAATTGTATAACAGGTTATTTTAGTTTCTGTTCTGTTGAAAGTGTAAAGCATTCCAACAAAGGGTTTTAATGTAGATTTTTTTTTTGCACCCATGCTGTTGATTGCTAAATGTAATAGTCTGATCATGACGCTGAATAAATGTGTCTTTTTTAAAAAAAATAAAATAAAAAAAAAATAAGGGAAATCTTCAATGACCAAATAATTCAATTAGGAACCTGAAACCAGAGTGATAAACCCAGAAGCCCTAGATGCTCTGGGTGCAGTGTTGGTTCCAGGAACCAGGGATGTGGGGTATTAATGTTCAAGGGTGAAGAATCATGGGTTTAATGGAAAACTGGGCCTTGTGCGCACACAAAGTAAGTAGGCTGATCCCTGCATCCTGTTCTCTCCTTCCACAATCCCCAGAGGCTGTTCCCTCAGGGAAAAGGGTGGCCTGCAGATAAACTGCCTGCTGGTAAAGGAGACTAATTGGTAAATCTGTCTGTGCTGATTATAGGTTATAGGTTATAGGAAATAAAATACATCAGACTCCCCTGAATTTTTGTAACAGTAGGTCGGATCTAGTGAGTGTAGAGTTCACATTTAAACAATGCACCTAATTGGGAGAGCACTCAGCCAATAAATTGAATCCTCTATCCAGCAAGACTGTCGTTCAGAATAGGAGGAGAGATAAAAGTCTTCCCAAATAAAAAAAAATGGAAAGAATTCATCACCACTAAACCAGCCCTACAAGAAATCCTAAGGGTTGGGGCGCTTGGGTGGCTCAGTTGGCTAAGCGTCTGACTTTGGCTTAGGTCATGACCTCATGGTTCATGGGTTTGAGCTCTGCATCGGGCTCTGTTCTGACAGCTCAGAGCCTGGAGCCTGTCTTCAGATTCTGTGTCTCCCTCTTTCTCTGACTCTCCCCTGCTCATGCTGTCTGTCTGTCTGTCTGTCTCTCTCTCTCTCAAAAGTAAAAACATTAAAAAAAAAAAAGAAGAAATCCTGAGGGGGACTCTATGAGGGAAATGTTACAAGGAACACAAGGTGCCAGAGACACCACCACAAGCATGAATCCTACAAAGAACACAATGACTCTAAACCCATATTTTTCAATAATAACAGTGAATATAAATGGACTAAATGCTCTGATCAAAAGACATAGGGTAGCAAAATGGATAAAAAACAAAATCCATCTATTTCCTGTCTACAAGAGACTCATTTTAGGCCTGAGGACACCTTCACATTGAAAGTAAGGGGATGGAGAAATATCTATCATGCTACTGGAAGTCCAAAGAAAGCTGAAGTAGCCATACTTATATCAGACAAACTGGACTTTAAAATAAAGGCAGTAACAAGGGATGAAGAAGGGCATTATATAATAGTTATAGGGTCTATCCATCAGGAAGAGCTAACAATTATGAATGTCTCTGCACCCAATACAGAAGCACCTAAATACATAAAACAATCACAAACAGAAATAATCTTATGGACAGGAATGTGCTAATAGCAGGGGACTTTAATACTCCACTTGACAGCAATGGATAGATCAACTAGATGGAAGATCACTAAAGAAACAATGGACTTGAATGGCACATTGGACCAGATGGATTTGACAGATATATTTAGAACTCTGCATCCTGAGGCCATGGAATTCACTTTCTTCTCAAGTGTGCATGGCACATTCTCCAAGATAGATTACATACTTGGACATAAAGCAGCCCTCAATAAATATAAAAGAATTGAGATCATACCATGCACACTTTCAGATCACAATCCTCTGAAACTTGAAATCAGTCACAGGAAAAAGTCTGGAAAACCTCCAAAAACATGGAAGTTAAAGAACACCCTACTAAAGAATGAATGGGCCAATCAGGCAATCAGAGAAGAAATTTAAAAAATATATGGAAACAAATGAAAATGAAAATACAACTATCCAAACTCTTTGGGATGTGGCAAAGGCAGTCCTAAGAGGAAAGTACATTGCACTCCAGGCCTATTTCAAGAAACTAGAAAACGCAAATTCAAATAGTACTGCAAAGACTTTGAAAACTGACCTGACATTGGGACCACAGCCCACAAAAGGCATGTTGGAATGAGTTTGACCCTCATCTGGTCAGTTGCCTGGTAAAACAAACAGACAAACCCCCAAACACAATGTTCTTCATAGAACTTGACCAAGAGCCAGAGTCTCATAACATAATATTCCAAACATCTGTGTTATGATAAAAAATTACTTGACACGGGAAGAACAAGAAAAAAGTCTGGTCAATTCTCAAGTGTAAAGACAATCAAGATGCCAGCCCTGAAATGACCAGGCAGTGACTTTAAAACAGTTATTATAATTAACTGTGTTCTAAGAAGGAAAGAACTAGAAGCAATAAAAAAAGAACCAAATAGAAATTTTGTAAGTGAAACATACAGTTAACTAGAAATTTGAAAAAAAAAAAAAACACCAGATGTGTTTAAAAGCAGAATGAATATGACAGAGGAAAGAGTGAATTTGGAGGCAGAAATGACATGAATAGAAATTATCCATTCTGGAAATACAGAGAAAAAATAACTTTTAAAAAATGAGCAGAGCTTCAGGATCCTTTGGGATAATATCAAAAAAGTGTAACATTTGTGCTATTGAAGTTCTAAAAGGATGTGAGAGTGTGGTGCAGAAAAAGTATTTGAAGAGAAAAATGACTGAAAGCTCACCAAATTTGACGAAAGACCAACTTATAAATCCAACAAACTCAGTGAACCTGAAAAAGGATAAACTCAAAGAAACCCATCCCCACATATATCATAAACTGCTGAAAACCAGAGAAAAAGAAAAAAAAAATCTTGAAAGCAGTCAGAGGAAAATGATGCATTACAAGGGAACAATGATCGGAATGACTTCAGGGAAACCGTGAAGCCCAGAAGGCGGTGGAACAACACTTTATAGTGCTGAAATTAGAATTCTGTATATGGCAAAATATCCTTCAAGAATGCAGGTGAAATCGGGATAGTCTCAGCTAAAGGAAAATTAAAAGAATTTATCTCTTGAAGACCTACTCTAAAAACATTAGGTACTGCACCGAAGAGAATAACCTGAAAAGGTATAAAGCAAAAAAGTGTGGAACCACAAGGAGAAATTGACAAATGTGGGACCCTGTCATGGTGGGGCAGTTCAGTATATCTCTCTTAAGCAACTGATGATCAAACAACTACAACAACAACGTGTTAAGGAGATAGCTTTGAGTAACACAAAGACATATGTAGAACCTCTTACCCAGCCATTGAGGAAGAAATATATTTCTCAAGACTTGGAAAAACTAGGGGCACCTGGCTGGCTCAGTCAGAAGAGCATGTGACTCTTGACCTTGGGGTCATGAGTTTAAGCTGCATGTTGGGTGTAGAGATTACTAAAAAAAAAAAAAACAGTCTTGGAAAAATTATTAAAATTTAACCACCCAGTAGACCACAAAGCAAGTCTTCAACACCAATCTATATTTTATAGATTGCATTCTCTAACCACAATTCAGTTTAATTAGATACCAATAGCAAAATAAAGAAGTAGAACCTTCTGTATATTTGAAATTTAAAATCACATTTCTGAAGAATTCATATTCTTTAGTCAAAGAAATTAAATAAGAAAAAAATATTTAGAACTTAATAAAATATATATATATTAAATGGGGATGCACCTCACACAGGACTTTTAGGAAAAAGTAGATGCAGATTTCGAATGGAATTTCCAAGTATATTATAAGAAAGCAAGTGGAGTATAAGAAAAAGCTTCTAAAAACTAAAATTTCCTAAATAAAAATAAAATATATATTGAAGGAGTAAATCAACTCAACAACATCAGCAACAAAAACCAAATAACCCAATTAAAGAAACAAGCAAAGGACTTGAATAGACACTTCTCCAAAGAAGTATACAAATAGCCAATAAAACAGTGAAAAGATGATCAACATCACGCATCATTATAGAAATGCTAATCAAAACCACAATGAGATACCACTTTGATCTCATTAGAATCTAGACTATTATGGGGCACCTGGGTGGCTCAGTCGGTTGTGTCTGACTTCGGCTTAGGTCATCATCTCACAGCTCGTGGATTCAATCCCCACATCGGACTCTGGGCTGACAGTTCAGAGCCTGGAGCCTCCTTCAGATTCTGTGTCTCCTCTGATCACACTCTATCTCTCTCTCTCTCCTTCAAAAATAAATAAACATAAAAAAAAAAAAAGAATCTGGGGCGCCTGGGTGGCTCAGTCGGTTAAGCGTCCGACTTCGGCTCAGGTCATGATCTCACGGTTCGTGGGTTCAAGCCCCGCATCGGGCTCTGTGCTGACAGCTAGCTCAGAGCCTGGAGCCTGTCTTCAGATTCTGTGTCTCCCTCTCTCTCTGACCCTCCCCTGCTCACGCTGTCTATCTCTCTCAGAAATAAACATTAAAAAAATTTAAAAAAAAATCTGGGCTACTATGGAAATAAAAACAAAGAAAACAAGTATTGGTGAGGATATTGAGAAACTGGAGCACTTGTGCACTGCTCGTGCGAAATAAAATGGTGCACCCATGTGGAAAATGGTTTGGAAAATGGTGTGGTGGTTCATTGAAAAACAGAATATCATATGATCTGGTAGTTTTACTTCTGGGTATTTACCCAAAATGAAAGAAGGGACTTGAAAAGATATTTGTATACCAATGTTAATAGCAATTTTCACAGTAGCCAGAAAGTGGAAACAACTCAAGGGTTCATTGATGGATGAATGGGTAAACAAAATATGTATACGTGCAGCCAGATGTTATTCAGACTTAAAATGGAATGAAATTCTGATACATGCTATAATATGGATGAACCTTGAGGATGTTATGCTAAGTAACAGACATAAAGGTAAAATATTGTATGATTTCTCCCCACTACCACCCCCTCCCTTGGCAATCGTCAGTCTGTTCTCTGTATTTATAGATCTCATTCTGCTTTTCGTTAATTCATTTGTTTTTTAGTTTCCACATATGAATGAAATCATATGGTATTGGTTTTTCTGTGTCTGATATATTTCACTTAGCATAATACTCTAGGTCCATCCATGTTGCCCCCCATGCCAAGATCTGAACCTTTTTATGGCTTCATAATATTCCATGGTGTGTGTGTATGTGTATGTATATGTATGAGCATGTTTTTATGTGTCTGTTGGCTGTCTATATTTTGTCTTTGGAAAAGACACACACACACACACACACACGACATCTCCTTTATCCATTTGTCTATCAGTGGACGCTTAGTTGCTTCTCTGTCTTGGCTATTGTAAATAATGCTGCAGTAAACATAGCGGTGTCTATACCTTTTCAGATGTGCGTTTTCATTTTCTTTGGTTAAATACACAGTAGTGGAATTATTGGATCATACTGGTATTTCTTTTTTTAACTTTTTGATGAATTTCCATACATTTTCCACAGTGGCTATACCAGTTTACATTTCTACCAACAGTGCACAAGGGTTCCTTTCTCTCCGAATCTTCACCAGCACTTATTTCTCATCTTTTTTTTTTTAGCCATTCAACCACGTGTAAGGTGATAACTCATTGTGGTTCTGATTTACTTTTCCTGGCTGATTGGTGATGTTGAGCATCTTTTTATGTGTCTGTTGGCTGTCTGTATTTTGTCTTTAGAAAATATCTATTCAGGTCCTCTGTCAATTTTTAAATTGGAGTGTTTGGGTTTTTGGTGTTGAGTTGCAGAAGTTATTTTTTTTTTTATTTTTTTATGTCTTTATTTTATTTTGAGAGACAGAGACAAAGAGCAAGCAGGGGAGGGGCAGAGAGAGAGGGAGACACAGAATCTGAAGCAGGCTCCAGGATCCGAGCTGTCAGCACAGAGCCTGACGCGTGGCTTGAACCCATGGACTATGAGATCATGACCTGAGCCGAAGTCAGATGCCCAACCAACCGAGCCACCCAGGCACCCCTAAATTCATTTTTGATGAGATTACAATTTAAAAATCCAAGCATCTACTCTTCAAGATACATGTCCAAATATCTTTCAAAAAGAAAAGAAAAGAAAAGCTATGCCAAAAGGGAAAGAAAATAATCCATTGAGAAAATATTAACCAAAAAAAATTTCTCACCAGAACAAACAGAAATTAGTAGCTGGATATAGAAAGGTAGGAAAGAGTCAAAGGACTCTTTTTATTTAACTTTTTAAAGTTTATTTATTTTTGAGAGAGAGACAGAGTCCGAAGTAGGCTTCAGGCTCTGAGCTGTCAGCATTGGGCTCAAACTCATAGACCACGAGATCATGACCTGAAGTCAGACACTTAACTGAGTGAGCCACCCCAGCGCCCCTCAAAAGACTCTAAAGGTAGCATTTCCTGAAGCAGAGCCCCAGAGATAACCAAATCTGTGGATGTTCCTTGAAAAAAGGAATTTTGTGATCAAATAAATTTGAGAAATGGTGCATTTTCCTTTCTCCTCAGAAATATTCAAGGTGTATAATTGCGTATTTACATTAAGTCCTTAAATTCTTAGACATTTGTTTAACTTGTTTAGTGAGGTGTGTATTTTACCACAAATTCTTTAATCAATTTTAGAGACTTTTGGGTGGGGGATTGGAAATACCTAGGAAAGCTCTCAAATGGAAAGAACTTTAGGAACCAGGAATTGAGCACTTGGCACTGCTAAAAACACTATCCTTTTTCTACTGGTTTCTGCCATGCTTTGCATGTCAACTTTGTAATCTTACTGCACACGCTCTTCATGTAAGCCCTCAGCGACCATAACTTAGCAACCCAGGGCAGAACTCTTGATTTTGTTGGATTTGCTTGGCCCCATGGACTAGTCATGCTGCCCTAAAGATGGAGTGCCTTTATTATCCGTCACTACAATGCTTTGGCCAGAGGGGCAGGATTTGTTAGCAGAGGGAGGATGGGAACTGTATGGGCTGGAAACAAAACACAGCTACCCCATCACTGTAAATATCTGTCACTGTCTTGTGGCAGTCATGTTCTGGGGACCTGAACTTGAGAAATGCTGCCATGGGAATTCCTAGTGTTTGTGGATAGTAGTAATGTCTTAGAGAGGACACGCAGGAGGAGGAGCCAGTTTGGGGTCTGCTTGAGGAGAGACTGGGAAGATGAAAGTTGTTTGAACATGTGGAGCTCATTAATTGGTGTGTTTTGTTTGTGTTGCTTTAGATTGGAAGATTGTTGAGCCTAGAGACTATTAAATACAGTTTTGCCTTGAAGGGCCTGGCATAGTGCTGTGTGCTGCAGTAGGAGTTCAGTAAGGTTGAATGGATGTATGAATTAGCTGAGATAAATTTATCAGTTCACAGAGTAGTGGAATTGGAGATGAGATTTATTTTATAGGTGACAGCATTGAGGCTCCAAGTCATCGATGTGCACAAAATAATATTGTTAGTGTCAGAACCGGGGCTTGAACTGAGGTCTTCCCCCTGTTCACCTGTGCAGGCCTTGCCTCACTGAGGAGACCTGAATTGAAGGTGAAATTCAGCTCGATCTCCACATGCCAAAATTGGTCTTCTTACCGCCTGCTTCTTGCCTGCTTAGGGCAGAGCCTTTTTCTGATTTGCTTATGCAAGGAGCTGCCTTTTTGTGGTTGGTCTACCTCGAATTGTAACATTGTACAGCTCATACAAAGGCACCACCATTTCTCATGCCTGTAGGGAAAAAGGAAATTAAATAACTGTAGCCTGTTGGCCTAAATCTGGCTTCATAATTAGGCGGACCAGCAGCCCTCACTTTGTTCCCAGGTATTATCTTGGGATTATTACCTTCTCTTAAATCTTAGAGCCATTTCACTTAGCTTTACATCCTCTCATTTTACACTCCCACCTTTCACCCCAACCGATGCCAGGACCCTAGTTGGTATCTCATTTTTATGAATGTTGCCATGTGTATATGTAGCACATATAACATGTTGAGTTTTTTTTCCTACTACCATATTTGTGGCTTAAGTTTAAATACCATTTCTTATGGATTTATAATCATTTGCTTCTTTCTTTACCCGAAGCTTTTGGTTTAACCAATTCTTAACTGTAGGTCTTGTGCTTTGTTTAATCTCTTGCTTTTTTCAACTTAACTCTTAGATGATCTCTCAGCAGAATTTGTGCAGTCTGTCTTTGGGGAAGCAACCTGGCCTAGTGAAGTGAGCATTCTATTGGAAATCAGGGGAATCTTAGTTTTACCTATTTGCCTAAACTGTGTACATTGTTTATTGTCTATTAACTGTTACGTTTTACTTAAAAAAATTTTTTTAATGTTTATTTTTGAGAGAGAAAGAGACAGAATCTGAAACAGGCTGTAGGCTCTGAGCTGTTAGCACATAGCCCAATGCGGGGCTCAAATTCAAGAACCACGAGATCGTGACCTGAGCCGAAGTCAGACACTTAACTGACTGAGCCACCCAGGTGCCCCATTAACTATTAATTTTTAAATGGAGGTTATAGCACTAATATAGCTTTCCTCAGTTTTCTCTAGGTAACTACATTAAGGGTTCATAGAAATCATTATAATTAGGGGCACCTGGGTGGCTCCGGGCATGATCTCATGGTTTTTGAGTTCGAGCCCTACATTGGGCTCTTTGCTGACAGCGCAAAACTTGTTTGGGATTCTCTCCCTCTCTCTTCCCCTTCCCCAACTCACACGCGTGTGCACACATTCTCTCAAAAGAACATTAAAAAAAGTCATCATCTTAACCATTTTTAGAATATAGTTCAGCTCAGTACATTAAGTACATTCACATTTTTGTGCAACACTTACCACCATCTATCTCCGGAACGCTTTTTATCTTGTAAAACTGAAATTATATACTCAGTAAACAGCAACTCCATATTTCTCTCTCCTCCCGGCCCCTAACAATCAGTATTTTACTTTCTAATTTTAATTTTTTAATTTTTTTCTATTTCATCTTAGAAAAAGAGGAAGAACACATGAGCGGGGGAGATAGGCAAAGGGAGAGAGAGAGAGAGAGAAAGAGAATATCCTAAGCAGGCTTCATGCTCCACATGGAGCCCAGTGCAAGGCTTGGTCCCATGATCTTGGGATCATGACCTGAGCTGAAAGAGTCAGATACTCAACCGACTGAGCCACCCAGGAGCCCCATCTTTCTGTCTTTATGTGAATTTGACCATCTGGGTACCTCATGTAAGTGGAATCATGCAGTATTTCTCATTTTGTGACTGGCTTATGTCGCTTAGCATGATGTCCTCAAGGTTCATCCATGTTTACCATGTGTTAGAATTTCTTTCCTGTTTAAGGCTGAGTAATATTCCATTCTATGAACACACCACGTTTCGTTTATCCATTCATCCATCGATGGATATTTGGGTTGTCGCCACCTTTTGTCTATTGTGAGTAATGGAGCTATGAAAATTGGTATATAAATATCTCTTCAAGACCCTGCTTTTAGTTCCTTGGGGTATATATCCAGATATGGAATTGCTCGATCATATGGTGATTCTATTTATATTTTTTTGAGGAACTACCATGCTGTTTTCCATAGAAGCTGCATCATTTTATATTCTCAGCAGCAGTGCTCAAGCTTTCTAATTTCTCACATTCTTGCTAATACTTGTTATAAGATCGGTTTTGCTTTAGAGTAGCCATTGTAATGGGTATGAGGTTTCCATTGGTTTACTTACAGAATAAATTCTGATTCATCTATATTGGGCTGGAGTCTAGACTTGGAATGACAAGTTGACTGTTGTCTTTGTACTTGACACACTGACCAAATTACAACTATTGGCTGTTCATGTAGACAGGAGATAGGATATATTTCAGGGTAAGGAGGGAAGGCTGTCATCTATGATAGGGTGACGCACACGGCTTACTTTTTATTTTAAAAAAAGGAGGCAAGAAATATTCCTTTTTGCTATGATTCATTCTCAAGAAACCAGATGAAGAGTTCTCCCTGCATATGTTGTCAACATACAGTAGTTGCCTTTATCACGTATTTGGCTTCACAACACTTTGTAAAAGTTTTATTACTCAGGTTTTAGTACTTGAAGTCGACCACAAATAGGATGATTTTTTATTACTTCCTATAGGAGTGTTTCTCTACTCAATAAGGAAATGGTGAGGTCCAAACCCTCTTTGAACAGCAATGTGTCCTTGATCCTCATGCAAGTCTGGTTAGTTGCCCTTCCTTAATGTTATATTGTGCAACATCAGAAATGGTTGCACAAATATATGTAATAGCTAACGGCTTAGAAGGATGAGAGTGGATGAAGTCCGGCTTATTTTTAGAAGTGCCACTTCTTCAACTATGCCCAGTCTCAAAGCAGGAGGCCAGATTCTCACAGGCACTCCCAAGTAGTTCCCAGAGGTGGAATTCCTTGTTAGCTGAGTGGAGCTTCTTAGCCTCTCTTTAGTTTTCGCTGTCCTCAGTTTACTCCAGTGTGCCGTGAGGTTCTCATCTTGCCTTTTCTTACTCCTCCTTCCTCTCTACTCTCCCTTCTCTGTCGGCCATCACTTCTTGTGATGTAGAAGGTGTAACAGAATACAGTCTATGTGAACAGTCAGTCCTCTGTAAATAGAGGGCCTCTGATCTTAGCGCTGGTTTTTCTTCTCAAGCAGGCTGGAGGGAGACAACCCCAGAGTAGTGGTGTGGAATATGGCAACCGTTGAATTACTCAGAATTTGGTCGTTGGCCTTGGTTTACTTTGTGGTTGTTAATGCTGAATGCAAGAGGTGTATAGAAAACAGCAGATTCCTGTCACAGAAAAATGTTGCAAATTATGCAGCTCCTAAAGATTTAAGACAAAATAGAAGGACATTAAAGTTGCAAGCTACTTAGTGAAAGGTTCTTGGTTTTTTTAGAAATGATTTTTAACGCTGAAAGATACATTGTCTACAAAATGGAGTTTTTAAAATAACATTCTCCAGAGGCATTAAGTTAACTTTCTCCTTGGACTCCAGATGTTAAGCTTTTAGAAGCCCAGAGTTTCACTGCTCTCCCACACCGGGCACCATCCTCGTCTGGGGGGACTGTCAGGGAGCTGGTTTTCTCAGTGATTTTCAAAATGAAAGCAGACCGTTTTGTTCTGTCTTAGCCGACCCTTTTAAAACCCCACTGTTTCTGTCCGATGGCTTCCATACTGCACTCACTGGTCCTTCTCAAGCCAGCCCGGCTCCATGCGGAACATTCTGTTGCTCTTTCAGCATAAGCAGGTCTATTGTGATATTTATCTGAATTCAAACAAGGCTAATTAAAAGAGCTGCTGACAGTTGTTGTGATCTGACTTTGACTGCAGCTTGATGGTCATTATGGGTAAATAATGAACCAGGCCTGCAAATGTAGCAGCTGCCAACTTGGGATAGAAGAACGGCTATTGCTTCCAATTTAAGGATCTATCGACCGCTTCCCTTCTCCCTGCAGATCTTCTGCAGAAAACTAATGTTTTCTGCTGCTGTGTATTGTGGTTTCAGCTGTTTCAGATAGAGCCTATAATTTCCTTCTTTAATATTTAACTTAGGACATTATTAGCTTTCAGAGTTAACAACTTTTCTATCTTGAAGAAGTTCAGCTTTGTCCTTATGCGTGCTAGAACTAGCTAACTGGCTGTGGCTTATTTATACATGTTTCGTTTGTATTATGCAGGAAACAGCTAGTCTTAGTAGAACAAGAGAAGAGCTTTATGAAGATGTTTCAAAACCCTACGTAGGTGTTTTGTTTTCGTTTTTTAGTTTTTAGGAGGTAGATGCGTGCCCCTTGCTTTATTTTCTTAAAGGTAGACACCTGCTGCCACACCTCAGTTTTGCATCTCGTTCACCTCACCGGTGACTTCTGAAATATTTTGGTGCAAAGCTCTGTCAGTGCACAGAAACTTCAGTGACTTTCATTACACTGTGATACTGAATGCATTGTCACTCCATCATGAGCTTTTCTGTGTCCTGTTAGCAAGTAGGGACAGGTGCATTAAAAGTAAGGGAAAAGGCACCTTGCTTTCCTAGATTAATACGCTTTACTGCCGATTTCCCACACTTATAAAATATAGCTTCAGGATTTAAAAGCCACATTCTAGAATTTAACATCAGCCAGTACTTAATGACAAGTCCATAGCATTTGTCCACCTGCCACGGAAAAGGCTATCTGCATTATGTAAAGCATGGGGTTACAGTGGCGCTTTGTGCATAATACAGCAGAGCTTCAAGATCTTGCTGGGAGGAAATGATCCCAAACATGCCCCTGAAAGACAAGTCTTACTTCGAAAAATAATGATGAAAAATTGCGTTATTTCTCCCATGTGTTTGTGTCTGTGTTTATTTCAGGAAATACTAACTAAACTTTGTTTACCCGACTCTTTAATATAGTGATGAGCGTGTTTTTGCTTTTCTGTTTCCAGCGTGGCTGATGCCAGAAATAGTGTTAACAAGGGGTTATGTTATGCTGGCTTATGTTAAACCAGATCACCCCCTAACATGTGCAGAGCCATTCATCTGTGTCACCAAAACCCAAGAGAACATCTGACACGGACTCTGAACCAGAAACAGTGATCACTTACAAATCAAACATGGCACGCTCTAAACTGATTGTACACGGCAATCTTTTCGAGAAAGGACACCTAATTGAACATGATAAAGTGTAAAGTTAATTAACACCCTTAAATTTGTTGATTACTTTCACGGGATTATATTGTTCGTTGAGTAGCAGCTTTCTGTCCCAGCTGTCGCCTTTTTGAGCGAATGTCGCCAGTAAACAATAGAGACACCATAACAAGTCGTAAATGGTCCCTGTGACAGCAGCCCCTTGTGAGGTTGCATCTGTAGAAAATGATTAGAACAATTGCATTTTAAAGACGGCTCACATTGCAGCCCAAGTCCCATTGGTCCTCTTCTTGATCTCTTTTGATGGCAGACTGGTTAAAACATTTAAGTTCTTTTGAGTAAATTAAGTGATTTACTACGTTTTGCTATATATCAAGGAGAGTGCTTTGGCGTCAGGATTTTTACAGTATCATACAAGGACATAATTTGATTGTACTTTTTAGATTTCTTCCCTCTCTGGATTTGAAGGCCTCTCTCTGATAGTTCCAGAATTGAAAATGATCTCCTTATTTGTGACTCGTAAATGGTTATTCTAAGTTATCAGCACTTGAGTAATGGATTTTCTGTTGTAACCCTTGGTTCAGCCTCTTAGTAAGGCTAAATTCCAAATTTCACTTCTCTGCTGCTCTTAAGCCAGACTCCTTGAGGTATTCAAGCTAAGTAGATTTACTTGTTGTTATATTTAAAATTTTGTATAGCATTTGTGTGATAACCATGTAAAATACCTTTCCGAAGTATTCTTCCATTTGAGCTGCAAAGTAAGTTTGGCAGGTGGCTTTATTACCATTTTCAGATGGAGGAACCAGGATTGACAGGTGTTCTCACTTGTCCAAGCGGGGCAACCTTGATTTGTGGCCTTGCTCCAGGTCTCTTAGCTCAGAATACATGTTCTTCATTTTTTGTGTCTTCCTCATCATGTCTCTATATATGTGCGTGTTTGCTTTTGCATGTTTGTGCAGCAGTAAGTGAACATTCCGTTAACACATATGGAGAAGAGGCCGACTTGAAAGTTGGACTTTTTTGATAAGCTAGAAGACATTGTCTTACTTAGTCTTAATTAGTATTCTTGGTTATTTTAGTAGCCATTGATTTCTTCTCTGCCTACCTCCTAAAGAGACAATGAACATTTATCACACATGTGATATATGCTGGGTGCTAAGAAGACTCAAACAGCTCTTGACCATAAGAATCCTTACAAGACATACCAGAAAAATCATTGATTAGAGTAGTATATGTGCTTCATTACAATTATCACTAGAAATGTTATAAACATAGACAAAGGGGATTATGGTCATGCATTGCCTCTTAGAGTTCACGTGAGTTGAGTCCTAAAAGATAAACAGGAGTTAGCCAGGCAAAGGAAGGCAAGGGAACTGCATACAAAGGAGTTGCCTAGGAAAGACATGGATGCATGAAAGAAAGAAATCATTGCACATTCCAGCTACTGTAAATAGTTCAGTATGCATAGCATGATGGTTTTGTTGCGGGGAGTAGATAGAAAACCAGAGAAGTGGTTAGAGTCCTTTGACAAGAAAATAAAATTTAAAAAAATCATTTAAGGACTAAAAAGAGAAAGTCATTGCTTCCTACAACTCCAGACGAAAGGGCAGATACAGTGAATTATGTAGTTCTTTTTGGTGAACACAAACATGCAAGTATTTCAGAAAGAACAACTTTTACCTACTAGAAAATAACAGTGAGGCGTCATATAGAAATGCTGAGTGATAGGGGCACCTGGGTGGCTCAGTCGGTTAAGCGTCTGACTTCAGCTCAAGTCATGATCTCACGGTTCGTGGGTTCGAGCCCCGCATCGAGCTCTGTGCTGGCAGCCAGCTCAGAGCCTGGAACCTGTCTTCGGATTCTGTGACTCCCTCTCTCTCTGACCCTCTCCTGCTCATGCTGTCTCTATTCCTCTCAAAAATAAATAAGACATTAAAAAAATAAAATAAAAAAGAAATGCTGAGTGAGAGTGAAGGATGTCTTCATCTGCTGGTTATGTTCGTGTGGATGCATAATTTGAGACTTAAACCTGTTTTGGTTCTCATAACAAAACTGCCAAACATTGGGACACAGATAAACATAAATATTAGACAGAGGTGATTATTGTTAATATTGAGTTCTGTTGTAGGTGGGCTAAGATTAGAGATATAAAACAAGAATTGAATTACCTTGAAAAAATTACTACTGCTTTTGTTGTGAAAATGTGATGAACAGCATCTATTACTTTGTTTGCTGTCTCCTGATTGAAGTTCCAAATGAGAATTTTTTAAAAACATGTAACCCGATACAAGGTAGACTGACATTTTCCCTGAGGCTCCTTTATTCCTCTCCCAAATAGTGTTTGCCAAGACCTCGAAGATACTCAGACCCATATTTGAAATTCATTGTGAAATCTTACAGTTTCATTTTTGTATTTGTTCTTAATTCTGATTCTCAGTTTTCTGTTTTCTTCCAATAAACAAACTCATATTGGTTGTGAAGAGAGATAGACTTTTATGTGTATGAATTTAGATAGTAGCCAGAACTCAGTGTCCACATATAAATGATACAAAATTATTTGCTCAGTTCATGTTTTAAAATTTTTTTTAATGTTTTATTTATTTCTGAGAGAGAGAGAGAGAGAAAGAGAGACAGCATGAACAGGGGAGGGGCAGAGAGGGAGGGGGACACAGAATCCGAAACAGGCTCCAGGCTCTGAGCTAGCTGTCAGCACAGAGCCTGACACGAGTTCGAACCCACGAACCGTGAGATCATGACCTGAGCCAAAGTCGGACGCTTAACCGACTGAGCCACCCAGACGCCCTGCTCAGTTCATGTTTAAACTGCTCCGAACACAATTTGCAAACAGGTTCAGAATACCTATATTCTTATCAAAGCATTCAAGCCTACTCACAGTTGATGGCAAGACCCTTACTGTTTGAGAACAATTTGTTTCCTTTTCCACCCTTTCTCTTTCTGAGAACTCATTATTTTTTTAATGATGGAAGTTAAAAAATGGAAGGAAAGAGACAATCAGGATATGGTGGCTATTGTTCTCATCCATGACACTTGGTATATGATGCTACCTTTTGGCATTTATTTCTGAGTATATGTCTCTTTTCCCTAATTATATTTTAGACCTTTCGAGGGCAACGACTGAGTTTTATACCTACTGTGACCTTATATTTTGGACCTTCTGGAATAGTTGTATTTCAAATATTCTCCTAAGCACAAGGGATCGAGCAAATTGTTAAAGGCACTGAACAGATCATTGCCAATGATATTTTTCTTCTTTGCACCTACGCATGTCTGTATATAGACCTCTCCTGGAGTATACATCTGTCTTTTACTATTTATAATGATCTGTTTGCCTTCTGTCTTCTCCCATCTCCATGTACGCGTACTCACTCACCTCCACCACCACAAACGCTAGGTTTCAAACTCCTTGAGGACAAGGACTGTTTCTTCTTACTCCCCAGGGTTAAGGACCACACACAAATGGATCTCCAGTGGTCAATTTTTTTTATGTCAACCATAAGTAAGAGTGGAAGGAAAAAAAGATAGTTTAGATAATGGGGACTTCCTGTGATATGTTTGAGAGAGAGAGAAAGGGAGAGGGCTGGCTTTGAGACTTTGATTAGATTTAAAGTGTTTCTCCACTCTAACGTTGATTGAATTGAAGCAGATTCAAAGAGAAGTGGAAGACGCTTGTCCCTTTAAAGACAGGTGGTCTAGGCACCTATTTTGAATGGTTTGGGCCTTAGCCTTTTCATTTGTACAAATGAGTTCAGTTTTTCTGCTTTTGGGGTCATGGGAGAGAAGCCCTAGAGGCATCATCACAGGAAAGTGATAGCTAAAAACATTAAAGACAGCCACAAACATGCAGACTTGTTAGATTTAATTAATGTGGTTACACGAGAAAATTCATTTTCTAATTCTTTTCTCTAATTTGGAACCATTCATATGTCGTATAAAATGAAACATGCCTTGGTTTTATGTATTGAAATGATAAATGTGGTGGGAAGGTAGATATATTATGAACTTGAAAAGTTCAAACTATGGAATTTCAAAAGCTTAAAAACAATTCAGTGATAATTTTATCTCATCATCTCACTTTCAAGATGAAACAACTTAGGGCGAGGAGCAATTAATGACTTGCTAGGGTGGCAGATGCTTTGTCTGTAATGCTTAGCCTCTTCTGTGTCTGCGAGAACACTTATCACCCAGTACTGCGCTCACTTGTTTCCTTGCTCTTCCTTCCGCCAGTGCTTCCTTCTCTCCCTCTTTTTGAACAAATGCTGTATTTTTAACTGAGCATCTGATGTAACAGACACCATGCATATGGGGTGAATAAGCCAGTAGAGCTACTGTCCTCATGAGCCAATTGTTCATGCGGGGAATGCAGATCAAAAAGAGATAAATAGAAGAGTTAAAATAAATAGGTAGTAATAAGTAGTGTGAATAAAATTAAAGCAGAGAAGGGGATAGAGAACAGTAGGGTGCGTTTTTGAGTTGTCAGATCGAGTGGTCAGGGAAGGCCTCTCTAAAGAGGTAAATTTCGAGAAAAAATCTGAATGCGGTGAAGAAAACAAGTCATGAATATCTAGGGGAAGAGCATTTTAGGCAAAGCGCAAGTGCAAGGCTTTGAGATGGGAATGTATTTGTCTCATTTCAGGAACAGTAGGGGTCCAGGATGGTGCGAAAGCACTGAGCAATGAAGAGAATGGTGGCATGAGATGAGATGGGAGAGGTAGCCAAGCGCTGCATCATAGAAGGCTTTGTAGGACTTTGAATTTTATACTGAGAATGATGGGAAGCATTAGGAGGCTTGAGAGTAGGAAAGAAACGTGAACTGGTTTTATGTCTTAAAAGGTTCCCTCTGGGCACACTTGGGTGGCTCAGTAGGTTAAGCATCCAGCTCTGGATTTTGGCTCTGGACATGATCTCCCAGTTCATGAGATCGAGCCCCACGTCTGGCTGTGCGCTGACAGCGTGGAGTCTGCTTAGGATTCTCTCTCTCTCTCTCTCTCTCTCTCTCTCTCTCTCTCTCCCCTCTCTCTCTCTCTCTGCCTCTGTCTCTGTCTCTCTCTGCACCTTCCCTATTTGCATGTGCACACACTGTTTTTCTTTCTCAAAATAAATAAACATTAAAAAAAAAATGGTTCCCTCGGGGCGCCAGGGTGGCTTAGTCGGTTAAGCGTCCGACTTTCGCTTAGGTCATGATCTCGCAGTTCGTGGGTTCGAGCCCCGTGTCGGGCTCTGTGCTGACTGCCAGCTCAGAGCCTGGAGCCTGTTTCAGTCTGTGTCTCCCTCACTCTCTGACCCTCCCCTGCTCACGCTGTCTCTCTCTCTCTCTCTCTCTCCTAGAAATAAATAAAACATTAAAAAAAAAAATTAAAAAAAAAAAAAAAGGTTCCCTCTGGCTGCCTTCTGAGGGATAGACTGTGAAGGCAAGAGCCGAAGGGAGAGCAAGTAGGAGGCTGTTGCAGTCATCCAGGTGAGCGATGGTGATGGCTCAGTCCAGGGTGGCAGGGATGGGTGAGGAGAGAAGTGGGTGGATCACAAGTGTGTAAATTCTTAGGAGCAGGGTCATGTATTACTCCTGTATTACTCTAGGACTCACCACAGGACCTGATTCTTAATAGGTTCTCAATTAAAAAAAAAATTTGTTGAATGAGTAAAACAGATGCAGCATTCCTGTCACCTTCCCACATAGCCTGCTGCCCCTGAACGGTTTTACTAGAGGTCTGCACTGTAATTTTAACAGCACGGTCCACGGGCCACTCCAGTGCCTCCTCACCTGGGCCAGCCCCTTCCACTGTTCATAGGTGTAGTGCACACCCGCTCGTGTGTAGCCAGAGAGGCCAGAATTCTCCTGGAGAAGACAGTGACTAAGATGAGAAGATAGGAGGGGACTCGAGGCGTTATGTAGGTAAAAATAAAACTCCCGCTCCACCAACCCACAGCATAAAGTAGGAAGGCCTGTCATTTAAATAGCGTGTCCTTGGGGCGCCTGGGTGGCTTAGTCGGTTAAGCGTCCGACTTTCGCTTAGGTCATGATCTCGCGGTTCGTGGGTTCGGGCCCCGCGTCGGGCTCTGTGCTGACTGCCAGCTCAGAGCCTGGAGCCTGTTTCAGTCTGTGACTCCCTCTCTCTCTGACCCTCCCCTGCTCACACTGTCTCTCTCTCTCCTAGAAATAAATAAAAAACATTAAAAAAAATAAATAAATAAATAAATAGCGTGTCCTGTTCTACAGCATATATGTGTTCATATAATCACAGCCATACTGCGAAGAAGTTATTAATGCTTTTCCCATTTTATACACTGAGAATCACACAGCCAGCAAATGGTGCATCCCCTAAACCAGATAGTCCATCTCCAGATTTTTCTTCTTTCTATGAACTTATGAATTACTCTTCCTATGAATTTGGGTGAATTTCTTACGATTTCTCAAACAACCGTCTGTTGAATGTATCACGCACTGTGGCAGATAATGGGAATGCTGACAGAAACAAGACCTCAGTGCCGATCTTGTAGGAGCTTGTAGCTTAATGGAGGGGTCAGGTGAGAACATCAGACTTCGGAGGGGGCGCCGGGGGGCTCAGTCAGCTAAGCGTCCGACTTCAGCTCAGGTTATGATCTCATGGTTCGTGGGTTCGAGGCCCGCGTCGGGCTCTGTGCTGACAGCCAGCTCAGAGCCTGGAGCCTGCTTCCGATTCTGTGTCGCCCTCTCTCTCTCTGACCCTCCCCTGTTCACGCGGTCTCTCTCTGTCTCTCAAAAATAAATAAAACATTTAAAATGTAAAAAAAGAAAATCAAACATTGGAATAAGGTGTTGTAAATGCTGTGATAGAATTAAGCACAGGACATATTTTGATTCTGTATATACTATTACTAAAATGTAAGGTCAGAATAAATTCCTCTCGCAGAATTCTAGCAACTGCTTGAGTGTGTGTTGTTCTGTTTTCCTATTTGGAGAAGTGGATTTGAATTAAAACGGCATGGCACTATAATAAGTTTATTGTTTATTATTGATAGATCTCAAAATCTGTACAATGTCTTCTGAAATCTGTAGGATGCCTTACATACTTTAAAGTTCTGCCTTCCTAGATCTTATTTCCTAAGCTAAAATGGTTACATTTCTTTTTGGATTACTTAGGTCTTAATTTTGCCTTCCCGATGGGACTAGGCTTCATAGCGTCACACACTTAAGGGAATAAGTATGGAAAGACAGGGTTCGGTCCCAAGGAATGCCAAAGCTTTAGAATTACTCAGGCTAGTCAGACCCTTACACTGGTGCTTGGGTTATGCGAAAGTCCTAATAATTATCCCACCACATTCAGAGGAGAGTAGAAATGCCACAGACATCTGAATTAAAAGATGAATTATTCTTTTTTGTGTGTGATCTTCTCGTGCTTAAGTAACTTATTCTTTTTGAAATATGTGTTTGAACAAGTGAGGAAGTACACCTGTCAAAAGATTAACCAGCTGAGAACCATTGTCAGCATTAATTCTCCTTTAATAAATGACTCTCTGAAGCTATTTAGCAGTCTGTAATCTAGATACAAAGCTATTGACCTATGATGGATAGTGCTGGATTTGTTTGTAAGCTTTGACTCAAATTGTCTACTTAATTTTCCTAGGTCAGATCAACAGGATTAAGAGTAAAGATAGTTATGTGGTTTGAATAAAAATGGCAATAGAAATTGAGCAAAAGAATTGTAAAAGAGTAATGACCTACCATCTTGGTGAAGTAAATTAGAAACTAACAAAGTGTCTTAGACTTCAACATTATCAGAATGTTCAAAGGACACAGACCAGCTAAGTAAAAGCATTTGTTATAGTTGTGTTTTTGTACATAATCATTTCCAAAGTGTGTCTGAAAATATTGGGAAATAATGTAATTTAACCTTATGTGTGAGTATCTCAGGCTTTCATAACATGTGGGCACTTCCTCTTCGACAGTTATTTGGCTAACATAATGCTGACCTCTTTTGTTTTTAACAATGAGTTAAAATAGCATAAACTGTAATAGAAAGGCTACTTGATTTGGCAAAGGCAAAATATTCACAATTTCAATGAAATAGGGGTCTCCTCGCTTGGGGTTTTTATATATAAAAACTGTATTTCATTGATTAAATTAAATTAAAAAGTGGGCCATTATTTGCGGTTATCTATTCTAATGGCCAGGTTTGGTAAATAGAGATGGTTTCTTCATTCCCAGCTATCCTATAAAATAAAGTATAAAGGCAAAAACCATGCTAGCTCTTACACACACTTCCCTGGTTTTGATCAACAAAGCCCAACTTGAAAATTATGAATTAAAATCTCTTTAGTACTAAAAGCAGCGATAATACTCTTGGGGTTTTTTTTTTATAGTTAATAAAAAGTTAGATGAATGAAGCTTCCCCTCCTGTTTTAAGACAAGCGTAGGGCATGTTTTGTGTGCTAACCAATCATGCCAATCAAGGACCCTGGATCAGACCTTTCTAAGAGCTGTGAAGGAGTAGCCAAGCCAAAGCTCATTTCTTTTTCCTGCTCATATCACGAGGAATGAATTGCCCAAATGGTGCATAGCAGGAGGGGAAAGAAAAATCAAATAACATTGGAAAGTGCACATCAGAATAATCAGTCTAAATAAGCAACTATTTTCTTTAACTTAAAAAAAAGACTCTTACCATCTGAAATGCCTACTTGTTTGTGGGAGAAAGAGCCAGGTCTTCCTCTTTGTAGCTCTCATCTGTAGATAGCATGTGGAGAGCAAGCAAATGGGCCAAAGACCACCCAAATCCCCAGAATAAAAGACCCCCTCTCCCCCCCCCCCCCCCCAGCTATTCTTGTGCTGGTCAGGGGGCACAAGTTACCTTCTTCAGATACTTTCAGTTACTTGAATAGGTTTCTTAGAGTAAAAGATGCATGTGAATAATAAATTGCACATTTCAAATTCCCATATGCTTCTTGCCATGATTATGCCAGATCTTTGAGATGAATTGAGAATAAGAGTTTGAATCTGTATGTCCTTTTGGGCTATTATTAAACTCCACAATACTTGATTTTTAAAATATTCCAGGAGAAGGTCTGGCTCAGCCAGTAGAGCGCACAACTCTTGATCTTGGGGTGAAGCCCCACGTTGGGTGCAGACTTTACTTTAAAAAAAAAAAATCTCTTCCAGGAGAGATTTAGGGCGTCTTCTACATGCCTGACATAAATACAGTTTGGAGGCAAGATGTTTTCATTTGTTTTGAGACTTTTCTCTAATTTTACTGTCTACCTAAACACTTAAAGAAATGTATCCTTTTGTTCTGTCCCTTTACCCCCAAACTATTCAGGTGTGGGAGCTGCTCGGTCTGGGAACCTCACATTTATGGTGGGAGGCGTCGAAGATGAATTTGCTGCTGCCCAGGAGTTGCTGGGGTGCATGGGCTCCAATGTGGTGTATTGTGGAGCTGTTGGGACCGGGCAGGTAACAATTTCACGTTAATGACCCTGACCTGATGATACAAAATTGGCTAAGGTTCATTTGTCTTTCCTGACCACACTATTATTCCTCCCTACTCTGTTCAATCTATGGATTCTTTGCTCAGATTTTCTTAAATTAATTGGGAATAAATTTGTTTTCCATCATTCCTGTTGGAATGAAGCAGATGTCAGCCAATTAACTTATTTTAAAAGATACTGGAAATTCCATCTTTCACATTCTGATATATCCTCCTGGTGACCACTGAAATCAGCTGTAATGCCGCTTCTGTAGGAAGTGTGCGTGGTGTCTGCATTGCTGTTATCCTCCATCGAATGATGTGCTGCAGCTTGCTTTGTAATACAGTCAGGAAGAAGTAATCTGTGCACTTCTATCTTTTTCTTGAAAAACACATAATTTTCTGGGCACCTGGGTGGCTCAGTCGGTTAAGCGTCCGACTTTGGCTCAGGTCATCGTCTCACAGTTTGTGATTTTGAGCCCCATGTCGGGCTCTGTGCTGACAGCTCGGAGCCTGGAGCCTGCTTCGGATTTGGTCTCCCTCTCTCTCTGCCCCTCCCCCACTCACACTCTTGTCTCTGTATCTCAAAACTGAATAAACGTTAAAAAAATTTTTTAAAAAGAAACGCAGATAATTTTCCTTTAGAAATATATCAGTTCTCTAATCAGACAGAGGTGAATGGCAGCACTGAACTCAGAAGTCAACCTCATTGTCCCCCTCCCACCAACACACACACTCTCACTCAATCTTCCCTCCTCTTAATGCCTCGTTCTGGTCTCTGCCACCCTCTTTATTTTATTCAAGACTTCGATAGTATCTCAGATAAACCTGTTGTCTCCATTCTCTTGTCCAGTCTCCAAGTTCAGGTTCCACTGGTTTTTGCTTCAGTGTCTCTCCTTGTTGACAGTCTTGTCCATTCCTCACATTACCTGATCCAGTTTTCTCCCGTTGTCTCATACCTCGTGTACTTCTCGGAAAGCCTGGATGCCGGGTTTACCACTCTGCCAACGCTGTAACCAGAACCAACCTCATCAAGATGTTTGTGTCATCATAGACTTCCCCATTCTGAAACTTTGAATAGATGCCTGTTGCCTGTTGTGTCAAATTTTAACTCTCCACCCCAGCTTTCATAGCTTCTGCCCCAGGCTTAACTATCCAATTTCTTGCCATTCCTTAAAATGTACGCCCATGAGTCAGTTTTCTTACTCTTCTCCCATGCTCTGATATATTTAATCCCTCTTACGTATTTTTCTTTTCCTGTGCTCTCTTCCTTTCTCCCTCTTGCCTTTTTAAATTCCTGCCTGGCCTTCCAAGAGATGGCTTCAGGTTCTACTTCCTCTCTGCTCCTACCCTCAGTGATCTTGTTTCTCTGAATTCCCACCGTCTCTGTCCTACAGCCATATAGTTTCCCACCTAATTGTTGTTTGTTTGTTGCCTTTCTTTATCTTTAGTTACTCTATTGCCCCAGTTAGAATGTAAGCGCCTTTCCATAAAGGGCAGGCGTGTTGGAGACGTTATGTACAACTTGACGACTGGAGCTAACACTACCATATGGTGTGTGTGAAAGTTAAGAGAGTAAATCCTAAGATTCTCATCACAAGGCAAAAGATACATTTTTTTCTTGTATCTGCATGAAAAGATGGATTGTAACTAAACTTGTGGTAATTATTGCATGATACAAATAAGTCACATGATTGTGATGTACAGTCTAAAGTTATACAGTGCTGTAGGTCGACTATATCTCAGTGAGACCGGGGGGAGAAAGAGCAGTCATGCCACATAGGTCAGTATTCCGTATAGACTGAGCCCACAGAAGGAGCTCGGGCACCACTGTGAGTTTCTTACCATCCTGCTCCCAGGCAGCCTGGCATGCTCAGGAGGAGGCATGGAGCACCACCACGTTCCTTTCCCCACGTGAGAGAATCAACAGTTACACACTCTTACTTCTAGAAAGAAGCCTGTGAGGTGGGTGAAGAACAACTTCCTGTGAGTTACAGCTTGAAAATGAAGATATTTAATATGTACTTCATTTCTTTTCAGGCTGCAAAGATCTGCAACAACATGCTATTAGCCATTAGTATGATTGGGACTGCCGAAGCTATGAATCTTGGAATCAGGTTTGTCGAATGTATATTTTCATGTACTAACAATTTTTATGGGCTTGCCTATTTGATTTTCTGATGTTGGGGGAAAAAAAAAAAAAACGTGTTCATGACAGATGGATGAGTTGATCCAGGAACATTCTGAAAGGACTTCATTATTGAACTTTAATAGACTTTGCTTATTTGATGACCACTGGGCCCTGGAGAGCAAGAATATTCTTTGCCACAGCCATAAAATGCATTGTCCTGTATATTTGAAGTTACATTATCCTTTTTATATGGGAGCCCCATTTCTTCTGTTGTATTGAAATGCAAGGAACACTTTTACTATAAAATTTAAACATGCTTTGGCAGTGTAGGGCACATTTTTGTAAAACACCGTTTTAATGTACGGTGAATTCAAGTGTTACAGTAGCACACGGCTGCTTTTATGTATCTATTCACTGAAAGGCCTTTTGGTTGTTTAGTCCTGGGAAAAACTGGATGGCATTCATAAAGCTGCAACTCACGTACATAACTCTTCTCATCTTAACTGGCTTGTGGTTTCGTTACTTTACATTTAGGGTGTGTCTTCCCATTAAAATAAAATGGCATTCATACTTTGCTTAAAGTGATGCAGGAATTTTGTTTCTCCTATGATGACGATCATCTTTTAGAATGCTTAAGGTTAATGTCTTAATTTTAGCCTTTCATCTTTTGGGTTAGGAATGTTACATATGATTAATCACCCAGTTAATTTTTTGAATGTTTTGTATTGCATGAATATCATAAGTACACATTTCTTATTTTAGAAAATGCTTCATTAGCAAGATGCTTCATTCAGGTGTTTTCTTCACATTTCCCCAAACTGCTTACCAGATCTATCACAAATCAAAGTAGTGTTTCATCTCACAGCTTTTGATAAAAGCAATAAAAGAGCCAAAGTGCTTGAGATATTCTTTAAAACACAGTAATGGATTCACATTTCCTCTTAATTACCATATCAAGATGCCGTTGTTTATTGAATTGCCCTTGTCTCAGATGTTAAACTATCTTGACCTATTAAGTTGTCATGTTGTAATTGAGATAAAAGAGGAATTTGCTTTGCATCAGTGCTAATTGGTTTATCAATATCCTGTACCATTTACATTTTAAAATTGAATGTCTGTAAGATGCTAAGGCATATCTGTACGAAGCCTTAATAAAATGAGTAGTATACAGGGAGCTGTTCAGAGTGGTATGTATTGTAGCCAGTTTTAGGCTATGGGTCACTTAATCATAAATGAAAAACTTGTTACTAGTGACTTGTTTTCATGTCCATCCTCTAGACTAATTTCATGGAAGAGGAAGATGTAAATTTCTGGAACCAAAATTGCACACAGAACTAATTGGTGTTGACAGTAGGATTAGAGCATTAGTATGCATGTGCATCTTTGGAATTTTATCTTCATTCTTCTGGACATAAATGAATAATAAAAAAAAAAAAAGCAAAAGCCTAGATAACCTAGGCTATGTTGTACTGAAATTTCCCTCTTTATCTTCACTAATTTGTTTTATATTCTGCTTCTTACTCTGAGCGTCACTGGACCAGGGTATCCCTTAGACATAGTGACGTATCCTCTGGCCTTCCTCAGATACTTTTCCTAGCAAAACTCTTACCAGATGGTCATTTGCTATTCTAAAATGAACTTTTTGTGTGGTTAGTGCTGACAGAAGTCTAACTCCAAACACCAGCCAATAAAGACTAGTAGGAAAGTCACTTGAATCAAGTGAATTGAATAAAATATACACTGAAATATGTACTTTGGCTGCTACAGTGACTTCGTTATCAAAAAGAAGATGAAAAGTGAAAAAATTCCAAATAGAAATGTTAAGAGCAAAGGCAATAAATAGATTTTCCTGTTTTATTGGTTTTGATCCACTATGATAAAAATAATGTTTAGAAAGATGAAACTTTAAATGTTTAATTCTTCTGAAACTCTACACACATATATTACTAACATATATATATAATATTTGCATATATCATATATAAAAAATGAACACAATGTAGGAACTTCCTAATTTTACTTAACTGTTATAATAACATATAACTTTCTGGTGCTTCAGATTACACTAATGAATTGCTTGTTTTCATAATATTAGGATTTTATCAGTTTATCTTACAAAGATTCTCAGTGGTTTGAAAGTCCTAAAAATGATCGCTTCTGCTATTGTCTTTTCTCCATGGTTTACAGACATGGTTTAAAGTGACAGGATTGTTCTCTAATAGAGTATAGAGAGCGGCCACGATTTATTGAGCTTTGCAAGGTGAAAGAGAAAATTGGCATCAGCAAGCATAAATTCCCAAGTAGTAAATTCCCACAAAGTAGTACAGCATCAAAGTGGCTCAGCCACATTTATATTCTGTTCACTCCGAAGTGAATTTTTTTTAGAGCATTAATGTCAACATTTACAAATTGAGTCACCTACTCCTATGAAGTGATCATTTCTGATTAATTTCATTCTCATAAGTCAGTGTTTTTTCTAGAACACTGTTTCCCATTTTTTAAAAACTAGAAGAATAAAGTCATACAGTCTTAAACTCCTATTGACCCTATGATCTTTTACAGTGAGTCTTTATGGATATAAGGAAAGTGTTAAATGCTACTTAAAAAAAAAGTAAAGCATAAAAAAATACAGATATACAACTTATTTTTGAAATTCTTTTTTAAATTAGGCTGTTCTACCTTCTAATTGGGTTCTAATTAGGAGTTAGAACCTAGTTTTACTGGCACTGAAGGTGTCCTGCTTGCATCAGAGACGGTTTAGCTGCCGTGTGTCGCAAAGAAACCATGTGGATAATGGAAGCTTTGTTGTTCTGTTTTTATAAAATTTTGCTCCACTGGGAGCTGTCTTTTTTTTTGCTTCTCTTTTTTTCAGTATTGGTGGTATAACAGGTCATTTGCATTACCAGTCAGGACCTAGGCCCCTAGCGACAACCATATGATCTTCTTCCCACCTTAAAAGAAACTTCGGACAGTTGAACTTCTGGCAGGCTGTTCAAGATGAGAACTGTCCCACAAGTGTCTTTTTAGTTTCTTGGCTACTGCCCTTAGACGGTGGTGCGTTTTCACTTAGGTGATGACTTGAAGCCTCTTAGTTGTATCCCCTGATACAGATATCATAGATAACAAGTGGCGCAAGGTTTATACTAAAAATTTGACCACATTTCTTTTTTTTTCTTAGGTTTATTTTTTTATTTGGAGAGAAAGAGAGAGCACACGTGCGTGAGTCAGGGAGAGGGACAGAGAGAAGAGAGAGTATTCCACGCAGGCTCCTAGCTGTCAGTCCAGAGCCCAATACAGACAGGGTTGAACCCACAAACCATGAGATCATGACCCGAGCCAAAATCAAGAGCCAGGTGCTTACCCAGGTGCCCCAACCAAATTTCTTACTAGACTGATAAAACACTATCGTACTGGCTTCTGGACTGTTAGATTCACTACCCACATGACCCAGTGAGACTGAGGGCGGTGGGAGGGTGGGTGTCTGTCAGTGCTTGCATCATAGCTCTGCCGTAGACTTCAGCTTTTCTCGTCTATAATATGACAAAAATAATAGTATCTGTACACAGAGTTGTTGTGAAGATGAAATGAGTTCATCTGCGTAAATCTTTTAAAATGGTTCCTGGCACATTGTACATGTTCAACGTGGTAGTTATCGATGTGATTGATGGTGGTGATGGTTAGTATTTGAATTGAATCGTAACTTTAACCGTGGTTTCTTCATAACGCTTCTCACCAGCTGACATGTGTATTTATGCGTTTGCCTTTTGCCTGTCTCCCTGGCTAGAATGCAAGCTCCATGAAGGGGATTGACTTTGTCTGCTCATTGCTGTGTCTTAAGAACATACCTAGCACATAGTAGACACTCAGTGAAGATTTGTCAAATGGATAAAGGGGGGAGGCGGGGAGGGAGGCGCTTCTCCTGCCTCAGGTAAAAGTTACCCCTGTGTGTGTGTGCGTGTGTTAACTGGCTTGTTCCTAGATGGCAGGCACAGCCCCTTCTTAGCTTCCTTACTATGTCTCCTTGGCTCTAGGCATAGCACCTGCACCTGGCACATCTGTTAAACATTGATGAATAAGTGAATGATCTATTAAAACCAACTTAGTCTTAAGGTACCTGGGTGGCTCATTCAGTTAAGCATCCAACTCTTGATCTAGGCTCACGAACAGTTCATGAGTTCAAGCCCCATGTCGGGCTCTACGCTGGCAGTGTGGGGCCTGCTTGGGATTCTTTCTCTCCCTCTCTCTGCCCCTCCCCTGCTCACGTGTTCTCTCTCTCTCTCTCTCTCTCTCAAAAATAAAAAAATAAAAAACTGACATAGTCTTAGGTGTTTCATTTCCACATCCCTTCCTGTGATACAGACATCTCAGTTTAGTGACCTAATTTGCTTTGTTCTAACATAAAACCAGACAGTATACATATTTCTATAGAATATAAAGTAAACAAAGTTTTTTGGTCCTTTAAAGGCCTTGGTTACCGTGAAGGCAAACATTTGGATTCTCTTTAGTTTTTTTTTTTTTTTTTTTATAGCGTATGCAATCATTTTTACTTCTCTCAAAAGTTCATTTGAAATTCTTGTGTTTTAAAGGTGAGTAGATTTGACACAGTGACGTTTATTTGAGTTGCATTATATATGCGGTCAGAGCAGTGAATTCTTTCTCTGTTTATATCAGAGAACATTCCAGCAATTGTAAAGCCACATGCATGCACGCGCACACTCTCGAACCACATCCAGTGGCAAGTTATTATGGGGACTGACAGACTGTCATCCTTTTGATGGCTTGAGCTGTATATCTCCTGAACAGCAATGGGGCTCTTATGCAGAAAGTATCATATGTTCCCAGCCAATTTACAGGGAAACAGCAATAACATTTTATCATGGTTGAGAGCCCAGTAGCTGCTTCCTATTAAACTTGCCCTTTCAGATACCTGTCTTGGATTAATTTGTTGATTTCAAATGGAAACTCAGTCTTCTCCAGTGAAGCATGACGTTCTAGGATAGACTCTCTGAATGACAATTACTGTGTATTCTAGCTGGTTTCAGACCATTACAAGCCTTAGGCACAGTGGAAGACAGAGGACTTCAGTAACTGATTTTAATATTATGTCTAATTTTAACTGTCAGTTATATACGTGCCAGCGAAAGAACGCTCAGAAAGATGAAATGCAAAACACTTCTAACTTGCTCTTTTTAACGATACACTTTGCTGTAGGGTGGGGAGTCGGGGGAGGGAAAGCGGAGAGGGACCGGCCGTCTCCCAAAGGGGAGCCAGCACAGCGGGGAAGCATCAGATTTGAAAAGCCAGCACGTAGTAACAACTGCCACCAGGCTTTTTTGCGTGCCCCTCAGGATGCTTCTAAATAGTAACACGTTCGCCAAACAGGGTTCCATAAATCAGTGCCTGCATTTTTCCTTGAACACTCAAGAAAAATGAGATGCAGGGTTTTTACAAAGGATAAGAAGCTTTGCTCCCCATTCTGGTGAGTACTGTACCTAGAGTATGAATCGCGTTAGCAGTAAAGGCTGTTGTGAGGTTCTGTTGAGTATAACCAGGTAGGTTATAAAGAGAACAGTAGCTCTGCTGCTTTCAATGGGACGAACCATTTTAAAAGAAAATCTAAATTCAGAAGCCCTTGGATTATACTTCAGACGGAAGGGAAGAACGATATTGAGGGATCTTAAAAATATTCCCTACTCATGGAACACATTAGACATAGAGGTTCTTGAACATTTGTGCTTAGAGAATACATTTGCAGTTATAGCAGATTAATTGTTAATACATGATTTTTACTTTTTCACAGTATGCACATTGGCTTTCTCTTTCCCAAGTCATCTGCTTTAACAGCGTACTGATAGCCTCTTTGTATTCCAAAGTGGGAAGAAAGCATCAATAACAAACTACACCTGTAACAAACTTGGAATTTGTATAAAGGAATGAATGAAACTGTTGGGTTTCTTTTTGGCAGTCTCCCATTGAACGGAATGTGTGACATCCGATTATAGTGAATCTTCTCCATCTGTTATAATCCTTAAGAAAACTCCCCATTGTAACATGGTCCACCATATGAATTCACATATGTGGCATGCTGCATATATTCCTTGCACCACAGCTACTTCTTGAAAACCTGATTACATAACAGCTGTACTCTGTGCTATGTCCATACATATCCTGGCTGTCAGCTTTAGCCCCCTACTCCAGCATTGGAAAAATGTTTACTGGCCGTGACACTCACATTGGGGAATAAACAGACACACGTTTCAAACACACAGAGGAAACAAGAACTTAAGCAAGCCACAATGCACAATTTGTTTCACATTAATATGTGTCTCTTTTCCATCTTTTTTTCTTCCTGGAAAAGAGGTTCTAAGGAAAAGCAGAAAGCTTTTATGACAATTGTTTTATAATGTCTCTTTGTGTGAAAGAAACCAATAAATCGCTGGGTAGGAAGCTATATTTGAACTTGATTCAGTGATACTTAGCAAACCTATGCTTCCCAGACTGCATTTAGATTCTCAGAATCAAAGTAAAATAGCGTTTTGGTTCTATTTTTTTTCTGGGTCCACAGTGAACAGCCGTTGATGCCATCAGCTCGGTGATAGAACAAATGATGTTTCCGCTTGGGCAAGCTTTGTTTTATCAGGATCAGTAACCTTATCAGTAGTTGACCCAGAACTATAATGCATGTCTCTGAATAGATAGCATATGTCACAGCTCTGTGCAGACTTGCTTCATAAGCAAGATCGTCTAATGAAGATTTAATAAATAAGGAAAAGTTTTGCAGCAAGAAATGTCTTCTTTTATAATGATAACTTCTCTTAAGCTCATTTTTTTTGCTCATGGCTCATCTCTTGTATTCATTCTCATAAAAGCTAGAAGAATAAACATACATATAAATGCAACCACACGGACTCCCATGATGCATAGTTTATCTGTCAATATTTCTTTCTGAAATCTATCATTTGTGAGTAAAGGATGTAGAATTCAGATTATCATATTGGTTTAAGGTTCTTATGTGACACATAAGTGCAGTAATATCCAAAAGACGAGAAAACCCATGCGTGTGATAAGCCAACAACTACGCAATTATGTGTTATTTCTTAAAAGTGGGATATAGTACAGAGGGTTTTCTCCCAGTGCAGAACATCCTGGCTCAGAAGTGCTTAATCACGAGCTTTTAATACTCTATAATTTAAGATTGAGTTCTTTGCTCTCCTCAGTCTGCTTTGATTTTTGAAGACATATAATAAATGGAGAAAGAAGATAGAGCGTCCTCATACGTAAATAAATCACGCATGACTTGTACATTTTGACATGTAACACTGCTTTCCTTTGACCTTTGACAGGTTAGGGCTTGACCCAAAACTATTGGCTAAAATCCTAAACATGAGCTCAGGACGGTGTTGGTCAAGTGACACTTACAATCCTGTTCCTGGGGTGATGGATGGAGTTCCGTCGGCTAATAACTATCAGGGTGGATTTGGAACAACACTCATGGCTAAGGTATGTCTCTGTCCCCGAGACGGAGGGGCACAGATGTTTAATGGTCTAACCACCCATTCCCCTTTAACAGAGCATATGTCCATCCTAGACAGCAAGATTACTAAAACAGCGTTTCACTTACTCACTGGAAATTAGTTAAAACTTCGCTCAGATAAAAATCCTTATCTTGTTCATTTATGTTCATTTATATTCCTGCCCTTTCAGATGAGAATAGGCTGGGAGTTTTATTTTGTGCTTGGGTTTGTTTGTACTGTGAAGATGGGCAAAATTTTGTTCTTCGTGAGAAATTTTCATTAATTTACCAAGTCCTTAGAATGGAAGCAGTAAGAATTTTCTGATAATGTGTTGACATTGGATACACCTGTCATGGAAGGGGAGACTATCTTTCTTATGATACTAGATTTCTAAATACACCTTCCTGCTTTAAAAATATGTACGTATTTATGTGTCAAGTCATTTGAAAAGCAAATAGTTGGCCTCCTCCTGTTTGTGATCTCAACTTTAGAAAATACTGTTGACAGGAACAGACTTTCAGCTATTTCCCATCCCACCCTGCCCCCATAGTTGACTTTTTCCTGATTACCAAAGTAATAAAAACGTACACCCGGGCACCATACTCAGTTTACTTTCCTCCATTCCCCATGGCGCCCTGTCCAGTCTATTTCTTGACGGTGCCTTGAATTCATGCAGTTCCCTTCTCTGCCACCACCAGGACCTTGGCTGAGCCTCCCTCATACCAAGTCAGCCCTTAACTGGCGTCCTTGCCTTTCATAATCCTCTCCGGTTCATTTTCCACACCGTGGAGGGAGCACGCCTCCAGAGGTGCAGGAACCAGAGGGTGCCGGTTCCCCTACTCAGTCTCTTTCACAGTTTCCAGTTACTTGTAGATTAAAGTCCCTCTCTGCGAGTTGTCTCACGAAGCCCCCCATGATTTGGCCTTTGCTCGTCCTACCAGCCTGCTTCTGCCTTCCCAGCCCGTCTCTTTGCTTCAGCCATACTGAGCTCATTTCTGCCTGTCGTCGTCTCCCACGTGCAAACCTCCACGCGCGCTGTTCCCTCTGCCCGCATCGTTTGTCCTTGCCCCCCTCCATCCCAGCTTCTGGCACAGTACCTGGCCTATCGCCAGCGCACTTCACATATGTATTGGATAAAGCAGTGGTTGAAACTACGTTTCTTATTTTGCAGTTTGATTTCTCCTCATGTTTCATGTAAGAAAATACTTATTTTTATGCCAGTCTGTATCCTGTATTTAGGTTTGCATATCCTCCACACGGGCTTTTGTAATTGTGCTGTATGGCTGTTGCTAGAAACAGGAAGTAGCTCCTTAAGTGTATTGTTCTCATCGAAGCTGCAAGTGATTTATTAGGGCACACAGAAGAATGAAAGAATCGCATTTATGCTCAGTTTTCCATTTGGTGTCTATGTGAAGTGGGTTGTGAGCTGTTAGCTTATTCGGTTCCAATAATAATGCTAATAGCTCAGCCTGAGGAAGTGGCTAACACGTAGAGTATAATAAGAAGTAGGAGGCGTCTGATCAGAAGGATCAGATGAATATTCCTGGCCTCCTGGTCTTTTTGTAGTGCTGACTTTGGCGACTCCGTGCTAGCTGTCCTTCACTCTCTGGTTCACCTGTGCATTAGCCATTATCTGCAGTGGCCCTGCCCAGGAAGAATCTGCCACTGTTAAAGTCTTTCCTTTAAGATGACTTCCTGCGGGGCACCTGGGTGGCTCAGTCAGTGGAGCATCCAACTTCGGCCCAGGTCATGATCTCACAGTTTGTGAGTTCAAGCCCCATGTCAGGCTCTGCACTGATAGCGGGATTGGGATTCTCTCTCGTGCCTCACTCTCCACCCCTCCCGCACGCGTACTTTTTCTCTCCCGCTCTCTCAAAATTAAATAAATGAACTTTAAAGATAAATAAAATGATTTTCTGGATCATAAACAATTGTGTTTTCAGCTAATAGCATGACAGTGCAGGAGTCAAACATATGGATGCTACTGTTGTCCTTCTGTCTATGAAATGTAGTTGTGATCTCCCTTATAAAGTGGATCTCCCTTATAAAGATCTCCCTTAATTTTGCTTGGAATGAGAATACTTAGGAAGGAACTTAAAAAAATCTTTCATCATCTCAGATTGCTGTTAAAAGACACACCATATAGCTAATTAGATTTGTATAGAGAAATTGATGGGAGATAAAGAACTTCCCATCGATGCTACGTTGATTAAAACAGTTATACCATTGTGGTTCTGCTTGGACAGGTCAAGGCTTTATTTACTAAGAGATGTTTTGTTCAGTTGTCTTAAATTTTATTCTGCTAGGGGATGTTGTTTAGAGGCTTGTACATTTATTTCTAGGTCTTAACATCATAAAATTCTAACATGTTGTGTGTATATAATCAGAACACAGTCAGTATGAAAACTAGATCATTCTTCTGAACTCTTCAGCCTACATGTCTGTTTGTAATGGCCGCTAGGGAACAACATGTGGAAAATCACGATGATTCTTGGTACCCCCTCAGTATACCCACTTATGTAAAACAGAACTTGATCCTCCGTCAACTTGTTGAAACCTTACTTCAATTGTTGTATGTTTTTTCCTGAACTACCCACTTAGCTCATGGATTCATAAATAGTTTATTCGATTAGTGAAGTGGAAACTATTTTATTTATTTAAAAATATTTATTTTAAATTATATATTATGAGCTTCAAGGGATGCTTTCTTTTTCTAACATTTCAAGATACAAAAGCCTCTCAGACTAAGCACTTTTCTGTTTTTAGAATGTCCATCCTTTAAGGGAGCAGCCACCAAAGCTATTTCACTTTCTGTTTTTAGGCTTAGGCAGATTTCATTTGGATATGTACTTGCCCCTTAGAAAAATTCTAGACCTTTCTTCTCGATAGTATTGTGTTCTCTTCAGTATGTTATGTTAACTCTGAGTTCTTCTGTTCCAGTCTGTGTTCCAGTTAACTAGGTTAAAAGTTAAATGCAGTCTATGTAGATATTCTCTCTGTCATTTGAAAATAAATATATTCTGCAGATTCGCCACAAAATGATGTCAACAAGAAAGGTTGGTCTGGGTATAAGCAATAATGTAGCTGGATGTTTGTTAACTGTGGAGGTAACAGTTCAACTTGCTTTTTATTTTTAGGAAACTATGGAAGAATTTAAGGTTCAGCAGATTTTTCAGATCTATTGTCTACATGTGAAAATTATACAAATAAGCACAAAGTAATGTTTGCACCTGTACCATCATACATATTTAAGAGGCTCGAGATTTCATTCATCTTTTAAACTTGGCTTTATTTTTTCTTTGAATAATTTTCTCCTTTGAGTGGATGATATCAGTAAGTGCTCCGTTAAAAAGGGTGTTCCTCAGAGATTAGAAACATTTTTGTCTTGCTTCTTGCTTTCCCCTTCCATTGTTGGGGGCATCGGTGACTTCTGCATCGGTGGGGGCAGTGAGACTGGTAACGGTGAGAAGGTCAAGTTGGTTTTGCCACTAGTTTGCAGCTCTTATAAAATCACAAATATAATGAAAAATGGGGAATATTTGCTTCTCTTATCCAAATCTTCCCAGTCTTCCATCAACCCCAGATACTTTAGGTTTGGACAAGAATCCATTGTAATGGTAGTGAATGTTCATTAGCTATAGTATATGAAAGATTTATAAAGTTAACTGTGTCTATTTTTAAACAGCCCTAAGTTTTTTGAAACTCTCAGGGTGAAGCGTCAGCTTGCTGAGATGTTAAAGGGTTGTCATGATGGTGGATGTCCCACTGCACTTCAGATAAAATCCAAACTCCTCACTAAACATATTAAAGCTCCCGTGTTTTATGTGTGCCCATCCCAGACTATTTCCCGCCCCAGCCCCATTGCTCACTGTCACTCAGCCTTGCTGGCCTGCTTGCTGTTTCTTGAATATCCAAGCCATGTCCCAGCACAGCGCCTTCACCTTGCTGTTCCATCTGCCTGCGACTCTATTCCCCTAGCTCTCTCCCAACAACTCGCTGCTCCCTGACATTCGGATCATAAATCAAGTGTCTTCACCTCAGAGAAGCTTTCCCTAAACATTTCATGTCGGAACTCTCCTCCTTCCACTCCGCGCTTGCCGTCCACCACTTCCCAACCCCTTCCCCTGCGTTAGTTTTCTTCACAGTGCTTGTCTTTGTCTCAGATTTTAGTATTTGTTGTCTGTCTTCCCCCGAGCTTCACAAGAACGGCGACTGTATCACTGGCGCTTGGAACAGTGCTAAGTACTCGTTGAACAGAGATTGCGTGGATATTCAGTAATTCCATCATGGGGTTTGTTTTCGACTTATAGGCTTCTGTAGATTTGAAAAAGCATTTCCCTATGTGATCTCATTTCTGTAGTAACCCATCCAAAGTCAAAATAGAACAGACAGGTCTGGGAGGAGGAGTAGGGAGGCCACTCAGAAATTAAGATTTCTGTCCGGAGCATTTTTGCCCTATGTGAAAGTACTTGTAAAAGGGTATATAACCTGCCGCAGTATTTGTAAGTATCTTCTTTGTTCAGGCTTCATTTCTCCTGCTTTGAAACCAAAGCTTTAGGAGCTGCATTTGCAAAGTGAGCCTTGGCCACCAGTCTCAATGTGTTCCTTCCTGCCCTTGTTTGATTTAGGATCTGGGGCTAGCACAAGACTCCGCCACCAGCACAAAGACCCCGATCCTTCTGGGCAGCCAAGCCCATCAGATCTACAGGATGATGTGCGCAAAGGGTTACTCAAAGAAAGACTTCTCTTCCATCTTCCAGTTTCTACGAGAAGAAGAGACCTTCTGAGTTTGCCCTTTGGCCATGGACACTGTTGGAAATCAACCTCCATGTTGGAGCCTCCTTACAGCTCACTCCACAAGTAAATGGGCTTAATCAAAGGTCACCTGCCTGCTTTTGATTGTCTAGGTCCCAGTAAACCTTAGGATTTTTTTGCCCATTTTTAACTGCTTATTCTCTTTATCTATTTAGCAAACCTGTGTTATCTCCATTTTTTTTCCCTGCAAGCCACTGATGGTCTCTGCCAACTAGCTGATTGACCTGTCTTCAAAAGTTTCATCCTTGAGCATCTTCAACTAAATCGTTGCATACTTCAATCAGGATATGATTTATTCCACTTTGCAAATAAAACCAAATATTTTTTCAACAGGATGAAACCTGTCTGAAAGCAAAGAAAAGAAATTGGTGTGGGGAAAGGAGTTAGAAAAGGGGAAGCACAGCGCATTACTACCTGCATCCCTCGGGAAGTGTGTCCTGTTAACCCAAGTGGTGCATTGCTGAGGTTACTGACTTGTTCTCCAGGGAGTTGGTAAAGCTAACGAACTCTTTGCTGCATGTTTTATCATTTGGACCCTGTTACATTATCTTACTGTATTCTTCAGGTTACAACTCCCAAAACTCAGCCAACTTGTTTTTTATATTTTTGCTTCCTTGTACATTCTTACTACATATTTTTTGACTTTAAAAGAATGACATCGTTAGAACCGTTTCAGAGCCAATGATGATATTTGCTTTAGATAATTATTACACTATTCTAAATATAACCATATTATTTTGAATTCAAATAAATTTCTATGCTGATAATACTTTCTTGGAGTTTTCGTGTCTTCCTAGCCATTTGGTGAACAATGAAATGCTCTGACAAATTGGGGTTCCAGACTGATGGGGAAAGGGTGGGCAGAAAAGGAAGGGAGGGAAAGTCAAAAGGAACTGAATCTGAATTGGCCAGTGGCAAACCAGCTTCATGCTGCTCAGTCTGAGTCATTAATGGGCATTCATTTGAATGTTTTCAGTTGTGGGTGCAATAGGAATTCAGCCTGTGTGAACTGGAATATGCCCTGGTGTAGACTTTCCTTACCCCAGCTCCTAGAAATATACTTGGTGATAGACCTAGATACCAAATCTGGCAGAAGTATTACTACTTCCATCAGTTGCCTGGTGATAAAAAATTCCAGGCACTGTTGTAAGTGCTGGGGCTACCGTGACAAACAGAACAGACAAAGTCTTGCCCTTGTAGACTATGGATTCTGGTGTCTCGCGTGGGGAGGAGTGGGGAAGGGAGGAGGGATGTGAGAGACAAAAAAGCAAATGTTTAATGCGTATATCGTTAATAATAAGGGGAAAAGGCAGGACAAGGGGGATGTATGGGAGGTTCCTGGGGTATTTTGTTACAGTGGTAATGTGGCATTTGAGCAGAGATAAGAAGGAAGTGAGGGAACAAGCCATGCAGATATCTGAGGAAAGAACATTCTAGAAACGGGACAGAAAGTACAAAGGCCCAGAGGTAGAGTGATGCTGGATATGGGGAAAAGCAAGGAGGCTGTAAGTGAAGTCCCAAGGCGAGGGGGGCCAGAACTTGTTGGGCCATGTGGGCCGTTAGGACATTGGCTTTTATTCTAAGCAAGATTGGTTGTGTATCAGTTAGCCAGAGTGAAAGCTAACTGATAAATTGCACCTCAAAAGTTAGTGACTTAAAATAACAAATGTTTATTGTTTTTCAAGATTTCTCTAGGTCAGTTACATTATTCTTCTCTCCTGGGCCAGCTCTTGTGGGGATGGAGGGTCTACTTTGGCCTCACCCAGCTGGGACAGCTGGAATGGTTGGGGCTTTTCTCCACAGAGTCCAGGAGGCTAACCCGAGTTTCTTCATATGGTGGCGGAAGGGTTCTTAGTGGCCACATAGGACAAGACCAATGAGCAAATGCTTTGCTGGGTTCTGCTTGCTTCATGGCTGTACTGCCCTCTTGGCCGAGGTAAGTCACATGGCCCAGCCCAAAGTCCGAGTTGAAGGGGATGACATCAGAGCGTGGACACAAAGACATTAGGGTGGTCATTTTGCAAACATCCTGTCACAGCCAGCCATTCGGGATTTTTTTAAGAGGGTTGATGTGGTCTGACCTTAAAAGGGATCATTGTGGCTGCTGCGTGGAGAATAGAGTGTAGGGCAAAGAGTGGAAGCAAGGAGACCAGTTGTGAGGGGATTGTAATAATCCAAATGAGGGGGCACCTGGGTGGCTTAGTCAGTTAAGCGTCCGAATTTCGCTTAGGTCATGATCTCGCGGATCGTGGGTTCGAGCCCCGCGTCGGGCTCTGTGCTGACTGCCAGCTCAGAGCCTGGAGCCTGTTTCAGTCTGTGACTCCCTCTCTCTCTGACCCTCCCCTGCTCACGCTGTCTCTCTCTCTCTCCTAGAAATAAATAAAACGTTAAAAAAAAAATTTTTTTAAAAAATCCAGATGAGAAGTCATCGGGGCTGGGACCAGAATGTTAATGAGGAGGCAATGTTAATGCCTCCTCAGGCAAGAAATGGTCAGATCTGAACATAAAAGAGACAGATCCACTAACTGATGGATTGGGTGACAGAGAAACGGAGCAGTCAGGGAAGAATCCAAGGTTGGTGGGGCAAGTGGAGGAAAGGAGTTACCATTTACTCTGGGGAAGAAGTGGGAAGTTCTGGAGAAAAAAACTCCTAGGTGGCCTGGAAGCCACCCAGGGGGAGGAAAAGCAAAGGTCCAAGGCCACACCCTGCATTACTCTCAGTGGTTGGGAAAACGAGACAGAGCCAGCAAATGAGATAAGTGACAGTAAGGTGAGAAAACAATGGGAGTCGTGACCTGGCAGCCACATGAAGATTGTGTCTTGAGGAAGAATGATTATTTATATCAAAAGCTACTAATAAGTTGAATAATAAATGCAAGAGCTGAGAATTAATGATTTGGACTTGGCAAAATAAAAGTCATTGGTGACTCTGATAGGTGTTCTGGGGCATGTTGGAAATGACATTGAGCATGAGCAAGGGGAAGAGAAATTGGAGGTGTTGAACAGAGACAGCTCTCAAGTTTACCATGAGACGAAAAATATGGGATAGACACTGGCAGGCATATGGGGTCAACAGAAATTTTACTTATGTTTTATAAGATAGGAGATACTATGGGGTTATGCTGATGGAATGGTCCAATAAAGGACAAGGAATAGTGCATGGAAGAAAGGATGCTTGCCAAGTGGTATCTTTTGATTGATTGATTGATTGAGTTTATTATTGAGAGAGAAAGAGAGAGTACAAGTAGGAAACATGCAGAGAGAGAGGGAGACACAGAATCTGAAGCAGGCTCCAGGCTCTGAGCTGTCAGCACAGAGCCCAACATAGGGCTCAAACATGAAGCACGAGATCATGACCTGAGCCAAAGTTGGACGCTCAACCAATTGAGCCACCCACCCAGGGTGCCTGGCCAAGTAATATCTTTTAGTGGAGAGGGAGGCAGACAGATGGGGATGGATCTCTAAAAACAAGAAAACCAGCACAAACAGATCACATGTCAGACTGCAAGCATGAAGGACAGAAGCATGTTGAAATCAATTATGTGGTTTTCTTTTTTTAATTTTTTAAAATGTTTATTTTTGAGAGAGAGGTGTGGCGAGCATGAGCGGGAGAGGGGCAGAGAGAGAGGGGGACATAGAATTTAAAGCAGGCTCCAGGCTGTGAGCTGCCAGCACAGAGTCCAACGTGGGGCTCAAACTCACGAACTATGAGATCATGACCTGAGTCAAAATCAGATGCTTAACCAGCTGAGCCACCCAGGTGCCCCTGTGTAGATTCAGCATAAAATAATATTAGTGTTAGAAAGGAGTGTACTGGCCTCTCAGCACGTTGAAGCCCCCCACTCCTCTGACTATAAATTTTCTCATCTATAAAGTTGTTATAAACAGGGGCACCTGTGTGGCTTAGTCAGTTAAGCTACTGATTTGTGATTTTGACTCAGGTCATGATCTTAAGGTTTGTGAGTCCGAGCCCTGGGTTGGGCTCTGTGCTGACAGCACAGAGCTTCTCTGGGATCCTCTCTTTCTTTTTCTTTCTCTCTCAAAACAAATAAATAAATGTAAAAATAAGCACAACTGTCATAAACAATGTAGCTGAATATTAAATGCTTACTTGGAAACTTGAAACCAAAAAGAAACCTGAGTGAAGGACCATCACAAGTGTCGGCGAGTACACGAAGTGAAAACCCTTATACATCATTACTGCCAGGACGGTACAGTGGTGGAAAATAGTGCGGCAGTTCCTCGAAAAATTAAACACAGAGTTTCCACAGGATCCAGCAGTCCCACTCAATACTCGAGTATGGATACATACTCAAGAGAAATGAAGTCACTACATCTGCACAGAAACTTGTACACGAATATTCATAGCAGCATTATTCACGAGAGCCAACACGTAGAAACAGTCCAACTGTCCCCTAACTGATGAGACCATGAACTGAGTGGCGTATCCAGACCACGGAAGAGTGGCCACGAAAAGGAACGAAGTCCTGACACAGGCTATGACATGGATGAACCTTGAAAACACCATGCCAGGTAACACCATGCCAGGTAAAAGAAGCACGACACGAAGGCCACGTACCGTATGACTCTGCATGGGATGGCAGGCGGAGGCAAATGCCCAGACCCAAAGTAGATGAGTGGTTTCCAGGGACTGATGGAGAGGGGAAAAGAGGGAGTGACTGCTGTTGCATATGGAGTTACTTTCTTAGGGTGATGAAAATACTCTGGAATTAGATAGTGATGGTTGCATGACTTTGTGAATGTATTAAAAACCACTGAATCGTACACTTAGAAATGGTGAATTTTATGGTGTGTGAATTGTGTCTCTACGCAAAAGAAAAACTAAGGAAAAAAATCAAGAGTTACAGTCTCCCTGCGTAAGTGGTTCTCAACTGCGGCGATCTTGCTCTGAGGGGATGTATGGCAATGTCTGGACGTATTCGTGGGTGTTGTATGGGGGCCGTGGGGTGCTCCTGGCATTGATTGGGCAGGCACATGTCAGGGACACTGCTAAACATCCCACAGTGCACAGGCCAGCCCCCGCAACAGGAATTACCCCGCCCCAAATGTCCATACTCGTGTGTGTTCCACAGGTACTCAGACTTGGTGTTTGGAAACCTGAGCTCCCCGTTCTCCCACCCAGCAGACCTGCTTCTCCTATGGGTCCCTGTCCCATCCAGGTTCCCAGGAACCATCCCTGAGTCCCCTGTCCCCTCCACCTGCTCTCCGCAGTGAGGTCTATACCTCTGTTGCCTACGTCAAGCCCTCATTGGTCTTTGCCTAGGATACTTGAGTATCTTTGCAGTTGTTCCTTTTTATTTTTTTAATGTTTTTCCTAACAGCTTTCCTGAGGTATAATTTATATGCAGTAAAACTTGCTCATTTTAAATGTACAATTCAATGGCTTTTAGTAAGTTTACAGTGGTGTACAGTCACTACTACAATCCAATTTTAGAACATTTCTATCACTGCCCCGCCCAGTCTCTTGTGCCCATTGACTGTCATTGACGGTTCTCACCCCGCCCCCGCCAGCCAGACACCACCACTAATCTCCGTCTCACTAGAGTCCACCTGTTCCTGGGGCACCAGTTTGGTTCTTCAGTTCACTCTTCACGACACCGCAAGAGAGATCTTTCTGAGACAAATCCAGTCCAGTCATTTCCCTGCATAAAATCATTTAGCCTCGGATGCAGTCCGAACTCTTCAGCACGGTGTTCTCGGCCCTTCACACTCTGGCTCCTATGTTACTTCATCAGCGTTGTTGCCCTTGGCTTTCTTTATGGTACCCTGAGTGCCAAAGGTTGTGAAGCACTTGCCATTTTTCAAGCATGACACATTTCTCACACCTTTGCACATGCCACTGCCTTCACCAGACGTGCCCTTCTCTACTCCTAGTTGCGTCATATCTTCTGAAAGATATCTTCCGTATCTTCCTCAGCCACCTCAGGCTGAGTCACTTACCCTCTGTTTGCAGAGATAGCTCTTTGATGGTATCTCTTGTACCACAGGACTTATCCTGTTACACTGTATTTGCTGGTTTGCCTGTCTTCTGTACCAGTCCATGAGCTCTTTGAGGGCACAGAACGTGACATATTCTGCTTTGAGTCCCTGTGTTGAGTTCTGCAGCTTGCATCGAGTAAAAGCTGAGTAAATGTGTGGTTGTGTGAATGACTGATTCGTGGAAGCTGTGGCATTGCATTTGTGAACTAACTGCGTAAACTTTTTTCTTAAAGATTCTTCCTCAGCGGGGGAACCTGGGTGGCTCAGTCGGCTAGGCATCTGATTCTTGATTTCAGCTCAGGTCACGATCTCGTGGTTTGGGAGATCAATCCCTGGATTGGGCTGTATGCTGACAGCATGAAACCTGCTTGGGATTCTCCCTCCACACCCTCACCTCCTTCCCTACCTCTCTTCAACCTCTCTCAAAATAAATTAACTTAAAAAAATTTTTTAAAGATTCTTCCTCAGCAGGGTCAGGTTTGTTTTACTTTGTGTTATCAATGATGCAGTTTGTTACACATGGTTGCCTGAGATGTCTTGCAGAATGTGAAACTTTGATAAAGTTTTCTTAGTTGAAAGATTAGCTTACACTGTTTAAGAAACTTTTGGGGAAAAATATGCATTTTTGGTAGCAATATTTGGCCTTTTTGTTTTATGTACTTTTTTGGGGGGAGAGGGCACAAGGGAATGAGGGGCAGAGGGGGGTGGAGAAAGAGAGTCCTAAGAGGGGCAGGGAGAGAGAGAGAGAGAAGCAGGGCTCACATGAAGCGGGGCTCAAGCTTACCCAATGCAGGACTCGAACTCCTAAACCCGTGAGATCATGACCTGAGCGGAAGTCAGATGCTTAACCTACTGAGTCGCCCAGGCGGCCATCTTGGTTTATGTACTTTACACACCAACTTGCTTGCACCTAAAGCATGTACGCATTCCCCTTCATGAAGCATAGCAGTTCCAAATGTCATCTTTTATAACATGCTGCAATGGACCTGAGGCCTACAGTGAATTTCATAATGATGCAGGTTTGACTTATTCAAAGGGATTCTGTGAACAGTTAGATGTTTGGGAGAATCTTTTGCTCTCCTGTTGACCTGATATTGTGACGATAAAGCATATGTCCGGCCATGGCCGAGTCCAACTTTAAGTGAACTCCGATGGACTTGGGCCAGCTCCTCGGCCACTTTTCACATTGCATGAATTTTGATCTTGACTTTTCTCTCAGGCAGTCAGAGATGTGTGTGACCTATCCACGTCCTGTGGGGGGCGGGAGGCAAGGGAGAGGGGCACACCTGAGCAGAGAATGGGCCAGCATTATCTGTGTGCCCCAGTTCTACCCAGGCTGCTGTCAGAAGCCTGCTGCTGCCCAGGAAAACAGCCCACGTTCCTGTCAGCCTCAGCTGTAGTGAGCTGCACCCTCGAGCATTCTCAAATGGCTGACCAATGGGGAGTCGTCTGCCAAAGTGGGGTTCTTAGCCATCTTTCAGTTCCACTGAGGAGGAAGCTTAAACTAGCGTGTTCATGCTGCCGATGGGCATGTGGCAAGTCTCTTTGGGGGCTGAGAGATTGAAGATGACCTTTTACTATTTAATTGTGGCCACCATTTAATAATTCAGGAATATGTAAAAGGGATGAAGGCATCTTCATTCGGACTAGAATTAGGCTCTTTGAGAACATTAAAAGGAAAATACAGTAAAGCAGAAGCACTTTGCAACCAGCCGGCAGGGAGTGCTTTCAAGGGTCTAGGTTGCTGGAACTGTCCCTGGTTAGGAGACAGGAGATGTGTGCCCTCGGCCAACACTAACCTGTGCAACATTGTGGATGGTTTCCTTCTTTTTGAAACGAGAGCCGTGCACTGATCTCCAGAGTTTGCTTTAGGTCTGAAATTCTGATCCTCTTAGTTAAGGGTTTAAGAGAATGTGAGGCATGGGCTTCTGACAGTTTTTGGACTCTCCCTGGTTAGGTATTATTTATGGCTCATATAGCCATCTCATTTATTAGGGTTTTTTTTATAGCCGGAATAGATTCAGAGATCAATACATTTTTATTAATGATAGTCCGTCATGCCTGGTAAAGAGACGGCAAGAGAGCCCATCTAGAATGAGCCACTTGAATAAACCTGACATACAAGCTTAGCTACGAGCTGCATTTTGGCAGGCCTCTCTGTGAAATAATGACATTGGCAGAGGGAAAGACGACGGAAACCTTCCTCACAGCCAGACTCATAAAATCAAAGGGCAGGTTTGGGGTGTGTTTCCCCGCCCTGGCTGTATATGCAAATCCCATGACTTTTTGAGTGTAGCATTTTATCTTCAAAAGGACAAAATTTGGCATTTGCCGTAGTCATTAAAAATGATAAATGCCTTAAAACGCTTCGGAGTTGGGATTATTGTAGGTTAGAACAAATATTGCTTCAGTACCAACTGGTATCTTAAGAGTTGAGAACTTTCTCACTGACATTGTCAAACCAGAAAATTAAAAAAAAAAAAAATCCTTCGTTATGTTCACGTTAAATCATATGAAATTGGGCATAATTGTTGCCAGTACTTCTTATGAAAATGAATGGCCTGAGCCTTTTGGAAATGAATTACTCTTCCTGCCACCATTAAGAGATAGCCTTGTGCCTTGAAAGAGTTAATCCGCCTCCAGATGGGGCTTTTCAGCCCCTCTGAGTGGAGTTCAGATGATATCAAGTTCACTATTGTTTTACATCTGTTTTGGGCCTGTTGAACTTAATTTTCATTCCATTTATGGATCAAATTTGAAATATCTTATGGTAATTTTAGACTATTGGAGGCCTCTCCCAGAAATTTCACCTCAGAGTTCCAATCTCAGAGACTCTAAAGAGCAAATGTAGCTTTAATCCCTGTCTCTCTCCTCCTCTTAATGACCTTCACCCTGACCCCAGGGCTACTCTCTATAAGTGCCAAACATGATTCATTCTCCTTGCTTGATTTAGTTTTGTCCCTTTAATGAGCCAAGATGACCAGGGAGACCTGATAGCTTATTTGTGCTCATATAAGTACGCTCTCCTAGTTAACTCCTAACTCATTTATTTGGCTCGCTCTCTTGCCTAGAACTGACCCTTTGTCTCAGAGATGCCAGGTCCGCGTTTTAGACAAAGGAGAATCTGAGCGCTGAACATTCACAGATGCCTCAGGCGTCAAGACACTGTCATGGAAGGAAGGAGAAAGCACACAGCTAGAGAACAAGAGAGACTTTATATTCTGGGCCTCAACTGCCGTAACACGGACACAGGAGACGTGTTCCCTGAGCCCATATTTTACGAGCTACGGCTTACAACTCTTCCCCTCCGGAGTTCTAGGACTCAGAATGTCTACCAGTTACAAATTGTTTTGTGGTGTGTCTCTGTAGTCTAAATGGCTTGGTTCTCCAGCCTCTGTAACCCCACTTCTGATAACTGTTTGTGCAGGGATGCATTTTCGACTTCGTGTTTAATACATCATATTCTCTGATTTTTTTTTTTCCCTCCAATGTTGCAGCGGTAGAACCGGGCCATCAAGGACGCGTAGAAGGTGATAAGCTGGAAGAGACTTTTAAAGAGATTTACGATAGGGTTAGTCTTCCCTGTCGTCGGAGTTACCACTTTCAGCCCAACTCATTTTGGGCCGGTTAGGGATCTGACCGTGGGGCTCTGACAAATGTGTTTTTATCCTTGTGAATTTATGCTTGCCTCCGTGTCAACAACAACAAGAAAAGACTATTAAAAAGCGGTGTGACTTTGAGCAGTGGCTCGATCCTGATTATGGCCCTTGCTGGCCATTCCATTTCATTTCTGGCTGGCCCAACTAGGGACATTAACAGCTGCCCCTTCCGAGGCTGGGTGTTCCCTGCATTGCCCTGCACTCAGAGCAGTTCAGTCTGGCTCCTTCCATAGGTCGGCGACACCCTCAAGCGTGTACACACCTGTGTCACCACAAATCTTAACAGATGCAATTTTCTTGGCAGCATCAGCCCCCTCAGCTGAATAGGAGGGTGGAGGTGAAGGACAGGGCTCTCGTCTCTGTCTCTGTGAGGACCAGGAAGGGCAGGCGCCTCTGTCCTCCCTCCATGGGCCCCCAGGAGGCCGCTGGCTGCAGGGCTGTGAGAGGGGGGTTCAGTTAAGGGCTCCAGTCACATGCTGGAACTTCTGTTTTTGAAAACAACCTGCTTACCCTTTTCTGAAACACCTCATTGTGCTTCTCTGGGAACAGTTGTCCACCATACAGCTCTACCTACTCGCTCTCTTCAGAAGAAATAAAACTTCAAAGAAAATTCTCCTCAAGCCGGTCAAAGAGTTATCTAATCTCCAGCTCTTCAGAGCTGGGGAATCTTTTCTTGTGTTGGCCCTGTTATGCCAGATGGCTTCCTCTCCTTAAAAAAAAAAAAAAAAAAAAAAAAAAATCATAAATGGATTCTGCATGGTCAGGTATTGTCATCTTTGCAGAGAATTTTCTTTGCCTAATGTCCTATCTGATGGGCCATTCTATGTATTATATGCTACATAATCTCCACAAATGTACACTGTGGTCCATAAAACTGCCATACTGTTTTTAGAAACTAGTAATTCACAAAGTAAACCTGAGACAGTGCTGTTAATAAACACAAATTGCAAACAAGAAGGTAGTAAGTGGAAATAATGCACTCATTTAGGAGTAATAAAGCCTTTGATCTTACTTTGAAGGAAGGAGTCTATGTTTAAACTACCCATTCAGGGACAGCCAGATGTCCATAAAGAGCAGTGCTTGGCTTTGATAGAAAATCACTGAGGCCTGTCTAGCAGGTCTGGTTTGTAAACAGATTAGTTAAGGGTTCATCAGGACTGATTTGCATAGGATTCAGCAAACCCCGGTCACTTTTTCAACCTTAATGAGCAATGCCATTTCCAGGTTGGAAATGATATTGTGTTGTTGTTGTTGTTTTTCCTAGCTAGACATCTTAGGTAATTATTTTGTGGGAAAAGGAAAGAATATTCATATAAAGTGAATCCTTGCCGTCTTTGGCTAATGGGAAAATGATGACCTAAGACTTGTTTTGCTTGCGCTAAGTGGGGAAAGATATAATGAAGGAAATAGGTTACAAGTCTCAAATTAGTTTCTTCCTTTTCTCTGTTATTTGAGAGAGAAAGGAGGATTAATCCGAATTATAATAGAAGGCGTAACACGCAACTGCAGACTCAGACCGCAAATATTTATGCATCTACAGATGTTTGTGGAGGGACCTCCTTGGAGCTGGGCTGTGTTCTTTGGGCCGGGCCTCCCTGGGTGCTCAAGGCAGACAAAGGCCCTGCCTTCAAGGAGCCTACCTTCCAGAGCTCCCAGTGTGGAGACGTAGGAGCAGTAGAGGGAAGGGAATGGGCAGGGATAAGCACATGTTCTGAAATTCTCACTAGTTTGCAGCCATGTGCTTGAGAGATGGCAAGGGAGGGAAAAAAAAAACCCCTCTGATCAATAGAATTCCACTTTTATTTTTGATTTTCAGAACAGTCCGTGATCGATTAGATGTCAGTGATCAAGAATATCTCCTTTTTTGTAAATTTTGGAGGAAAGAAAATAGCAAAACCTTAGCTTCCTCTGATGACTCAATAGATAACAAGAGGAGCAGCTCAGTAAGGACAAAGGGTAACTTTGAAAAGGAGCATTTTCTAAATAAAATGAGGTGATGTAGGAAGTTTTCCACTCTGACCTTCCCCAAGTGCAGGGACTTGAGAGTGGACGGTGGTCTCTGTGTTTGGCTTTGCAGCCGCATCGTGCTTGGAAGAGATGTTCTTAAGCACTGTAAACATTGGCCACTCTAAGTTGCTCAGTTGGGAAGTTGGGTTTGAATAACAACCTTCAGCCTTTGTGTCCTGCCGCGTCAAGGCCAAGGACCTCAGCCTTGTACTGCTTCCTAGAAGTGAGATCCAGTCAGCACACTTCTATAAATGTCACCTTGGATACGTTCCACTCAGAAAAAAAACAACGGTCCGGCTCTGTCTGGTAAGTGTTAGCAGAGAGGCTGGGCGTGACTTCATACTGACTTGGGCAGGACTCCAGGTCCTATCCAGGTAATTCTGATGGATAGGGGGTGTAAAGGGAGGCCATGCCCTTTGTTTCTCCAGATGGAGTTGATTAGGCTGAGGAAGAAGAGGAGGCCATACTGGGTTGCCTGCTTTGCAGACTGCTTGGGAGAGAATTCTAGTAAAATCCATTTGTCGCCAAGTAAGACACCCATACTTCCTAGGAAAGCCGAGTCATGTGATTCCTGTATCTCTCAAGGGAACATGGGTGAGGCCTTGAAGGGCCTTACAATTCCCCTTTCTGACACCCCCATTCCACTCTTTCTTAATGAGGAGATCTCCCTCCGGCTTGTCCTTTTCCACCTCTCTCTTAGCTTCCATATGGGAATATACGCTTGACTGGAGGAGCCCCTTGGGTGGGCATTGACAAGAACGCCGCAGCCTGGGTCCTCTTGGCACATGGCAGCACCTGCATCATTGACACACAAAAGTGGGAATCCGGGCTGTTTCACTTACCGCCCCTCCCCCCCTTTCCTCAGAACTTGCCAGTTCTTAGGCAGCCAGGGGTGGGGCACTATGGATGGTGTCCAGCCCCAGCATTCAGAACTTTCTTGAGCTAGAAACCCAGAATGCTTAGCCCCTGTTGTTATGGGCCCCAAGGCCAATCTCAAGGCATCTGGAAAAGTTCCAGGTACACCTGTGAAGCTACTAGCACAGGCTCTGACCTAGAGTAAATACTCAATAAATGTTCCCATCTCAGTGGCCATGGCTGAATGCTGGCAGGTGAGATCTGTGACAGGAGTCACAAGCCTGTTGCAGTGAAATGCTGCTTATACTAACCAAGCTTAGAGAACACAGAAAACCATTGTAGTGGGAAGACAGAAGCTTTGCTTCATCTTGATTTCCTGGGTTCTTGTATATGAGTGAAATAGGTTTTTTTTTAAAGTTTATTAATTTATTTTGAGAGAGAGAGGCTGAGGTTGAGTGGGGGAGGAGCAGAGAGAGGGAGAGAGAGAGAGAGAGAGAATCCCAAGCAGGCTCTAAGCTGTCAGAGCACAGCCTGATGCGGGGCTTGATTTCACAAACTGTGCAATCATGACCTAAGCCAAAATCAAGAGTTGGACTTTTAACCAACTGAGCCACCTAGGCGCCTAATGAGTGAGATGGGTTTTAAAACCATCCTTTATTTTACAAACTTGCAATCAAACTTGAAAATAATGATGAAAGCCATCCTTCTTCCCCCACTCAGCTGCTGCATCTTTTTTTAAATCCTTTTTTTTTTTTTTTTTAAGTTTTAATTACTTTGGTAGGGGAGGGGCGGAGAGAGAGAATCCCAAGCAGGCTCTGCACTACCAGCGCAGTCCCCGATGCAGGGCTGGAACTCATGAACTATGAGATCATGACCTGAGCTGAAGTAGGACATTCAACCAACTGAGCCACCCAGGCTCCTCACAGTTGTTGCATTTTTTAACACAGCAACATGGAGACCGTGGCCTGAGGGACATCCCAGCTTTGCCATTTCTTAGTGTGTGGCCTTGGGCAGGTGACAGCCTGTCTCAGGTTATTTTCTCATCTTTTTTTTTTTTTAAATATCTATCTATCTATCTGTCTATCTAATTTATTTAGAGAGGGTGAGCACAATCAGAAAAGGGGCAGAGAGAGAGAGGGAGAGAGAGAATCCTAAGCAGCCTCCATGCTCAGCACAGAGCCCAACAAGGGGCTCCATCTCACAATTGTGAGATCATGACCTGAGCCAAAATCAAGAATTGGATGCTTAACCCAGGCACCCTGTTTTCTCATTCTAAAATGGGGATAATAACAGTATCTACTTCATGGGGGAGTTGAAGGGCTTCAAAAGGACAGCCTACGTGCTGTGCATGGTACACCGTTGGCCACATAGTAAACTCTTTGACCCAGCATTTCATTCCTAGGAATGCATCGTAAAGAAATTACAAAACATTTATAACTAAACACATAGAGATATATTTACAATATATCTTTGTTTTAGCATATTAACAAGTGGTTCAGTTTCTCTTCCAGCCTTTGGTCTCCTTATCAGGCTCTTTCCAGCTCTTTGCCAAGACCAGAGTCTGCTGGTGACAAGGTTTGGCTTTGGAAGTGGAAGAAAGGCAGGGAGAGCTACCCAAATGCTTGGAACCCCCAGAATGTTCCCTGTGTTAAATTGTCAATGGAGGCATCGCATGGCCGGTGAAAGTTATCTATCCATCCTTCCTTCTAGCCACCAGTAGCCCTCCTCACTGTTAGGGAGGGAATACAAATGGTTGTTTACAGGCAACCAAACCTGATGCTAGCATAACAGAGCCATGGGAGGTAAATAGAGCTGCTGTGCACGCCAGGAGAAGACGGGTCGGGAGTGCGGGAGGAGAGGTGATGGAGGACTGCCATTGCCTGCCTAGTATCTGGGGAGATGAAGGAAGAGGGGAGGGGCTTTGGGATACTTGTATTTGCATACCAGCCTTGCCAAGAGTTAGCAAACTATTCATGAAGTTGAAGTTTTCTTATCTTTAAAATGGAAAAGCATCCCAGAGAGCTATAGCGAGAATTAAATGAGAGTGCACAGGAGCTGTGAGTTCTGGGGCGCCTGGCTGGCTCTGTTAGTACAACATGTGACTCTTGATCTTGGGGTTGTAAGTTCAAGCCCCAGGTTGGATGTGGAGATTAGATAGATAAAAATAAAATATTAAAAAAAAAATTTTTTTAATGTTTATTTATTTTTGAGAGATAGAGACAGAGCATGAGAGGGGAGGGGCAGAGAGAGAGAGAGGGAGACATAGAATCCGAAGCAGGCTGCAGGCTCTGAGCTATCAGCACAGAGCCTGATGCGGGCCTCAAACCCACTAACCGTGAGATCATGAACTGAGCTGAAGTCAGGCACTTAACCAACTGAGGCACCCAGCCGCCCCAAAATAAAGTCTTTTAAAACAAAAGTGAGTTCTGCTTTCCAGTATTTTGTCCTGTTGTCTCTTTAAGAAACCTGTGTGCTATATACAATGTGTGTTGATTTTGGATTCAGAAGAAATGATCAATGTGATATCTTTAAAATTATTTTACAGCCCAGATACGAACGGTCTGATTTGTATAGCTGGCACCATTTTCATGGCCTTAGAGGGGTTTTCAAGCATCTACCCCTGTATTAACCTTTTTGATTAAAGACGCTGTTGTTGATTGATCCAGCAAGTTGGTTGAATAATGAAGAGGTAGATTAGTAAGGCCAAGAGAAACATTTAAAATTTTTAAAATTTTATTTATTTTTGAGAGAGAGAGAGAGACAGAGCATGAGTGGAGGAGAGGCAGGGAGAGAGGGACACACAGAATCTGAACCATGCTGCAGGCTCCACGCCGTCAGCACAGAGCCTGACACCAGGCTCAAACCCACGAACCACAAGATCATGACTTCAGCCAAAGTCGGATGCCCAACCAACTGAGCCACCCAGGTGCCCCCGAGAAAAACATTTTTAAAATGTGATTACATGAAATGAGGCAGTTAGCCCTCCAACAGCACCTGTGTCTATCATCGTGCAGAGCTGTGTTCATATCTATTGCATGGCTGGCAGGGGGCTTTGAGGTTTACTCAAGATACAACAAAAAAGGCTGGACAGGGAAGGGCAGGGGATGGTATAAGCCTGCTTTTTCCTAAGTGTCCCATGCAGATAAGCACCAGGGTAGAGAAAGAATAAAGTGTGGTCCTCTAAGCCTTGGGTCCTCTGTTTCATTCACTTCCTTCTGTCCAGAGTAGTTGCTAAAGTAATTTACAGTTTGGGAAGCTGCGATCACCCTACCTGAAGCACAAGCTCATGGTCTTGCTTCTGGTTTATCACAGGCAGTAAATGCTCACAAGTTGTAATGGACTAAACGGGCCATTGCCCAAGATTTTGACCCACATGGTAACAACCACCACTGAGGCACAGCTTTTTTTTTTTTTTTTTTTTAAGATGAGTGAGCGTGTAGCCTACTGGATATTTTCAGAGCCCATCTTTTCACTCTGTGCTTTTTAATTTCATTAAACCAGATCCAGGGTTGGCTTTCAGATTTCAGATTTGTCGTAAGGTACCCCTTGTCTTCCCTTTACCTCCCATCTCACTACAACCCCTATCCCAGTGGGGCTTTTCTGGTGTTTGAAGAGAGTGTGCAGGAAGGAAAATGATGTGATAGCACTTACATTCAGTCAAGAGCGGGCTTCTACTTCCAGCAGATGTCCGCAGCGATAGAAAGCAGCGTTGCTGGAAATCGCTCAGGAGGAAACATACCTGCTGAGTTGAGAATGATCACCGATTCCATCATATTGCCTTCTAGTGAAATCTAAGTTTGTGTTAGTCCTAGAAATTATTCAGAACCAATCTGGTTAGCAAAATGAGTGGATTTATTGAGGCCAGAGGACAGATTTATGTAGAAATCCAAGAGTTCTGTTCTCAAAGACATTAAAGGAAGGCAGATTGGCTCAAGACTTTACAGTATCCTGAAACTTCAGAGGCCCTTGGTCGTGTCAGGTTTTTTTGTTTTGTTTGTTTTGGGTTTTTTTGTTTGGCCTTATGTTTTTGCATTTATGTATGTACATCTGTATTTTTAGTTTTTTCAGATTTTTTAATTAAAAAAATTTTAAGCCAATCTTCTTGTTTTTTATTTTTATTTTTTTTTTTTTCTGAGAAGGAGAGAGAGTGTGAGCAGGGAAGGGGCAGAGAGAGAGGGAAACACAGGATCCAAAGCAGGCTCCAAGCTCTGAGCTGTCAGCATAGAGCCCAGTGCAGGGCTCAAACTCACCAACTGTGAGATCATGAACTGAGCCAAAGTCGGATGCTTAACCAACTGAGCCACCCATGCATCCCGTTTAATTTTTCTGTTTTGACCACCTACACAGAAAATGCCATAGAAAGGAAAAGAGGTCGCTAGTTTGGCCTCTCCACTGCCTATCTGTGGGACATGTTGGAAACTTAGTTTGGGTTGGCTTTGTTTGGTTTAGGTTTTTCTTTCTTTGCACGTAAATAACAGCGGTCCCCCATCCCCTTGCTCTTGTGGGCTGGGGGCCAACAGGAGTGGCCTTGTCACCCGGGAGCAGGACAGATATTCAGGATCTCAGCCCCAGCACAGACCTGCTGAATCAGGATCTGCAGAATCACAGGCTTGCCAGAGGATTCCGTCTCACGTTCAGATCTGGGAAGAGCTGAGAGCTGAGCATGGCTCATGGTGTGGAAGGTATCTTTGGCAGGTTTTTAGTTTGAACAGATGTTCTTTGGGAGCAAAAGAGGAAAGACTGGGGGCACCTCAAGAGGCAGAGGGTCTACTGAAGGGATGTACATGGACCTGATCTGGAATCTGAAAGCAAGGCCAGAGGCAGCACCGGGGACAAGCCACCCCCTGCTTCTGCTGCCTCATAACCTTGGCTTCTACTTGGCCCATCATGGCTCCCCTATCATATCCAAGAACTAGAATCTGGCCTGATATGCTGTTTTCTCCCAGGCACCCATAAATCACTGGCCAGCCTATGGACTGGGCTCTTGGGTCAGCTGGGGGCAGAGACGGGCAAGTGGTCTGCCTGAAAGCTGCCCTTGAACTGGCAGGCAGGGAAAGAGCCCTGAGACAGGTTCCCGGCCACTCATAAATCTCATCGCAGCTTGTAAGAACCACAGCATGAAATTTTGAATGCACTTGGGAAAAAGCATTTCCCAAAGCCAATGTCAGTTTGAGCCAAGGAAATAGAAAATGTTTCTAAATTCGCTTATTGCCAGACCTATTCTAGGGAAGGAAACAAGGATAGGTGAGTGTGGGGAATTGAAGATTCATTTTAAGACATTCTGTGGGCCAGCTTTAGAGACTTAACCATGTTAGGATACAGAACTGTGTACATGGGGGCCTGGGGAGAGAAGGTCCCACTGGCTGACATTTGCTAGGCGATTATTCAGAAAACACCCCCTTACTTCTCTTCAAAGAGCCCAATGGCATAGCTGAGTTTATGAAGCCTGGAAGAAATTGCTAGAGAAAATTCTAGCGCTTCAACATTATTATGGAAGGATTTAAAATCTTTAAGAATTGTTAAGAGTTTGACAGACACATAGACCAGTGGAACAGAATTGAGAACTCAGAAGTGGACCCAAAAGTATACAGCCAACTGATCTTTGACAAAGCAGGAAAGAATACCCAATGGAAAAAAGACAGCCTTTTTAACAGATGGTGTTGGGAGAATTGGACAGCAACATGCAAAAGAATGAAACTAGATCATTTTCTCACACCATGCACAAAAATCAATTCAAAATGGATAAAGGACCTGAACGTGAGACAGGAAACTATCAACACCCTAGAGGAGAAAGCAGGAAACAACCTCCTTGACCTCCACCGCAGCAACTTCTTACTTGACACATCCCCAAAAGCAAGGGAATCAAGAGCAAAAATAAACTGTTGGGACCTCATCAAGATTAAAAGCTTCTGCACAGCCAAGGAAACAACCCAGAAAATTAATAGGCAACCAACGGAATGGGAAAAGATAGTTGCAAATGACATATCAGATAAAGGGTTAATATCCAGAATCTATAAGGAACTCACCAAACTACACGCCCGAAAAACAAACAACCCAGTGAAGAAATGGGCAGAAGACATGAACAGACACTTCTCCAAAGAGGACATCCAGATGGCCAACAGACACATGAAACGATGCTCAGCATCCCTCCTCATCAGGGAAATACAAATCAAAACCACACTGAGATACCACCTCACGCCAGTCAGAGTGGCTAAAATGAGCAAATCAGAGAACTCTAGATGCTGGCGAGGATGTGGAGAAACGGGCACCCTCCTACACTGTTGGTGGGAATGTAAACTGGTACAGCCCCTCTGGAAAACAGTGTGGAGGTTCCTCAGGAAACTAACAATAGAACTCCCTTATGACCCAGCAATAGCACTGCTAGGAATTTACCCAAGGGATACAGAAATGCTGAGGCATAGGAGCACATGTACCCCAATGTTCATAGCAGCACTCTCCACAATAGCTAAAACATGGAAAGAGCCTAAGTGTCCATCAACAGATGAATGGATCAAGAAGATGTGGTTTATCTATACCATGGAATACTACATGGCAATGAGAAACAATGAAATCTGGCCATGTGTAGCAACATGGATGGACCTTGAGGGTGTTATGCTGAGCGAAATAAGTCAGGCAGAGAAGGACAAATATCATATGTTTGCACGTATAGGAGGATTAGGAGGAACTTGACGGAGGAACAAGGGGGAGAAGAAGGGCGGAAATGGTGGGGGAAAAGGAGAGAGGCAAACCATGAGAGACTCTTGAATGCTGACAAAAACTGAGGACTGATGGATGTGGGAGGGAGGGGGGATGGGCATGGAGGAGGGCACTTTGGGGATGAGCACTGAGTGTTATGTGGAAACTAATTTGACAATAAACTATTTGTAAAAAAAAAAAAAAAAAAAAGAATTGTTAAGAGTTTGAGTATTTCTAGGAAAAAATTATGAATGCCAAAGCAGGTATCTCGGCCATCTGGGGGCCAAAAACGAACCATCTGATGATGCAACAAGGTACCCTAACATTATGGGAGCCCCATGGCCTTGTTTTACAGGTGCGGCCTGGCATCTGTTACAGCTCTAGAAAGGGGGATGATTTGGTCTGCGTGCCTTCTCTCTGCCGGGCCAGGCCCCTCTATTTCTGCCACTTTCTCCCTCCTGGCTCAGCCTGGGTTATGGTGGCTTCCTCCACTCCCTCCCTCAGGCCTACGGCACCCAGGTTTCCACCTTGGCCTTCCTGGAGCGCAGCCACAGGCTCCGGCATTTACAACGCACTGTACTGCTGCCCGTACTTCTTACTGCCTGGCCCAGGCCCCCACTCCCACCCCTGCTTCCTGTCTCCACTGGTGGTCATGGTCACCTGCCCCTTTCCAAGTGCACCCCTGATCTGCCCTCCCCCCCTCCCCCCACCGCGGGACCTCTCGTCATTCTCCCACCTGGTGAGGGCTCCCCTCAGTGACTCTCACAGGCCACTTCCCCTTTTGGTTTTGTGGTTTTCTTTCCTTTTTAATTCAAAGATGCAAATCCAGGGTGCCTGGGTGGCTCAGTCAGTTAAGTGTCTGATTGTCTGATTCTTGATTTCAGGTCAGGTCATGATCCCAGGGTCATGGGACTGAACCCCTAGTTGGGCCCTGCGGTGAACATGGAGCCTGCTTGAGATTCTCTCTCTTTCTCCCTCTGCCGCTCTCCCTAGCTTTCTCTGTCTCTCAAGGGGAGAAAAAAAAAAGATGCCATTTCTTTCAGTTTGGGTCAGAAGTCCCTTGAGAATGGAGACTTGAAAACCTCACACTGAGAATGTCAGATAGAAAAATCAGAGGGTTCAGAGACTTCTGACTCTGACTTCTATCATAACTCACATTCCTGGTAGACTTGCTGTGGTTTGTGTGGTCTTGAACTAGTCACTCACCTGTCCCCGCCTCAGCTTCTGCATTTGTAAACTGCAACAAGAATTGTACCCACCTCACAGGCTGGTTGGAGGACCTCCCAGGTTCACACCTTCTACAGCGTTCTCGAACTCCGAGCGCATGACCAGCCTTCAGTTGCTGCTCTGGTGATTACAGTAGGTACCCAGTAAATGCCAAGCATGGATGGGGATGCTGGAGGCTCCAGTTTTAGCCAACCGCCATTAACCTGCTCATTCATCAAGGCTTTTATAAGAGCTGCGAACAGGCCAGAGAATTGCTCGGTTTGAGTTTCACCTCCTCCCCCCTAACCAGATCACCTTCTGGAGGAGGTGCTAATGAGCAGCGAAATGACCAAAAGGTGGGCTGTAGGGGAGCTGGAGGAGGGAGCAGCCCAGGAGCCCTGCTAGATAATCAACACTTGAATAGGCACGGCCACAGTCGGCCAGGAGCCCACCGATCAGGCCCACTTGGCTCCAAGAGGAGAATAACTGTGCGGGGCCCAGGGCGGCAGCTCTGGTTCCGGGGGAGACCTGGAAAGAAGCCCAGGTGGGGCCTCTCTCTGACCATAAGCCTCCAACCCCCCAACCTCCACAACGGGCATCCCTGCTCTTTCTCTTCTTAGGCAGGTTCTATTTTCACTGATCACCATCTTGGCAGACATATTAAGCCACACGACATTCCCGGCAAGTGACAGTTTAAGAGTGCCATCAACAGTGGAGGGACACAAGTCTTCCGTTCCAGGGCCGGTGGCCAGAGCAGGCAGACCTGGGACTGGCAGTTTCCCAGATACCTAGGAAGCCAACGAGCTGGCTGTGAGTGTGGGGAAGAGCAGAAGCAGACACTGTCTCATGGGAGCCCCCTCCACACCCATCCCCATTGGGTGAGGGGTACAGGACGAAGAGGCCTAGAAGGAACAGACTAGCTGGCCCCAGTGTGCACTAGCCATCATTTGCCAAGAACCCTCACCCATGGGCAAGAGCACTCTGCTGCACATGAGAACCACACGAGGAGTTTTTTGAAGAAAAATGTGTATGCCCAAACCCATCACTAGGGTTTCTTACTGATCGGTCTGGGGTGGGGCCTGGGCAGCCATATTTGTTAAAGCTTCCCCAAGTGATTCTAGTTCAGCCTGACCGGAGACCCGCTAACAAATGAATAGCGAGGACCCTGCATGGTGGAAAGGAGAACACAGGCCTCAGGGTGGGAGCCCCCCATGCGACTGATTAGCTGCTGGTCGCTCAGGCAGTGAGCCAACCTCCCATATCCTCCATTTCTTTAATTGGCAATGGAGAGGCACTTGGCACTTTAGGTGAGGTATTTCTCTTCTGTGTATTTGTAGCCCTACTTTTTACAAATAACACGTGTTGTTGTTTGTTTTAATTTTTGATTTGTTTTAAGTCAAGATATTTATAAGTCAAAAATTTTCAGAAAAAATTTTGAGACCTTTATATTTACCAAAGAGGTATGGGCTATCTCTCATAATAACACATAGAAAAGTTTGGTAATGAGCTTTCAAATGGGGGAAAAATGAGTACCTAGAGGTTTACACATGGTCAAGCTTGAATTTGTTGTCTGCTCACCAGAGCCCTTGACCTGAGGCATGTATAATTCTTTAATTTTGTGCTTCGAATATGTCATTGGAGGAGCGCCTGGGTGGCTCAGTCAGTTAAGTGTCCCACTCGGCTCAGGTCATGATCATACGGTTCATGGGTTCAAGCCCCGCGTCTTGCTCTGTGCTGGCAGCACAGAGTCTGGAGCCTGCTTTGGATTCTATCTCCCTCTCTCCCTGCACCTCCCCGGCTCACTCTCTGTCTCTCTCGCAAAAATAAATAAACAACAACAATAAAAAAAAAAAACAAAAAACGAGCACGCATCGGATGGGTGTCTGAATTGCACAGAAGCAGTGAAATTCACCTGAAAGGCACAGTAGCTCATTGGAATTCTCAGTCCCGTTGGGGCTCTGGTAGGTGAGAGTGAGTTCTGGCTGCAAGGCAGAACTGATGTTTGACAGGGAGGAGTCAGATGCTCTGAGGCAGTGGTGCTCATTTTAGCTGCATCCCTATCAGCTGGAGGGTTTGTTAAAACGGATCACTGGGTCCCACCCTAAATTTCCAATGGAGAGGTTCTGGGTTGAGGCCATGAATTCGCATTTCGAATTCATTCTCTGGTGATGTTTAGGCTGTAGGTCCGGTGGCCACGCTTTGAGGCCCACTCGGACTGAGAAGGAAATGCAGGGACTAGGCAAGCTTGCTTGGAGAGCATTGCAGAGTCAGTGCCCCAGGGCAAGGGGGCAGGCCCGACGTGCACTCAGCTGTTGGAGTTTTTGAGTAGTCAGTCCCCTGATGTGGTCCCCATCCCTATCTCTGAGTCTTCCTGGGAATTAGGCCACCTAATAATCCTCAATAATAATTAAAAGAGCTCCTTTTTATCAAGCTCTTATAATGTATCGTGGAGGGGCTCTTTTACCTAATGTGATCCTCACAGGAACCTTACGAGACAGAGGCTGTTAGTGGCATCGCCACATCTGTTCTACAGATGAGAAAGCTGAGGCTCAGACAAGTCGTCTAACTTGTTCAGCATCACCCAGCCTATAAGTGATGGAGCCAGATTCTGAACCCAGGATATCAAGAACTGTGAAGGATCTGGGGTTTTATTCTACTTGCGGGCTAACAAAGGAGCCTACCACAATTTCATGGTTGCTGGCCATGGACACGATACTCCTGGGTCAGCGACAAAGGTTTGTTGGTTTATTATTTATAGAATAGCAGTAGCCAGAGTACCAACATTTTCTTCTACTAGTTTCCTGAACCTTAATCCCCACAGGGCAACATGAAGAGGGCCAGTTGGTCCTTGTATGTGTAGTGGGTTGAGTTACAGGACAGGAACCTTAAGATTAGGGGACCTGAATCTTTTGCAGTGAAAAGAGAGCATGCCTAAGCTCTTCTATGGAAAAAGATACTGTATCTTCGGAGGCTGCAATGCATTAGAAAATCCTTAAAGAGACAGTATGGAACAGTGTCACTCAGCACCTCTGCTTTGCTAGATGTGCAGAAATATGAACACCCGTGGAGAATTGTCTCTTAACAAGGCTGTGCTCTTAATACTCTACACCAGGGTCAGTAAACTACAGCCTTGCAGCCTGCAGCCTGTTTTTCTACTGCCGGTGAGCTAAGAATGGTCTTCATAGGGGCACCTGGCTGGCTCATTCGGTGAAGCGTCCAACTCTTGGTTTCAGCTCAGATCACGATCTCACTGTTTTTGTGGGTTTGGGCCCCGTGTCAGACTCTGTGCTTGCCGCAGAGCTTGCTTGGGATTCTGTCTCCCTCTCTGCCCCACCCCTGTGTGCTCTCTCTCTCTCTCTCTGAAAATAAGCTTAAAAAAAAAAAAAAAGCATGAGTTTTACATTTTAAAGTTCTGTGAACACACACACACGGAAGACTATGCAACAAGAGTTTTATGTGGCCTGCAAAGCCCTACTATCCAGCCCTTCACTGCCCTTTTAACAAGGCCAACCTCTATGCCGTCACTAATGCCAAGCCTAGTGCTTCTGTAGTCTAGACTAATGTAGCCTAGACTAATGCCAAGTAGGAGATGAGCCTGACTTATTCGAACATTTTGGTAAACATTAGATTTTCCAGGTCCAGTGTGTCTCAGGTTGGATTTCCTAGGAAGCAGACATTGAGATGAGTTTAGTGTGCAGACTATTCACTTAGGGATGCCTTGTGTATCAGCACCTGCAGAGGATGGAGGGGGGGTCTAGTGGACAGAGCAAGAAGCCAAGCTGTGATGCAGGCCCAGCAGTAGATCAGCCAGTTCCACGGGGAGCTCAGGAACCAGCACGTGACCTCACAGTGCTCCTGAGTTGGACTAAGATTTCTGGGCCCTTATACTCCTGCATCAATTGGCTACTGGATGTTGGCCACCTGGGAAGGGGCCAGACCTTGGCGAGGTGGGTCTCTGGAGCTGAGGCAACCCCCAAAGGGACTGACAACTGAAGGCTGGGCAGACAGCACATCTTTTGTTGAAAGGGCACCTGGGAAGTACATTACTGTGGCCACAACTCAGTACAAATATCTTAGGGCCATGAGAGTGCAATCTAGTAGGTTATAAACTTCTTACCAGAAGGAGTGATTTTTAAAAATCTCTTTATTCCCTAAAGTATATCCCCTTAGCATAGGCTCCAATAAGTAGTATCTAGTGCGTATATATTCAATAAAAGGGGTAATGGATGGATGGATGGATGAGATGAATAAATTATGTAAATTTAAGCACAGGACCTTGTCTTCTAGTGTTTTGGTTTTCTTTTCATGGTTCTTTCCTGCTCTCAATTCTCTCCCCCAACCTAATCTGTTTTAACTCTAAAAATCTCCTAGTGATAAGATGCTAAGAACAATGATGTTCAAAAATATGTGTGCAATGAATGAAAAATGGATCCATGACAGAACAGAATTTTGTGTATTTTTTAAAATTTAAATCCAAGTTAGTTAACATATAGTGTAATAATAATTTCAGGAGTAGAATTTAGTGAATCATCCCTTACATATAACACCCAGTGCTCATCCCAACAAGTGTCCTCCTGAATGTCCCTCACACCTTTAGCCCATCCCCCCACTAACCATCCCACCAGCAACCCTCAGTTTCTTCTCTGTATTTAAGAGTCTCTTATGGTTTGTCTCCCTGTTTTTATATTATTTTCTTCCTGTCCCTTATGTTCATCTGTTTTGTATCTTAAATTCCACATATGAGTGAAATCATAAGATATTTGTCTTTCTCTGGCTTATTTAGCTTAGCATAATACACTCTAGTTCCATCCACATTGTTGCAAATGGCAAGATTTCATTCTTTTTGGTCACCAAGTAATATTCCATATTGTATATATCCCACATCTTCCTTATCCATTCATCCATTGATGGACATTTGGGCTCTCTCCATACTTTGGCTATTGTCAATAGCACTGCTATAAACATTAGAGTGCATGTGCCCCTTTGAATCAGTACTTTTGTATCCTTTGGATAAATTCCTAGTGGTGCAATTGCTGGGCTTCAGGGTAGTTCTATTTTTAATTTTTTGAGGAACCTTCACACTATTTTCCAGAGTGGCCGCACCAGTTTGCATTCCCACCGGCAGTGCAAAAGGGCAGAACAGAATTTTAAATCTAACTTAAAATTCTGAACACTCCAGTATATCTTATAATTTTATTCTTCATGAAACTCTTCTAAAGCCTCTACTTAAAGATTTTTCAGTCTTTATTAAAAACTAATTCTTACTTGTAAGGAAAAAGAAAGCAAAGTATATAGGGGTACCTGGCTGGTTCAGTCAGTAGAGCATGTGACTCTTGATCTTAGGGTTGTAAGTTCAAGCCCCACATTGGGCATAAAGATTACTTAAGAAATGTAAAATATAAAAGAAAACACAAAAAACAAAGTGTATAAAGTAAAAAACCTAAGTCTTCCCTTCCTAATTTTATTAACAGCATGTTGTATGTCCTTTCAGATTTTTTAAATGTAGATGCCATCATTTCATTATATGTAAATGTGTTGTTTATTTATTTGTCTAAAATGGACTCATTAACTTAGATCATTTTCCCCCCAAAAAAGCCTATGACAGACATCTTGAGGTTACTATATCAAAGACTGTTGGCATTTCAGAAATTGCCCTGGATATTTCTGATAACCTCAGCCCTAAGAATTCATTAATGGTGATTTAAATGGAATTCAGTTTCTAAAGTTCACTCTCCTGGATCCCTTACTTTTTAGATATCCTGGGTTTGGAAGGTGAGTCAGGGTGGAGAAAGAGCTACCATGAACTGGCCTGAGGGAGAGAGAGTGGTAGTGTTCTTAAAATCCTGCGTGAGCCAAGATCAGGAGACGGTACATTCATGCACACTTGGAGTCGGGTGGGTCTTCTTCTCATAGAAAGATGGAGGGAATGTGATAGTACAGAACGGAGCCCTCTCTGACAGACTTAGAAACCTCCGGTTCTGGAAATGTTCTAAGGCACATATCAGTCAGTCGGGTGTCCAAATGTCACTGGCTCTTGCAGGCTTTATGGAGCACAAGTATCAGTAGCCCTTGCTTCTGATACTTTCTAGGAAACCAGAGCCCAAGAAGCTCTCTGCCCTGAGGAGCCAGACCCCGAGGTCCCTGCCATTGCTGCCTCTTGAAAGACCTCTTCCCAGCATCCAGTTCTGTTCATCAGGAGCCCTGGAGAGGGACGTACTGCTGTAGAATGCCACCTTGTCCTCCCTCCTTCCAAAGGCTGTTCTTAAAATGAGCTCAAACAGGAAAATAATAACTGTGATGGACTTGACCTTTGAAAAAGAAACATTAGGTCCTGTTTCTGGTAGCTGGGAAATTCAGCACTACCAACAAAATTGTGTAAGTCCCTGACAGCCAAGGGGCCGGGAGCTGCAACTCTCACCAATACAAATGAGATGCAGGCAAAGGCAAATTAAAATATTATCTTGTGGACGCTTCAGCTTTATTTCCTGGGGATTTGCTGTGTGGAGTTGCAGACTGTTTTCCTTCTTCTCCACGGCCACAATGCATTAGATTCTGAACAGGAGACCTGGGTCACGACAGGCTTTTGCCCCTTGGCCAGAATTAGACTTTAGGGAGGAAGAGACAGTGTGGTCTGTCCTGGGGCCTTGGCTTGCCAGGCAACAGCACAGATCAGTTTCTGACCAGGAAAGTGGGCAAAAGTAGATGAACCACAGAAGAAAGAATCCTCGAACATTTATCTACCACTACATCCATCCCAGGCAGAAGTAATTTTCTGCACTTTTTGTTGGTAGTTCTTTTGAGATGCAAAGAAACAAAGAACAACCAATTGAATAATAATGATAAGAAACAGACAGTGACCATTTATCCCAAAACATGGGTGAAAACTAGAGGAGCCCTTTATAAACCGAGTTTCATAATAGGCAGCAGATTTCTTCCTTCCGTGGTGGCACACTAGGACAAGTGGATCACCATACTTGTTGAGGACAGTTAAAAAAGCGGGGCAAAACCATTTGTAAAAATCTGCTCGAAGGCATTAGAGAGCTAGTAAGGCGGGAAAGAATGACCAGGTTAAGACTCAGGAGAAGATAGAACCCAGAGCAATGGAAACCCAGTGGTCCTGAGGTTCTGCCAACTGCAGAAGAAATGTGAGAGGCTGAGAAGCTAAAGCGGGCTCTGCTACTCTTACAAGACACGGGGTGGGGGCGGGGGCAAAAATCAGAGTCTAATGCTTCCCCAGGTAAGGGAGCCCAGGAAGCCTTCAATAATTTGGGTGATACCCTTAAATATCTGTATCCTGGAAGTAAAGATGACCAGAAGTAAACTAAGTCTCTGACAGTCCAAAACCCAGCTTCAAATCCTCTCATCCTGGATTTGGATGAAGAGGATTACAGATTTCTGATGTCCCTAGTTATCATCCAGAGGCAAAGATAAATCCTTTTGAAGGAATAACAGCATCTTTTTTTCTTTTTTCTGAGAGAGAGAGAGTGAGTGAGCGCATAAGTAGACAAGTTGAGGGAGGGCCAGAGTGGGAGAGAGAGAAAGAGAGAGAGAAAGAGAGAGAGAATCTTAAGCAGGCTTCACAATCAGTGCAAACCCCTATGTGGGCCTCCAGCCCATGACCCTGAGATCCTGACCTGAGCTGAAATCAAGACTCGAACATTCAACTAACTAAGCCACCCAGGCACCCCGGAATAACATCTTCTTAAACTCCAAATTTTTCTACAATTTTTCTAACCCAGTTTCAGGCTCTCCATCAAAACTAACCAGGCACTTGAGGAAAGAAAATATACAAATACAAATTAAAAGAAACAACACACCTCCAGGGAATCCAGACCATGGAGATATTAAGAATACAACCTGAATAACTTTCTCTGTCTTTAAATATTATTATATAGTATTTGTAATGGCTGTAGAAGAGTCCATTGTGTAACTGCCTTCTAATTTATTTAGCCATTTTCCTATTGTTGGACATTTGGATTGTTTCCAAGTTTTAGAAGTAATAAGTAATTCTTATGAGCATTCCTTCACACTTGATTTTTTCCTAAGGATATTTTCCTAGAGGTATAGTTGGTAGGTCAAAGGCCTGATGAAATATTACGTTTTTTGATTCATATTAGCAAATTGCCTTCCATTAAGGGTATATCTAGTTGCTTTTTAACTGACCGGTATAAGAGTATTGGGGATATGTAAAAATAGTTTTAACAGTGTGCATGCGACTGTGGTCGCACCTGGAGAATTATACTCAACGGTGAACGAGTGTGTGGAATTCACAGAAAAGAAGTAATTTTTTTTTTTTTTAAATTTCTAGAAGAGAGAGAGAGAGAGACAACGTGAGCAGGGGAGGGTCAGAGAGAGAGGGAGATACAGACTCTGAAATAGGCTCCAGGCTCCGAGCTGGCAGTCAGCACAGAGCCTGACGCGGGGCTCGAACCCACGAACCGCGAGATCATGACCTAAGCAAAAGTCGGGCGCTTAACCAACTAAGCCACCCAGGTGCCCCAGAAAAGAAGTAATCTTATGAATGTGTCTTAGGGAGAGCCTCGTGGAAGGGGTGAAGTTTGAGGGAGGCCCCAAAAGCAGGTAATTGACTGGTCCAGAGGTCAAGGAAACTTTTTATGGAGGAGGTGATGGGAAGCAGGGACCTGACTGGAGGTGTGTCCGAGTGGCTGGAGGGGAGAAGGTGCTACCCACTGCCAAGTGGTGCAGGACCAAGCTGGCTTTAGGCTGGAGGGAGAAGGGATACCCAACTCATGCTGGACTGGTAGCAGCATCGGGCTCTGCAGCAAAAGGCGGAGGCTTGAATGAAAGAGATACATCACAGCCATCAAATGTCCTCATTTGATGCCCACACGTGATTCTTCAGAAACAGACAGAAATTGGGGTTTCTATCCTTTTCATTTTATTAAGGAAAAAAAAAACCCAACCCTGCCAATTTGCTACATTTTCTTGGAAGGATAATAAAGATAAAACTTTCTTCCTCTCTCAGCAGAATGGAATTAGACTCACCTTGTTACAGATTGTGCCGCTACCAATTAAAAAGAGAGAGAAAAGGAACTCTGCCGAAACACTCTCCACTTTCCAGCGGCTCTTAGTTAATCCCTGTAAATTCCCCAAGGGCCTTAAGCTAAATCGACCACCAGATATTGAAAAATAAAAACAAACTGTTAATTAAAGGGATTGCAAAGCATGCCTTTCCTTTGCTGTAGGCAAGGGGTGGGGGGTGGGGCCCAGGAATGGAGACATTAGACGCGACCCCCTTTAAAGGTGAGGAAGAAAGACAGGTTTAGGGAGCCTTTCTTTCTTTCTCCAGGGATTTCAGAGCCGAGATTTGTAAAGACTCCTAGAGTAGCAGGCCGGCAATGGCTCTTGTTAAAGCAGGTAGGGGCCTCATTAGAGACGGGTGGAAGCAGGCAGTCTCCCTGCCGAGGGAAGGTGCAGTGGGGCCTGAGCGGAGCAGGTGGCGCAGAGACTTGTGCATTCCAGGACTGTCCCTGGTGTGGGATCCGCCTGGGGAGGGGAGGGGATGCTCTGCCCCAAGCGCCGGGTCCTGGATGTCTGAAGCCAGAGGGGTCACGGTGCCAGGGCACACTCACCTCCAGGATCAGGCTGCTTAGCCTGTCACCTAAACGCACAGCCACGGTCTGCCCTGAAGAAGCCACCTCTCACTCACTTTTACGGAGGCGTGAGGAAAAGGTGGCATCCGCCGGGGCAGCCGTGACCTCTCCCCTGCCTGCCCCAGGGTGCCGCACCCCGTAGCCAGGATTGTGTTCCTGACCTCTGTCCCCCTGCGCGGCCTGCATTGAGGGGAGTGTTGCTGAATCCAAAAGCAGGACTTTGTGGGGGGGATGTCAAGAAATGGAATCTTGGATTTTTTAACTTTGGACTTGGCTGTTTTGCTTTAATTACTAAACGAACCTGAGGCTTATGAGTGACAGAGTCACACTGCCCAGGTTACTTTAGGTGATTTGCTTTTCCTCTTCAAACCTGTCTCTGTAAAATGCGGCTAAGAATAGAGTACACTTCAAAAGGGGTTGTATTAGGTGACAGGATGCCCTTCACCAGGCAGTGGCCTGGCACGCAGAAAGGGCTGGCAAGTTAGGTTTCAGTCACACTCCTGAGTTCAGGAGAACTGTAGCCCTCCGTTGTAGTCAGAGGTTGAGCAAAAATTACACGCTTTTTATTAAAAGAAAAATCTTCTTTTAAAAATAGGTTTACAGCAGACGTGGCTCTTCTGGGCCACAATGCCGTGTCTGAATCCGAGCGGGAGTGGGGTTCAGAGGAAGATAGGCATGCAGTCATCTGCAAGCCTCTGGCCATGTGAGTGTCACCCAGATGAAACCAGTCCCCAAAGAAATCTGAGGAGCTGGATTTTATCACCTATTTAGTGCCCCTGCTGCTCTGTTCGGGTCTTATTTCCCTGATTTTCTCTGGCTCACACATGTGTGCTTTGGTGGTAATCTTGACCTATGTGGGAAGCCTGAAAAATAATGATGTGGGCACCAAGATGGAATACATCTCCACAGGATTTTGGTCAAGGGCACTCTTCGCTCCACCAGGCTCCACACACCAGGATTTAGAGACCTGTGCTTTCACTTTGCCTGACTCAGGATCTAGTCACTGTCCTTTAGGGGACCAGCCTTCCCCATGGGTACTGCCCCGTGCTGTGGGGATTCCGACTCCGACCATCAGAGTGACTTCCACCATGGAAGGGAGTGTGGCTTCATCAAAGGGTCACCAGGAGCCCTGGCCTTGTGCACATGAGCCATCACTCAGGAGGCAGTGAGTCTTGGAGGCCATGGAGGCTCACAGGAAGGCTGGCCATCTCTGCTTGGCTCCGGGACCCAGGCTCAGCTTAAACTGCACTAGGCACAGCCCGATGGTGGAGCACACAGAGCCTCCCTCCGCCGCCCTGGGGTGCAGAGGTCACTTCTGCGTGGCCAACCTTCCCCTTCAGGGGAAACGGAATGTTTGGGGTGTGTGTGGAGAGTGATCCCTGTTTCTGAGGGTCACGCAGAATCCTCTCTGACTCTCCAGTCAAGGCCATCACTTCCCAAACATTTGCCAGTCTTCCCCCAACCCCTCTTACTATCCCCTTTCTCTTTCTGCATCCTTAAGATAGTCATCTATTTTGGGGCACCTGGGTGGCTCAGTCGGTTAAGCGTCCGACTTCAGCTCAGGTCATGATCTCACGGTTCATGGGTTCGAGCCCCGCGTCGGGCTCTGTGCTGACAGCCAGCTCAGAGCCTGGAGCCTGTTTCAGATTCTGTGTCTCCCTCTCTCTCTGACCCTCCCCTGCTCACTCTGTCTCTCTCTCTCTCACACACAAATAAGTAAAAACATTAAAAAAAAAAAGATAGTCCTATTTTGCTAAAAATATGTTAGTAACTGATATCCTAGAAAAGAATGAACAGGATAGGTCATAGTTTGATGCTCTGCATCTTAAAATTCACATCCAGTTTGCCAGGTCCCGGGGTGGGACGGGGGGAGAATGCTCTTCAATGTGGATGGTCGGCCAAGGTGCCCAGACAGAGGCCCTGGCTGAGGGAAGCCAAGGAAACGTCCACCCTATCAGCCCACCTTCATGTAGATTATTCCCCCCTTCAATTTGTAATAATGTGCTCACATTATTCCTTCAGCCCCCAAATGTATCATTGAATTGTATACAGCATGTCTCCTCTGCTGTGTATGTATTGTATTGGGTTTTTAATTAATGAATTTTACTGAGTAATAGATGCATATAGTTAGAAACTAAAAACATCCAGGGGGGTGTCCATGAAGAGTAGGCTCCCTTCATCCTGCTCGTGCCACCTACCCCTGAGCCCTTTGCTTCCCCCCGCACAAGGAGCAACCACCATTACCAGTTTTTCTGCATCCTTTCAGAGTTAGCCTACTTCCATACCAGCATGTGTGTATGTATGTCTGCATGCGGGCGCGTGTATGTGTGCATTGCATCCTTTCCAAACCGGAACAGGTGGCACGCTGTAAACAGTGCACGTACTGATATTTTTTAAACATTTATTCATTTTTGAGAGACAGAGACAGAGTGCAAGCAGGGGAGGGGCAGAGAGAGAGGGAGACACAGAATCTGAAGCAGGCTCCAGGCTCTGAGCGGTCAGCACAGATCCCGACTCAGGGCTTGAACTCATGAACGTTGAGATGATGACCTGAGCCAAAGTCAGCCGCTTAATGGACTGAGCCACCCAGGTGCCCCACTGATTTTTTTTTTTTCACTCAACACTTTATCTTGGAGCTTGTTCCATGTCAGAATAATCCACCTCATTCTGTTTGCTGTAATTTAACCAGTCCCCTGCTGATGAACAGTTGTGTTGTTCCTAATCTGTTGAAATTATAAGCAAACTGCAGAGAATATCCTTGTGTATATTTCTCTGAGTAAAATACATGTACTGTGATTGTACCTGTGGGTTAAAATCCTAGTATTAGATTGCTGAATCAGAAGACATATATATGTTCTTCCTTCCTTCCTTCCTTCCTTCCTTCCTTCCTTCCTTCCTTCCTACTGAGGTATAGTGACATACAATATTACATTTAGTTTCAAGTGTACAACATGGCGATTTAGTAATTCTGTGCATTTTGCAGTGCTCACCACAATAAGTGTCATCACCATCTGTCATCATATAAAGTGATTACAATATTTTTGACCATATTTCCTATGCTGTGTTTTTCATCCCCATGAATTGGAAGTTTGTATCTTTTAATCCCTTTCACCCATTTCACACACACACACACACACACACACACACACACACACACACCCCTTCCCAACTGGCAACTATCAGTTTTTCCTGTGTATTTATAGGTCTAATTCTGCTTTTTGTTCGTTTTTTCATTTGTTTTGTTTTGTAGATTCTACATGAATGAAATAATATGGTATTTGTCTTTCTCAGTCTGACTTATTTCACTTCTCATAATACCCTCCAGGTTCATCCATGTTGTCACAAATGGCAAGATCTGAACCTTTTTATTGTCTTTATAATATTCCATCTTCTCTATCCATGTGTTTATCAGTGGACACTTGAGTTGCTCCCATATCTTCTCTATTGTAAATAATGCTGCAGTAAACATAGGGATGCCTGTATCTTTTTTAATTAGTGTTTTCATTTTCTTTGGGTAAATACCCAGCAGTGGAATTACTGAATCATATGCTATTTCTTTTTATTTATTTATTTATTTTGAGATTTTGAGAGAGAGAGAGCGCGCGCGAACACACGGAGGAGGGGCAGAAAGAGGGAAAGAATCACAAGCAGGCGCTGACAAGAGCCTGGCACACAAGAGTCTGACACAGGGCTGGAACCCACAAACCATGAGATTGTGACCTAAGCTGAAGCCAAGAACAGACACTTAACCAACTGAGCCATCCAGGTGCCCTGAATCATATGCCATTTCTATTTTTAGTTTTTTGAGGAACTTCCATACTGTTTCCCACAGCAACTGCACCAATTTATATTCCCACCAACAGTGCACGAGGGGTTTTTTTTTCCCTTCAAATACTTGCCAACACTTATTATTGCTTGTCTTTTTTGTTTTAGCCCTTCTGACAAATGTAAGGTGATATTTCCTTGTGGTTTTGATTTGCTTTTTCCCTGATGATTTTAGTGACGTTGAGCATCTTTTCATATGTCTACTGGCCATCTGTATGTCTTCTTATGGAAAATGCCTATTCAGGTCCTCTGCCCTGATTTTTTAATTAGATTGGATTTTTAATGGGATTGGAGGGGGTTGGGTTGTATGCATTCTTTATATATTTTGGATATTGACCCCTAATTGGATATATCATTTGCAAATATCTTCTCCCATTCAGTAGGCTGCCTTGTCATTGTGTTGACAGCTTCTTTTGCTGTGTAAACCCTTTTAGTTTAATGTAGTCCCTGTAATTTATTTTTGCTTTTGTTTCTAAGATGTCTTAAATCTTGACATCTGCTTCTTGCTCCAGGTGACTTATTCTCAGATAATTGTTTTTACAGTTTGCTCTAGGAACAGTCTTTTCAAACTGAGCCTTTTTTTCCTTTGAAAAACTCTGTTTCCGCCTACTATGCTCTGCAAAATTCTGGCTTTGCCAGCAGAAGGGTCTCTGTGTCCCCAAACTGAGCGTGCATGTCTTCGTCCTCTTGGGAAGACCCTACATTTTTCTGCACACTGTGGCAAAAGAAGTTGCTTTTGGAAAACTCCTTTTGGTGAAGTACCTTCTTTTTGTAATGGGTGCACTCGCCCTCACCTTCACTTTGTACGGACACAACAATGCCATGCAAAGCTATTCCTTAGCTCCCTCACAAAAGTTTCTCTGGATGTTACTGTCTAATCACTTCACAACAGATTATACTTTAAAATTTTTTCTTAATGTTTATTTATTTTTGAGAGAGAGAGAGCAAGCAGAGGAAGTGCAGAGAGAGAGGGAGGCACAGAATCCAAAGCAGGCTCTGAGCTATCAGCACAGAGCCAGACGCAGGAGTTGAGCTCACAAACCATGAGATCATGACCTGAGCCAAAGTCGGACGCTTAACCGACTGAGCCACCCAGGCGCCCCATATACTTTCAAAGATGGATGTAGCAATGTCTCCCATCCCCCATGCTCTTCTGCAATGTGCCCTTGACACTCTTCCTGTTGAGAAGTAGGATTTGTGTCCCCCTCCCCCTCCCTGGATCTTGGTGAGCTCGTGATTGCTTCTATCAAGAGTATGGCAGCAGGGATGCTATGTGACTTCTGAAACAGGGTCAGAGAAGGCCATGCAGCTCCAGCCTTGTCTTCTTGGAATGCTCACTCTCCAAAGGCCCCCTTTTGGGACCCTTCCTCTCAGAACCTAGCCACCGCCTAGAAGAAACACAAGCCATGAGGGCGTGGTCCAACTCTCAGCTCCAGCTGAGCCACCCTTCCATTTATCCCAGCTCAGGCACCAGACCACCTAGTGAAGAACCCATTCGGGAAGTGGAACCTCCAACTCCAGCTCTTCTAGCCCCTAGCAGTCCAGCCGAGGCCCCGGACATTATAGAGCAGCGATGAACCACCACTGTGCTCTCTCCAATGCGTGATTCCCGGAATCCATGAGCATAATAAATGGTTGTTGTTTTACACCACTAAGTTTGGGATGGTCTGTTATGCCAAGTAACTGGCATATGCCCACACTTCTATCCAGTGCTGTGTAGTCACATGGTGACAGGACTGGCTGGTTCACTCAGAAATGCACAGCCCTCAGGAACCAAACTCTAAACAACAGCCCCTCTCCACCTCTATTTTAGAAGGGAGGTGGGGGGAGATAATAGAAGTTCAGATTTTTCTCTACATATCCATTTGATGATTTGAGAACAGGCATGGGTATTTCAAATTAAAAAAAAGATACTCTAAACCTTAAACATACCGCTCAGATTTGAGTGCTACTTGTACAATGTAGAGTTGCAATTTTTCTTGCAAGCTTTAATGTAGAGGCAAGCTGTTGCCTCCAATCTTGCAGCCATCCACCCCTGCTCTGAAAGAAATAGAACACCCCGTGCCTTCTCTCCCTGGACCCAGCTCAGACTCAGTATCAGATTGAACCACATGGAATCGCCACTTTGTAGGTCATAAATGGTTAAATCTCAGCAATTTCATGTGGCTCTACCTAATATTATATATTTAACCTCCAACTCCTCAAGTCATGTACCGCTGAATTGTATTCTTAAGTCTCAGTTGAAATGGGATGTGCTCCCTGCTTCCCTTTCCTCCCCCAACCCATCTAAATTGGATTATTCTGTATCATAGCATCTTGTCCTTTTGTCCACAGCACTTATCACAATTTGTAATTATATATGTGTTTGTTATTTAATGTCTGATACTCTAACTAGACTTTTATAAACTCCATGAGCACTATACATCACTGTATCCCCGCCCCTGGCAGGAGGCCTGGCAGATCATAGGCACTCAATAAATGTCAGCTGAATTAATAGATATACAATGTGGCTCTTTTCATATGCAGACAATGTTTTTATTCTGTTGCCAGAGTGTCCTGTCCACAGTGGTCCTTGTCATTGTATCTGGATCCAAATGTTAGCTTCTAGAGCAATGGATGGTTCCTAATCCTGACTGCCTGTTAGAAATAACTGGGAAAGGGTGCCGGGATGGCTCAGCTGCTGGAGCATGTGACTCTTGATCTCAGGGATGTGAGTTTAAAACAAAAAAAAAGAAACACCCAGGAAGATTTTAGAAAATACGGAGGGGTCTTTCCTCACATCAATTGAATCAAGGTCTCCAAGGAAATGAGCCAGGCAGGGGTGAGAAACACTCTTCTGGGGGGCAGAGGCCCCATCCACAGTGATCCCCAAGCCTCATGTTGTGAAATCATGATGCTGTTTTGCTCTTGCCTTAGTGATATAGTTTCAAACGACGATCAGACAATTTTGTTCTCAGTCCCAGTAGCCTTCTTTGGGCACATCAAATATTGCCACCAACAGCAAGCTTTTGAGAGCCAAACTAACTTTGCAAGTAGCTGTATCAAGGAGTGGCGTATTCATAGACTCAAACGCTGCCCCCAAATCTACCCCGAAATAAACGTGAAATATAAACTAATAGAGTGCGTGCTTCAAAGCACTCTCCAGCCTCTCCTCTGACAGCCCTCCAGTGCTCTTTCCCTTCCTAGAGAGAAATTCCCAAGCCAGTATTTCAGCTTTCCTTTCTTATCTTTCCAGCTCTTGGAGTTTTTCATAGTCACAATTTAAAAGGAATCTATAGCCCCATCCATTCTTTCTATCCATCCACCTATTTATCCATTTGACTAGAATGTCCACTGTGTACCTTTTACCATGCCCAGGGCCACGTCTTCCCTATAAGAAGGCTGATCAATCTGACTGGGCATAGTCCTGCCCCCAGTAAGCTCACAGGACCAGAACCTGAAACTGGGTACGTGCCATTTTGACAACTTATCAAAAGTGTCATTGGGACACAGTGAGAAAAATGATTCATTAATGGTAGAAGAAATAAAGGGAAGCTTCACAGTGGTGGCATAAACTAGACCCTGATAAGCAGGACTCCGCTGGGTTGGAGAAAATGGGCAAGAAACAAATGCACACACAGAACCTAAAAAAGTAGAATAAACACAACAATCTTGGATGTAATCAAAATAAGTCACGCAGTGGGTAGGTACTCATTAACCCTTTATTTTGAATGTGGCCACCACAGGCCCTCTCTTCATTTCCTATGTATGGATTGTGTTGCGCGTTTGTTGCCCACATTCACACACAACTAATTCCATTTTCATAAACTTTATTGATTCCACCGTGTTCTTTACAGCTACTGATTTTATATACTCTTCTCATCAAACTGCAAGTTGATTATTTCACTCTGTACATATTGTAGTAATTGGATTGCTTACTTTAATGGCACGATAGTTTTTGCACACTGGGCCACTGGCACTGCTGACATAGCACACTCTATCTCACTTTACTGCATTGTTCTTATTAATTCTCCCATAGCCAGCTAAGCTGTTTCTCTTGGGAATTGCCTGGGATGCAGAAAGTCTTATTTCTGTCCACTTTGGTATTCCTAGAGATGAGCAGAATTTTGAATTGGTTTCACTTTCCAGTAAATACAACCCTCCTCATTCCAAGTCAGGGGTTATTGGGTTATCTACTGCCGTATAACAAACCACACCACAGTTTTGTGGCTTCAGAGAACGATTTATTGTGTCTCACAATTTTGTGGGTTGACTGGGCTCTCCTAGATGGTTCTTCTGTTCCATGTGGTGTTTGATGGGGCTGCAGTCATCCGGGGGCTTCCCTAGGATGGAACTTCTAAATGGGCTCAACTACCCTGGCTGGCAATGGGCACTGGCTGTTGACCAGAAGCTCAGCTGGGGCTGTTGACCAGGGCACCTTAGTTCTCCATTTGCTTTCTCCACGTGGCTTAAGCTCCTCAGAGCACGGTCTGGGTTCTAGGAAGAAGCATATCTAGCACACAAGAGCAGACCCGGCAGAGCTCTCAAGGATCAGCCTTGGACATTGCAGTGTCGCTTTTGCAGTCCTTTCAGAGGCAGAAAGTCACGGAGCCAGCCCAGACTTGTGGTCAAAGTGTATAGACTCCACCTGTCAATGAGAAGCCCGGCAAAGCATTTGCAGCCACCTTTAACCCACTGCAGGTGTTTTCCCCATAGACATCAATTTCTTTGACACAGTGTGCCACAAAATGTAGCTCTCACATTGCACAACTGTTGCACAAATGTACAAGTCCACTGCGTTTCTTAGAAATAAACTGAAAGGCCAGCACTACCCCCTCCTTTAAAAAATATATATCTTACTACTATGGAGAATAATCAAGTTCCGGAACTATGTTTCTGTGTGTACATCTAGTGCACTGCTTTTATGACCATTGGCCAATAAGCATGCCTGCATTTCACTTTTTCATTTATATATTTTGTCATATTTGCAATGTTGGTGAAATAATGCTTTTGAAGAATCTTTTGTGACCTCTGATCAAAAAGGGCTCTTTTTTGATCTATCCACTTGGATAACCCAGTCTGGCACTATTGATACAAAGATGAATGAGACAGAGCCCCAGCCTGCAGTGACCTCCTGAGCTGAGTACCCACAATGTACACAGCTTTGTATGGACACGCTGAACAGTGATGAGGCCAGTAATGGTATAAAGCAATGGGTAGGGGAACACAGGTCAAAGGGCAGTCACTTCTGCCTAGGAGAGTCAGGGAAGGCTTTGCAGAGTGTGTGGCCAAGAATGGCAAATGCCATGGGGAAGGGGCAGCAGCGAAGCTGAGAAAGGTGGGTTGGGCAGATTATGAAGAGCATCAAATGCCGCATTTGACTGCCTACTTTAAGCAGTAGTGAGAGGCCATAGGCTTCTAACAAGTAGGTGGCAATGACTTGAAGGATAACACTTTTGGCAGTATGGGGTGGGAACCAGAGGAGAGTGTTTCAGAAAACATCTTATAGAAAAAGCACAAAGATATGAGAAGAGGAGGCGTATCTGAAAAACTCACGAATGGGTCAATATTGCTAGAGAAGTGGAAGTGGCCCAGGAAAGCCAGTGGTGGCCCACAAGGCCATTCTAGGTGTATGCCCAGGCCACCCCCACCTTGACCCTTGTCTTACTGGGGTAGAGAAGTCACAGAGCCCCTGGCTGCTATAACTCTTGGCTCCCAGGGGAAAAAAAAAAACAGAATTAAGATTTCAAAGTCTTTTATAATCTGTAAAGTTGTGTGCTAACAGTATTATTGCCATTACAATGAGGTCTAGAATTCTAGAAGTCCTTGGGGGTAAGGAGCCTGTGTATTTTTAATTTCCTCTAAGGCACTTGGCACAGTCTTTGGTTAGATATACGTCCTCAATAAGTAATAATGTGTAACAAATAGTAATAATGTATAGTTTATTTAATATCTCTGTTTACTCCTTCCAAGCTTTGGGGTAATTTTTCCTCCAACCCTAGGGGTCTGTGGACAATTTTCAAAGGTACACCAAACTTCAAGAATTTTTTGTTAATCTTTTCCTTTCCATTTTGGAATTTTAATACAATAGCCACTGACCATTAAAGGCCACATATTATGAGAATGTAGGGTCAAAATTAAAGATGAGAAATTAATGGGACAATGAGACACCAATTCACACCCACTAGGGTAAGTATAATAAAAAAAGACAGGTAATAACAAGTATTGGTGAAGATGTGGAAACATTGGAAACCTCATACACTGCTGATGGAAATGTAAAACGGTGCGTTTGAAAAGTTTGGCAGGTCCTCAAAATATTTAACACAGAGTTATCATGTGACCCGGAAATTGTTCTCCTAGATGCGTATCCAAGAGAATTGAAAACGCACGTTCACATTAAAACTTGTACATAAATGGTCACTGCAGTATCAATGATAATAACCCAAAAGTGGAAGCAATCCAAGCTGATGAATGGATAAGCCAAATGTGGTATATTCCAAATGTGGCAATGGAATAGTCTTCTGCCATAAAAAGGAATGAAGTACTAATGCATGCCACAACATGAATGCACCTCGAAAGCATTATGCTACATGAAAGAAGTCAGTCATGGAAGACCACGTATTGTATGATTTTGTTTATATGAAACATTCAGAAAAGGCAAATCCATAGAGACAGAAGGTAGGAATAGTGTTTGCCTGGGACCGTGTGTCAGGTGAGGAGCAGGTAGGATGACCGCTAAGGGGTATGGATTTCATTGGGAGGTGATGGCATGTTCTACAATTCATTGATGGTTGTGTACCTCTGTAAATATACTGAAAACCATTGAATTTTACATTTTAAGTGGGTGAATTTTATGGCATGTGAATTATATCCCAATAAAGCTCTTTTAAAAAAGAAAATATTGTGAAGAGAGATTTATAAGCATTTCACCTTTTGTTGGTGTCTGTTTGTCTTCTAGTTCTTTATTTTCCTTTTTATTTTTAAAGTTTAATTTTTGAGAGAGAGACAGAACATGAGTGGGGGCAGGTGGGTACAGAGAGAGAGAGGGAGACACAGAATCCGAAGCAGACTCCAGGCTCTGAGCTGCACAGAACCCGACGCGGGGCTCACACTTAAGAAACCATGAGATCATGACCTAAGCTGAAGTCGGACTCTTAACCGACTGAGCCACCCAGGCGCCCTGGTCTTCTAGTTCTGATCAGCCCTTCATGACGAGCTCCTCAGTCCCAAGCCTGAACTTGTGACTCCTGCTACAATTCTCTCCCTGTTCCTGCAAAGGGCTGCCTACATGGTTAGCATCACCCTCTCAGCCTTCCTTCTTTTCCCAGAATCCTTAGTGGGCCATTCCCCACTTCTGCAGCATTACCTTGGTCCCTCAGGCTCTGTAAATCACACTCTCCATTCCACCCTCTCACTTTAAAGTGATCTGAAATACTTTGTATAAAGGATGAGGCAGCACATAAAAATAACTAGTATTGTACCGATTTGTCTCATCTGGTGGTTTGGGGGAATACATATTTGTGAAATTCCAGCCAATGTGAAGAGCCTCAGAAAATTGCCTCTCATCCAAATGAAAGAGCTAGATTTTTTATTTTGTTTTATTGATCAGTGAGGTAGGCGCAATGATATTTTACCTCATAGTTTTTCTGCAGGAGTGACATCCGCCCAGCCCGCCGAAGCTGCCAGGCCAACTAAATGAGCGCGAGGCAGCCACAGAGAAGGCAGGCTCTCTGGATTCATGGGCCCGCCGGATCCGCATCTCCCCACACTACAAATGCGGCATGAGGTATCCGACTTACTGAGAAAGCACTTGGTTGCAGACAAGTTGAAAGAGCCTGTTTGACAGGTGAAGTCAGACCATTCTGATTTTTACATAAAGATAGTTAAACATTGTCTTGACAGGTTTATTCTAATTTGGTAAAGGCCATAATTTTATGGGATGGTAACTGTTTCCTTGCAGTCATGATTCCTGCTGTTACTCTTACATTTTCTTCTAATTGGCAGATTGATGGGCTCCCAGGAATTTGCTCAAAAACCATTTGCGGAAGAAGAAAGACGAATCAGAGGGGGGCTTACTTTGCCCCCTGAAATACTGCTTCTAATAATGTTGGTAAGGGGGCTATTTTTACACACAGTTTACAAATGATTTCTGGCATATTAATGGATTTTTGCTATTTAAATTTAATTTGGACGAAATGTGCTTTGTTTAAAAGTCAAATCCTACTACAAGGCTTCTAAAGAAAAACAGCAATCCTTTTTCCCCCAATCCCCTCCCCTAATTCCTGCTTCCATGAGATTCCAGAAAATCCCTTTGCATCTCTTTAGCTGTTCTTCCTGGTATTTCCTTCATATTTCTTTTTTTTAATTTTTAAACATTTGTTTTTCATTTTTGAGGGAGAGAGACAGAGCATGAATGGGGGAGGGACGAAGAAAGAGGGAGACACAGAATCTGAAGCAGGCTCCAGGCTCTGAGCTGCCAGCACAGGGCCCAAAGTAGGGCTCGAATCCACGAACCGCGGGATCATGACCCGAGCTGAAGTCGGATGCTCAGGCGCCCCTCCTTCACATTTCTAAATAAAAATATTATATTATCTCTTTATTTTTCAGCTCTAGATATTACTCATTAATCCAACAGCCATCACCACTCACTCAGCTCATGCTTACTCAGAATTCCTCATATCCACACATCCCTCTCCATTCATGATCATCCCTCCACAGGAGGGAGGGAATATCTGAGAATGTTCTATGTACTAGAGACTGGTGAGGCCCCGGGCCATGACAGGTGTAAGATGTGGTCTGTCTTCAAGGAGTTTACAATCTGTAAACGGGAAGTGTATAAAACCCAAGTTAGAGATGCCTATGCATCTTCTAGATCTCTACCTCTCTAGAGGTAGATCTCACAGGTTGGGTTCTCCAGGAAGCAGCCTCTGAGGTGGAGATTAATGCACAGGAAGTTGATTGGTGGTGATGGGGGTGCTCTTGTAGCCAACACCGAGGAAAGGAAAAGGAAGGAGGACTAGGCAAAGGGAGCAGTTGACGCCTGATATGGTCTTTGTGGCAGCCTCATCCGACACTAAGGGGCATTTTGAAGCTGGGACAACTCTTCCAAGTTGTCCTCGAGTTGGAGCTTGGGGGCCAGGGCTTCATACCTTCATGGGCCAGTCATTGGATACAGGCCATCTTAGGAAAGGGGGTGACCTTGGACAAAGCTCCCTTTCAGAGAGGCAATCCCTGAGGGCTCCCTGCCAGTGGCACTCCCAAGATTTGGAAGGGTCAGGCCTTCTTCCTTGAGGGGGCATGTGGCTAGAGGAGCCTTCTGGCATCCACCAGATCCACAGACTTAATTTAAGCATAGTCTTGAATACCTCAGTGAAAAATAACAGTCAGGGGTTGCTTGACTGAGTAAAGAATTCAGGAAGAGTGAGGTCATCTTTCACTCCTTCATTTTATTACATGCTAACCGAACAGTCAGACTGTGTTAGGCACTGGATTAAAAAAATGATAAAATTCACAAGCCCTGCCTCAAATAAGCTTACAGTCCGATAGGGGGTACCAAAAAGTAAGCAAACACCATAATACAGTGAGAATAATAAACCAGAGGATTATAGACTAACAGTGCATTTTCAAAGAAGTTTTAGGACATGATAAAATGCCAAATAAAAAAAAGAGCATGCACGCTGTTTATACAAATTTGCTTAAGCCCTCATTTTCCAGCACACATTTTTGTTAAACAGATGCTAAAAAAAAAATCCCTTACAATCTGATTTTTAAACTTCTGAATGATTTATTAAAGTTACAGTCACCTAGAAACACCTCATCCACTGAACTGTTGTCAGTCAATAGTCTCTTTCTTTGCAGCATTTGATCTCCTTCCTTTTTTGAGTATGTAAAAGTATATGAGTATATGCCTAGAAAAAAATACTGGAAAGAAATTCATCAAAATGGGGTGCCTGGGTGGTTCAGTCAGTTAAGTGGCCGACTTCGGCTCAGGTCATGATCTCATGGTTCGTGGGTTCAAGCCCCGCTTTGGGCTCTGTGCTGACAGCTAGCTCAGAGCCTGGAGCCTGCTTCAGATTCCGTGTCTCCCTCTCTCTCTGACCCTCCTCTGCTCATGCTGTCTCTCTCTCTCTCTCAGAAATAAATAAAGCATTTTTTAAAAAAAAAAAAGAAATTCATCAAAATGTGAACAGTGCTTGTAAGTCCAAGTTGTTGCCTTATATGTAATTTTTTTTTCTCCTGGAAGCCTTTTTTTGCCCAAAATCTTTTATTGTCCAAATTGTCTACAGTAAGTCTGAGTGACTTTTATAGTGAGGGGGAAAATGAAATACAAGGTGGACATGTGGCAAAGTCATGTGAATAGGGAAGAAGGAAACTCGGAGCAGTGAGGAGGGGAGGAGCCACCTACACCGAGCAGTGAAGGGGAGTTGGCCGGAGGAGGACAGGAGGGGGGTGACCGGTGCTGCCACCTCAAGCAGAAAGCACAAAATTTGCCCCTGCCCCTGGGTGTGAAGAAGCATGTTGGGTGAACAGCAAGTTCAGAAAGGCTGAGAAGCAGGGAGCCCTTGAGTGATAACAGGTGAAGCTGGAAGGGCAAGAAGGGGGCCGATGAGGAAGAGCTAGGGCATCAGGAACCTGACTCCATCTAGAAGCCCGAGTCAGACACGCACACACCGCCTCGCCTGAGCCTGAAAGGACCCTCGCTGGACAAGATGTTGATTCATGTTGTGTGCAACTAAGTTAGAAGCAAGAGCTGATGTAGAATGAAAAGCGTCATGCCCTGATACGGAGTTTCCTGGCCATAGCAAGGCGACCTGATTGGGGCAGGGGAAGTGGTCTGCTGAACACAGAGGGAAGGCGAATCAGAGGTGGTCCGGCTCTCACACACACACACACACACACGTGCGCACACGCACGCCCACCCGTAAGACTCTGGCATCTGCATTTTCGAAAGAAGACGACTAGCAAAGGGCCAGCCCAGGCCCACTTTGCATACTTCACAAGTAATAAGCAAGATGCCAGGTAGCCGCATCCACAGATCCGAGCTCTCCCCAGGTTAACGGTCGGCAGCCTGGGAATCCCTTACAAACACACGTCCGGGCCGGCGCGTTTTGCTGAGCACTTGCCTTACCTTTGCAGAGCTCAGCATCTCTCTGTCTCGTGTGCCACTCGGGCTGGGCTCGCGGGGGGCAGCCTGGAGATCTGCTTCTTTCCAGGGCACCTTGGGTTGCGGCCGCTCTACTGTTTCCTGTGTCCGTCTCGGTTCTGTCTGTGTCTCTGCCGGTCGCTCCTTTTTCTCCCTCACCCGTCCCTCCCCTTCCTCCATTCCCACCAGCACTGCCTCCTGGACTCTTACCCCCCCCCCTTCCCCCCCCCCCCCCCCCCCCCGCAGGTGGTTGCAATATGCTTCTGACTGCACCCCTGCTCCCCTCCACCTGTTCTCCCCCTCCCGCCTGGGCAATCTCCGACCTGTTCAAAACTTGAATGCCTCCGATGCTCTCCCGCAGAATCCAAACTTTCTGCCATTTTTCCGGGTCACACAATCTGGCCTCTGTGATCCAGATCCCACGCCCTCCCACGTGCTGCTTCCCCCCACCCCGAAGTTCTGTCCGAGTCAGAGGCACAGACATAGGAGGATCCCCCCTTCACGGCCTGGTTTAGGTGGTGATTTTTTTTTCCTTCTCTAGGCTGTCGTGGGAAGAATGGGTTTGGGGATTAGACCAGTGTGGGGTTTAATCCTGTAATGGCCTTAGTGAGCATGTGATCTAGGGTGAGATATTCAATCTCCCGCAGTTCCTTGTTTGTAACCCAGGAATCTTACTGTCTCTCTCAGACGGCTCTTATGAGGATTAAGTCCCAGAGGGTCTGTGCAACAGAATGTGGGAGGGGACGTATCCTGGCCTGTCAGCTCTCCACAGAACCTCTAAGGTGCAGACCTTAGGTGACAAGGAACCGCACATTAGAAGAGTGGAACAGGACACATTGCCAAGGACTTAAAAAGAGGGGCTGTGCAAGAGAAGGCCAGAGATTAACCGAACTTCATGGGGCTTAAGTACTAAATTTGCCTGGTAGCCCATCTCACTCGAGGTGAGAGGGCAAACCTCTCTCACGATCGAGGGTGAAGCTTTCCCCTCAAAATACCCCCCTCAAAAAGAAATCTCCCTTGCCCTCTTTCTCAGCATCTAGTTGAAAATTCAGCCTCAACCTCCCTTTCCACAAACAAAGATGTTAGTTAAAATATCACAATGCCACAACACGTGAGCTCTCCGAGGAAGAAAGGTAGCGAAAGGCAGCCAGTTACCACCAGAGCAATTGGGTGGGGGCCAGCGTGGTCGCAGCCAAAGTGTCTTGTTACTCAAAAGCTCTGCTGAGAATTTATTGCCCATCTTCTTCTAGTCAGGGAAGGTTGGCTGTAAGTTTGCCAGCTTGCTCAAATAAAGAGAGGAGGATATTGAACAATTATGGGGGCAGCTCATGAAGTCAGGCACAGCTGGTGTTCATGGGGATTGCAGATGGGAATGGGGAAGCCATTAGAGACCCAGGCAACTTTAACTTTATCTGAGTCTGAAGTGTTGCTTTAGTCTAGACTGGACTGTGTCATACCTGAAATTGGGCCCGTTTTCTTAATGGAAATTGGCCAGGAGAGACAGGCTGACATTGTCCAATGGTTGACAGACTGCCTTTGAAGGGGATAAAGACATTTCTGACATTTTTTACAGTTTATTTATTTATGAGAGAGAGAGCATGAGTGGGGAGGGGCAGAGAGAGAGGGAGACACAGAATCTGAAGGAGGCTCCAGGCTCTGAGCTATCAGCACAGAGCCCGACATGGGGCTCGAACTCACAAGCTGTGAGATCAGGCCCAGGTGTCCCAAGATATTTCTAGATTAAAACCTACTTCATTGGGCCCATGCAGTAAAAAAGGATAGCCAATAATGTAAAAACATTTAGCGCATACATTTGGCATATAAGTGCCCAAAATAAACATCAGCTATACTAATAATGGTTATTATTATTCTAATATTAACACCTGGTGCCTGGCACACAGTATTATTACTAAAGCTATTGTGTGCAGGGGTGCCTGGGTGGCTCACTGGGTTAAGCGTCTGACTTTGGCTCAACTCAGGATCTTACAGTTCATGGGTTAAATCCCCACATTGATCCTCACTGAGCCCCTGCTTTGGATCCTCTGTCTCCCTCTCTCTCAGCCCCTCCACCCCCACTCTCTCTCTCAAAAATAAATAAACATTTTTAAAAATTCTCTTAAAACAATTATTATGAGCATATCTCTCCTTCAACTGGACCAACACTCCATTTGCTGGATAAATTGTAGTAGGTGGGGGAGGAGCAAACCGCATGAACACGGATTCCTCGCCGCCAACAACTAAAACCCACGATGCCCGCAGGAAGCAGTGAGGCTGGGAGAGCTTGACGCCCAACTGTAGAGTGTTCCGTCACTGGTCCCGACCAATGCTAGCGCAGGTATGTGGAATTCCGGACTCTCTTCAGATCTGGTAGAAATCAGGACAAGGAACAGGGGCAACAAGATAGAAGCGAACGAGGAAGAAGGTAAGAAAAAAGACATTTCCAGGTGGCTCACCATGTGCCATCGACTGTGCTGGGCCCTTTGCATTCGCTATCTCATTAAAGAGGTGAAATAAGAAACAAATGCAAACTGTGGTGTGCGTTGCCCCAACAGGACATGAATCGAGGTTTTAAACGTGAAATGCTTGTACAGAGAGCTGTGAGCCTTTTTTCTTCCATTACAATTTTTGTGTAAACATGAAATGACAAGAGTTTAAAGATGGAGCCTCCCTGGGCACAAACATAAGAGTTCCTAATATAATCAAAATCCTCTTATTTATTTTCTTGCCTAAGTGGCTTCTCCCAGGAGGACAGCAGTTGCCTTTCCTTCTTTCTGTGCAGGCCTGGTTGCAAATTAACGTTCTCTGCCATCAAAACAGCTCTACGCACCTCTCTGCCAAGTGTAGTTATCTCATCCAATAATAGGAACAGCCTAGGGACAGTGGAGTTTGAAACCCCAGATCTTAGAAATTCTGAGCAATTAGCCACTCACTTGCAGAAAAGAGCAAAGAAGGGCAAAGCTTCAGTAAAATAAAACCTTGTTGTGACAGCTGTTGTTCTAAATAATATCTCTTTTAGAGTTCTAGACACTTCTCCCAGTGTATAGGCTGGCATGAGTGGCTTGAGGTGATAAGTAGGAGGAAAGAGAAGGTGAAGAATAATTAGCAAGTTCCCGGGTTAAAGGTAGTTCAAGGTGGCGGTATTAACTGGAGAATGCCTTTATTTTCAAACTGGGATCAGGAGATGGAAGCCTAAGAAAAAGTCATAGAAATGTTGCGTTAGAGAGAATTTTACAATTGAGGTATGTCTGAAGCACATTAAATAAATGGTGTCCTACCAGATTAAAGTCATATCTATATACAAGCCTGTAGAATTAAGTTGTACCAACATTAAAATCTGTTGAATTAAATAAGTAGGTTTTTTTTTCTATCTGTGTTTTTTAGCTAGGATATATTTGTCAGTTTAGAAATTGCTAGGGTTGGGGCACCTGGGTGGCTCGGTTGACTGAGTGTCTGACTCTTGATTTCGGCTCAGGTGGTGATCCAAGGGTCATGGGATTGAGCCCCGCATCAGGCTCCATGCTGAGTGTGGAGCCTGATTGGGATTCTTTCTCTCCCTTCTTCTGCCCCTCTGCCCTAGTTACATGTTCTCTCTCTAAAGTAAATCATAATCATAATCATAAAAGAAATTGCTAGGGTGAAAAGTACTGGTTCTATAATAAATGTTTCTTGACATCAATCTTAGGATAGCTGTATCTGGAAAGAATTTATTTCCAGAGACTAAGCTTTAAAAACCCTGCTGGAGATAGGAGGTGGATTTAGTCATAAATGGATCTTACATGATTTGACTCAGTAAAAACTCCATGTGCCCTGTTAAAAGACTGACGCTCTATCTTTCACTACTCATGTTGAATAATTCTAACACATAACTCTCTTGTTGATCTGGCTTTAGGTTTATATGGGAAAATGGGCATCGTTAGCTCACACCTCTTGGGAGGTAGGGCTAAGGGCCTTGGTTAATGTCCCAGATTTGCCCCACGTAGCTCTGGGGGTAACATCTCCCTGGCAGACACGGTTAGCTGCCTACCAGATAGTCACACTCTCCTTGCCCCTCACTCCAGAAACATCATTTCGCCCAGAGCAGCAATATATCCAACTCAGAATAGTGACTTCTCATGATTCTCTTGCAGCCAGGGCTGATACTTCATTTTCTAATTTATTGAATTCATTCTCTTATTACTACTGAGTGAGCCCCTTAATTGCACACATGGTTCTAGATTTCATCCACTATTCTATTAAAAAGCAAATCGTGATTTTACCAAGAATCCAGTGAAATGAGCCAGGCTAACCTACCTCTTGCCCATACCTTCTTGTCCATGTATCTGAAAAGGAGTTGTTCCAGAACCAAACTTTCTTGACATGTGGCATCAAGGAGCCTTGATGTGAGGGTAAGAGTTCTGTTGGAAGAATGAATCAAGGTTTAAATTGGAAAACACTCAATTCAGAAAAAAATTTTAAAGCTTTACAAAATCTCAAATGATGTTCACTGTGGACTGTCTTTTAAAAAATGAAGACCCCAGGATTCAAGAATCATAAGTACTTTACATTTTTAAATACTTTTCTGTGTTTTCCAAATATTCTACAATGAAGATCTACTTCTTTGTAACCAGGGGAAAAAAAGATATTTTTGGAGTACAACACAAAGAGTCAGAGGAAAAAGGAAAGACCTAATAAATATAATTTCCTTCGAGAATAACATTACATAAAATAACATTAATAAAAATAAATATTAGCATTAACGTTTTCATCAAATATGCTCTTGATTGTCATCTGCAGTTTGCTTCTATCATGAGCATTCCAAGTAACTGAAGTTTTTAACGTCCAAGGATTTGATAATGTGCTCTGTAAAATTCCCACTGATCTAATAATTTTTCATTACGGACAGGCAAGAAAAGCCCATTATCTTCAGTGCAGGATTCTGTTTGCAGGAAGAGCCTAAATCATGCGTCTGGAAACAAGAATTGAGCAAATCCAAATAACTCCTGGCTAACACTAGTATGACATTTGGTTAGGGAAGATGTCCCAAGAGAAATGTAAACTATTTGAAAACATCCTGTTACTAAAACTCGGACATGAAAAGAATGACAAACGGACTGGACTCAACAACTTAATTCGAAGCACGCATGACTTTGGCTCCTGTGAAACATTCTTACCACATACTATATGGCATGAGGAAAGATCATTGACATGTATTACTCACCAAAGAACAGGTTGGAAGCAATCAGCACCCTCACTTCCAGCCGGGGAGTTGAGCCCGTGAGTTACAGAACCCTCAATCCTTACTGAGTCTCTTGTCCAGCTTTCCTCCACGGCTCACCCCTGGGGACTGATTACAACCATCTGCTTAAGAGCTATTACTCTGATCAAAAAAATTAAAAGCTACAAATTGCCAAACAGAGGGAATACAAGAACAGGGCGAAACGACCAGCTCTTAAACCACGGTTGGAATGCATAATCTCCACACGGCTTCGATGCATCCAGCTGAGACCTCAGAAGGTGTGGGTCAAGTGTCGAGGGAGTCACAGGCTGAGGCTTTGTTTCCACTGGGGTTGGACTGGTCGATATAGGGGTCCAGGAGCTCCGAGACTGTATGCAAATGTTATCGCTGTATTTTCTCTGCTTGCAGTACAGCCCCATTTGGGAAAATATGTGGAAAGGCTTTTTTGTGTGGGTAGTTTCTTTATTGGCAGATTTACTCTTTCCGGATATTTTTGAGGCAAAGGAAGTGTAATGGGAAACGTGCAGCATATTAAGAGTTAGCTACTCTCTTGGAAAAAGTGGAATGATTAAGTGAACACTTTGAAGCATGCAATGTGTGATCAATATGTGGAGAGAGAGGATCAAGACGAGGAAATCTTAACTAGAAAGAGACAAGAGAAGAGGAATTCAGTGTTAACACCACTTAAAAGGCAAGCATTCCTCTGATAATGAACTGTAGCTACAAACCACCAGTGGATTTAATAAAGCCTCTTTATTAAAAAGTAAAGAGATGAGGATGTCTAGGCAAAAAAATTATTAGAGATCATGTCTTAAATGTTCTTGTACTGAAATATATAAAACCATATACAGTTCTTTCTCACGTTCCTGCTTTTTCACAACCAAAACCCAAGAGGTAAGGAAATTGCGGAAGAAATTGTCTGGGACTCAGGGCCATTTCCACATAAAACATAAGCAGACGCCTCAACATGACTGAAAGTTTTTTCTTCTCTCCTTTTAAGACAGTAGTTGCTTTGAGGGTAGGGTCTGATTTATTTTTAATACTGCTCTTCCCCCCAAACACTGTATTAGCCACACGCACATATAAAAGCTCTCAAGAAATACTAGGTGAATTGAATTGAATGGAACTGAATTGTAATAGCTTGGGTTTTTGTTGACATTGTTCTATAAGTCATATTTTTTAGATCTGAGTTGATTATCTCTACCATATGAAGAAAGAGCATTTGATATTTATTACTCACCAAAGAACAGGTTGGAAGCAATCAGCACCCTCACTCCTGGCCTGGGTTCAAGCCAAGTTAGTTACAGAATCCTCGATCCTTGCTGGGTCTCCTATCCAACTTTCGTCCGTGACTCACCCCTGGGGACTGATTACAACCATCTGCTAAAGAGCTATGACTCTGACCAAAAAAAGAAAAGGAAAGGAAAAGCTACAAATTATCAAACAGAGGAAATACAAGAACAGGGCAAAATGACCAGATCTTAAACCAAGCTTAGAATGCATTATCCCCAAACGGCTTCAAATACATCCAGCTGAGACCTCAGAAAGTGTGTGTACAGATTAAAGAAAGATAGAGAAAGAGGACCAGAGAGCTTGGGATAAAGGGAGTGACATGTGGTCTCAATTAAACGAGTTAAACGAGGAAGATGGACGAGGATGGCCTCTAAGTTTCTTCAATGTAAACACATTATGAGCTTTGCCGCATCCTCCCATCTCATTATGGTTTTGAGTTTAGCGTCTCCCAATTCAATCCTCCCTGAAATATTGCATTCTCTATTCGTTCAATCACTATTAATCTAAAATATCAGAATGTCCAGCAAAGAGGGCCTTTAACTATTTCATCTGTTGCTTCTCCCCCCGTTCTTCTGGTCACGATCCAGTCAGCTCCTTCTAGGTGCCCTCTTGTGTTACAGAGCTGGAAGGCCAAATGCTCTACTCCTGGACTCTTTTGAGGTTGTGGTTCTAGAAGTGACTTGGGTTCTTCAATGAGATGCTCTTGCATGGCGATCAGAAGACATAAGGAGGCAGAGGCTATCTTCCTGCAGTAGTGCTGCTTGACAAGCAGATGCTGACAAGTGTGGTTGTAGCAGCCGGGTTCCCCCAGTGTGTGGGGTGGCTGTGGAGTAGCCAGAGCGGGTACAGTACAGTTCCTGGCAGTGTCCTCCCCTCTACATCACAGCTGCCACCGTGGGTGGCCTTGAAGCCCAATGTCCAGGCTAAAGACCACCTCAGTATTCCTCCAGCCCCTCAAGTGATTTTTTTAGGCACCTAATTCCCTGTGTTTCATCCCTTTCTGCTTGACATGCCTGGAGTGGTTTGTTTTTCCTGCACTGAACCCCTACAGACACATCACTCAGGCAAAGTCTACTGGACTTGCAAAGCCTAGTTCAGGTCCTATTTTTGTCAAGAATGCTTCACTGAAGGCTATGTGGGTCTAACTAACAATGACCTCACATCCTGGTCAGATGTTAGACTAGTGCTAGAGGACTCCTTCGGGACACCTTGGATGGCTTTCATTTTTTTTTTTTTCTAGTTAGGGTTTCATGTGAAGATATCCTTAAACAAAGTGTTCCATATCAAAACCAGCATGGACCCACTGGACTACCCTTAAGACAAGAATCTTCTTGCATAGAATGTTATTTCTTGTAAAATACCTGTGATGTTGCAACCAAATGGAGTAGAGACAAAGAATGGGGTTCATTCTATGCTTTCCTTGAGGTGAGGACTTGCACCACCAAGGCCCCCCCCCCCCCCGCCCCAGGCTCCTTTCAGAGACCTGAAACTCCACCCTTCCCATTTCAGGTAAGCCCCGCCTCCTCTTCAGTGAGACAGGTAACAACGGTTCTTCACGGTTGTCTGATTGGAATTTTCTCTGGTTGGTGCGGTCCACGCTCCCCACATTTGCAAATTTGTGCCCCTCCAAAGTGAAACTTGAAAGTTTCTGCAAAAGGAATGTAGTTTATATCATTTTGTACAGAGAGCTGAAGGAAGAAAATTGGCTTCTAGAGAAAGCCTTACTGTGCTCTATCCTATCATGATAAGTAAGCCTCAGAAATGAGAGGTCAAAATAGAAATGCCATTTCTCACCCATAAAGTGGATTGGTTCATTTGACCTACACACAAAACTAATAGTTGTCGGTTTAATACATTTCTTCATAAATGCATTTCTCTGTAAATCTGGACTTGAAATTACCAAAAAAAAAAATTGTTTTTTGGACTGCAGCTCCTATAGCAGTGGAAATCACTTCTCAGTACCCAAAGATGTTATTAAAAGAAAGAACAACAATGATGGTAATGACTCATGTTAACACACCTTTCATCAAAAGTATTTTAATAACGTTTTAGACTCCATGTAGGGATAACATAGGGTGTTTCCAGTCGTCACTGTCTTGGGGTGAATAGAGCAACTGTTCAATGATTAATGCCTGGTGATCATGGCGTCGGGAATCTAATCTCCAAGAGAAATGCTGAGAAGCATAAAGTAAGTCTGGCAGTATTACACATTTTCTAGGGTCTGGGAATTCTGTTTTAAGTATCACGGACTCTTTAAAAGCATCAAGTCAATGTCATGCATGAGCGGGGCTTCCTTGGCTCCTCTCCTCCCTAGCTTGCCGGATCTTTTGTTTGGTCCCAACCCAGAGGAAGACTGTTTCCTTCCAAAGAGGCATCTCCTGTGAGCTTGCATTTAGGTTTGGGATTTAAGTAGCATACACCCACCAAATAACTTAGTCAATGGGCGCTCAGAGGATTGGAAGAATGTAGAAGAATGTAGCATTATTATTATTATTATTATTATTTTAATTAACTGTAATTGCCTTATTAATTCTCATTTGCATAATACTTGGTAAAGCACTTAGCTAATATATAGCCATATTTGCAATTTATTCATCCAGAATATTCCTATTCAGCATTTATATAGCACCTATTGGTTTATGATGCTAATATACTAGATTCATGTTTCTGTAAAGGCTTAAATGAAAGAAGTTGAAAGCCAAGTCCATTATATTACCTTCTTTATATAGAACCTTTCATCATGAAGGATTCCAAATTGCTTTACAAAGTACAGTGAAACCTTTTACAATGAATTCCTAAGGGGACAGCTATAGCAGTGTTAGCTGCGGCATTTCATTGTATGAGCATTGTATTCGGCATTATGGTATTGATGGGGAAGGGGTAGATTTTAAAATCTTACAGCCCCTGGGAACTCAGATTGTGTTATCTGCCAAGGTGTCTACAGTCCAGAGCAAAGGATAAACTGAACTCTGCTATTGACCTATTATCAGACGAGATTTTAGTCTTACAATATAAAGTATGCACAAGGTATATATTTAATGCAAAGAAAAAAACCCACCTTAATACAATAAGTGAGAAATATGTCATATGGGGAGAATCTGCTCATAAATACCAAATATTTGATAATTAACACATTTGCTCAAGAACACAACTTTCCTTCTTAGGAATAGTTTGTTGAAGTGTAATATTCAGAAAAGTGCACAAACCACAAAGTGACAACTCAATAGATTTTCAGAAAGCAAGCTCACCTGTATAACCAGTGTCCTGCTGGAGAAATTGAATGTCACCAGGACCTAAGAGATCCCCATAAGCTTCCTCTTAGTTATTACCCAATACCTTAAAGGGAACTGCTCCCCTGACTTTTAACACAGTAGGTTAGTTTTGCCAATTTTTTTTAAATGTTTTATTTCTGAGAGAAAGAGACACAGCGTGAGCAGGGGGAGGTCAGAGAGAGAGAGGGAGACACAGAATCCGAAACAGCAGGCTCTGAGCTGTCAGCACAGAGCCCGATGCAGAGCTCAAACCCAAGAATCCTGAGATCGTGACCTGAGCCGAAGTCGGACGCCCAACCGACTGAGCCACCCAGGCGCCCCTAGTTTTGCCAATTTTTAAACTTTGTGCAGATGAAATTACATAGTATATACTCTTTTATGATGACTTCTTTTGCTCATTATTGTGTCATAATCCACACAGCTGTATGTAGCAGTAGTATATTCACTTTGATTGCTGTATGAATGTACTGTAGGGGAGGAAAAATATGTTTTTCCTCCACCCCTTTAAGCTCTCTTCTGGGACCCCTGTAAGAAAAGAAAAATTCACCAGAGAAAAGCATCCAAATTTATTTAATGTAAGTTTTGAGTGACACACAAGACTTCATTAGGAAATGAAGATCCAAAAAAACAGTTAAATCTGAGTATTTTATTTATTTATTTTTTATGTTTATTTATTATTGAGACAGACGCAGAGCATGAGTGGGGAAGGGGCAGAGAGAGAGGGAGACACAGAATCTGAAGCAGGCTCCAGGCTTAGAGCTGTCAGCACAGAGCCCGACACAGGGCTTGAGCCCACAAACTGTGAAATCATGACCTGAGCCAAAGACGGATGCTCAGCTGACTGAGCCACCCAGATGCCCCAAATCTGAGTATTTTTATGGTAGGTTTGATGAAGAGTAGAAAGCTTTGGAAAAATATGAAAGGACAAAGGGTAGAAGTAAGTGTGGTAAACTGGGGGAAACTTAGAAGCTGGAGTGACAGGTCACTCAGATTTCTCACTGTGTCTCTGTATTTTTGAAGATAAGGATGCTCCTTTCCTTGGATTTAAGGAGGGCACTTTTCCCATGAGGGTCCTATGACTTGCTTCAGGGGAAGGTCAAAAAGTCCTTCCTGCTCATGCCATTTCAATAATTCCTTCAGCTTGGAACATTCAGTAGGCCAAGGTGCTATATTTTGAGGTAGTGTGTCCTAGACCCCATCTATACTATAATTTGACAAAGAACATATACATAGACTATATAAAGACCTGGAGTCAATAAGGAAAAAAGCAGACAACCAATAGAAAAGGGAACAAAAATGTGAAAAGTCACTTGGATAGAAGTGAAAAGGTGATCCCTCTCATTAATTATCAGGGAAATGCAAATTAAAACTACAAAATACCAATATTCTCCTTAGCAAAAGGGCTAAATGGAAAAAGGCTGACAATACCAAATTTTAGGGTGGGGTATGTCGGGGGGGGGAGTTTCATAGATTTCTGGTTGGAGTGTAAAATGGTACAATTTCATTGCAAAACTGTTTGAGTTTTTTATGTTCAAAAACAAGACAACAGGCCCCAAGTGGAGTCACTAATGCTAAGCTCCACGTGACCAAACTGAGACTTGATTCAAACAGTTTTAACTTTCCCAGAAATGGAATCCTAATCAGTCAATTAGGAATCGCCTGATCAGCACTAGTGAGGTAAGCTGCCTGTCATCATCTAAAAGAGTGTGGCTTTGCAATAACGAACCCACATTTTGCTTAGTATAACTTCCTTGTTCCTGCTCCCTCCACCTATAAAAGTCATTTGTTTTGTACAGTTCTTTGGAGCTCCTTTCCATCTGTCAGACTGGATGCTGCCTGATTTGAATTAATTTTTGCTCAAATAAGTTCTTAACATATTCGATGTGCCTCAGTTTATCTTGTAACACTTATAAAGTCAAACATACACCTATCTCATTTCCATTCCTTTCCTAGATATTTACCCAAGAGAAATGAAAATATACATTCTTATAAATACATGTAAAACTGTGCATACAACTTTATACATAATAGCTCCAATCTGGAAACAATACAAATGACCATCAATAGCATATTAGATAAATAATTTTTTCTTCCTTCCAGTAAATCAAAAATAAGCAAACAGAAGGAAGGCAATAACAAGGATTAGAGCAGCAATCAATGAAATACAGATAGAAAAACAATAGAGAAAAATCAATGAAGCCAAAAGTTGATTCTTCAGAAGATTAACAAATTAGCTAACTTAGATGAAACAGACCAATTTTTGGGGAGAAAAAAACCTACCAAATTTACTCAAGAAGAAACAGAAAACCTGAATAAACCTAAAATAAGCAAAGAGATTGAATTAGTATCAAAAAGCCTCCCACAAAGAAAAGCCCAGGACCACATGGCTTCACTAATAAATTCTATTCAACATTTAAAGAATAATTAATACCTGTTCTTCACAAACTTTTCCAAATAGAAGAAAAGGGAATACTTCTCAAGTCATGTCTGTGTGGCCATATTACTCTGATACCAAAGTCAGATAAAGACATCACGAGAAAACTACAGAGTAACATCTCTTATGAATATAGACCCAAAAATCCTTTCCAGAAATACTAACAATAAATAAAAAGATCATATGCTAGGCTCACGTGTGATTTATCTCAGGAATGCAAGGTTGGTTTAACATCTGAAAACCAATTCATGTCATACAACATATCAGTAGAAAAAGGATGAAAACTATACGTCAATAGAATAGGGACAAAAACCATGCAATCATCTCAATAAACACACACACACAAAAAACCACTTGACAAAATTCAGCACCCTTTCCTTACAAAAAACACTTAACAAACTAGTAATAGAAGGGAACTTCCTCAATCTGATAAAAGGCATCTGTGAAAAACTCACAGCCAACATCATAGTTAATGATGTAAGATTGAATGATTTCCCCCTAAGATAAGAGCAAGACAAGGATGGGGGCACCTGGGTGGCTCAGTTGGTTGAGCGCCGAATTCAGCTCAGGTCATGATCTCACAGTTCATGGGTTTGAGCCCCACATCAGGCTCTGTGCTGACAGCTCAGAGCCTGCAGCCTGCTTCGGATTCTGTGTGTGTCTCTCTCTGCCCCTCCCCTGTTCGTGCTCTGTTTCTCTCTCTCAAAAATAAATAAGTGTTAAAAAAAATAATTTTAAAAAAAGATCTTAAAAAAAATAACAAGACAAGGATGTCCACTCTCACCATTTCTATTCACCATTGTATTTAAGGATGTAGATAGTGCAGTTAAGGAAGAAATGAGACAATGAAATAAAAGGTATCCAGATTGGAGACAAAGAAGTAAAATTATCTCTATCTGCAGATAACACGATCTTCTACATAGAAAATCCCAAGAACTCCACTAAAAAAGCTATTAGAACTAATAAATAAGTTCAGCAAAGTTGCAGAATACAAGATTAATACACAAAACTCAATTGTATTGCTGTATGGCAGCAATGAACCAACCAAAATGATATTGAGAAGCAATTGTATTTACAACGGCATCAAAAAGAATGAAATACTTAAGAATAAATTTAACAAAATTTATTGTTTAGTAAATTTAATGATAGTATAAGTGCAAAGTCCATATTCTGGAAACTACAAAGCATTGCTGCTAGAAATTCAAGAATACCTAAATGAATGAAAAGACATCACATGTTCATCGATCAGCAAACATATTAAGATGCCGATATTCTCAAAATTGATTTACAGATTCAACACAATCCTTTTCAAAATCTCAGCTGACTTCCTAGCAGATGTTGACAAACTTGTTTCTAAAATTCATATGAAAATTCAAGGGACCCAGAGTAGTCAAAACAATCTTGGAAATGAAGAAGAAAGTTGGAATACTCACAAATCCCAGTTTCAGAACTTCCTACAAAGCTGTAGTCATCAAGGTAGTGTGGGATTGGCATAAAGACAGAGGTACAGATTAGTGAATAAAATTGGTAAACCGGAAATAAAGCTTTATGGAAACAAAATAACATAAATAAGAATTTATTTCAATTGATTCTTGACAAAGGTGCCGCGACAATTAAATGGGAAAAAGATTAATGTCTTCAACAAATGGTCCTTGGGCAATTAGATATCCATGTGCAGAAGAATGAAGCTGGACCCCTATTTCACATCATATACAAAACTTAACTCAAAATGGATCAAACCTAAAGGTAACAATTAAAACTGTAAAACTCTTTGAAGAAAACATGGGAGTAAATCTTTGTGACCCTGTATTAGACAGTAGTTTCTTATATATATTTCTTTGACGCACAAGCAAGAAAAGAAAAAATAGATCAACTGGGCATTATCAAAATTAAAAACACTTGTGTCAAAATGATACCATCAGTAAAGTGAAAAGACAACTCACAGAACAAGATAAAAATTTGGCACATCACAGGGTGCCTGGGTGGCTCAGTCAGTCAGACTTCGGCTCAGGTCATGATCTCACAGTCTGTAGGTTTGAGCCCCGCATCGGGCTGTGTACTGACAGCTCAGAGCCTGGAGCCTGCTTCAGATTCTGTGTCTCCTTTCTCTCTGTCCCTCCTCCGTTCACACTCTGTCTCTCTCAAAATAAAATAAAGACATAAAATAACTTTAGTGCATCATATATCTGATAAGACACTTGTATCTAGAAAATATAAAGATCTATTACAATTCCTTTTAAAAAAAAAAAAAAGACAACCCAATGGAAAAATAGGTGAGGAATATGGGTTTTTAAAAATATAATTCATTGGGGGCACCTGGGTGGCTCAGTCAGTTAAGCATCCGACTTTGGCTCAGGTCATGATCTCACGGTTCGTGGGTTTGAGCCCTCGTCGGGCTTTGTGCTGACAGCTAGCTCAGAGCCTGGAGCCTCCTTCAGATTCCGTGTCTCCCTCTCTCTCTGACCCTCCCCTGCTCACACTGTCTCTCTCTGTCTCTCAGAAATAGATAAAATATTAAAGTTTTTTTAAAAATATAATTCATTGTCAAATTGGTTTCCATACAACACCCAGTGCTCATCCCAACAAGTGCCCTCCTGCATTTGGCAAGGAATTTGAATAAACATTCCTCCAAAGGAGATGTGCAAGTGCCAGGAAGCCCATAAAAAAATGCTTAACATCATTAACTACTCAGGAAATACAAATCAAAACCACAGTGAAATACCACTTTACATCAAATAGGATGACTAGAGTAAAAAAAAAAAAAAAGAGAGAGAGAGAATAATTTGTGTTGATGAGGATGTAGAAAACTTAGAACCCTTACACATTGCTGGTGGGAATGTTAAATGATATACTCAGCTTTGGAAAACAGTCATCACATGGTTAAACAGAGTTACCGTAGGATCTAGCAATTCCACTCATAAACATATTACCAAGAGAAAACATATGTTCACTCACAGATTTGTAAATGAATGTTCATACTAGCCAGAAAATAGAAACAATGCAAATGTGCCTCAATTGCTGAATGGATAAATAAAATGTGATAGTTTATACCATGGAATATTATTAAGCAATAAAAAGAAGTACCGATACATGCTATAACTTGTATAAACCTTAAAAAACATTATGCTACATAAAAGAAACCGGTCACAAAAGATCATATGTTATATGATTTCATTTCTTTTTCTTTTTAATTTTTTTTGTTTTATTTATTTCTAAGAGAGAGAGAGAGACAGCGTGAGCAGGGGAGGGTCAGAGAGAGAGGGAGTCACAGACTGAAACAGGCTCCAGGCTCCGAGCTGGCAGTCAGCACAGAGCCTGACGCGGGGCTCGAACCCACGAACCGCAAGGTCATGACCTAATTGAAAGTCGGACGCTTAACCGACTAAGCCACCCAGGATCTATGAAGGATCTATGAAAGATCCAGGATAAGTAAATTTGTAGTGACAGAAAATAGGGGATGAGGGAGGGGGGTGGTTTGGGGGAGTGACAGGTAAGGAGCATGGAGCTTTTTTGCAGGTAATAAAAATGTTCTCAAGTCGATCGTGGTGATGGAAGCACAATTCTGTGAATATACTAAAGTCATTGAATTGTACACTTTAAATGGGTGAGTTGTATAGTATGTGAATTATATCTCAATAAAGCTGTTAAAAATAGCTTTGTTTCCAAATTACAAAATCAATACACATTCTTTGTGGAAAACTTATAAAAGATTGAAAATACAAAAGGATAAAATAAAAGTCAACCATAATTCCACAGATAACAAGAGTTAACTTTCTGGTGTGTATCAAGGACATTCTTTCGCTCTTGTAAAGAAAGGAACAAATTCCTGAACAGTACAGACTCTCAAGAACTTTACTGGCTTTACCGGTTCCCCCAAATCATGCCTTGACATATGACCTTGTTTTCACAAAGCCCTGATATTATAGAAATACGTTCATTCTCTGAGGTGGCTAATAAATGCAGTCAGTTTCACTTTAGCAAGTGAGTTTGAGAGTGAAATCTCTTGGGGCTCTGGTAGAGCAAAACACCCAAGGATAAGTTTTCATGAGAGGTAGAGGAATGGAAAAGTCTAGGCACCTAGAAGGCATTATGGGCTTGGGAGAGAAGGGGAAAAAAATAGAAGGCTGAAGTAGAAGGCTAGGGGCAAGGACGCATCTTTGAAGATGAACCCTACCTATTTCCATGATTTTGCATAGGGCTAGTCCAGGATCTGACAAGAGAGGCATGCCTATAGCCGTGTCTAGTAGACCGTCCTAGCATTCATGTTATTGCTAACAATAAACTCTGCCCTTTGGATGGCAGATTATACTTTCCAGAGATGGCCACATCTACACAATTATCCTATTCCATACACTCTTTTTACAGGGTACCTGACATGTCTCTACCAAGAGATGGAGATCTATATTCTCTCCCTAGAATCTTGGAATGATTGCCTTAACCAATGGAGTGTGGTGGCAGTGATGCTATATGACTTCTGAGACCAGATCAGAGAAAGGATATAACTTCCACCTGGTATCGTCTCTCAAGACATGGCCCATGGAACCCACATGCCATGTTTTGAGGAAACCCAGGCCACACGGAGAAGCCAGACACATGAGAGAAGAGCCTTCAGATGATTCCATCTCTCAGGCTTCCAGTCTTCCAACTTTGAGGAAGTTTGAGGAAGTCACCAACACTGAGGAAGAGAAAAAGACATCCCTGCTATACCTGTCTTGATTCTTCAAAAGGACCCATAAAGTTAAAAAGTGAGGCAAGTGTCAAGGACATTAGACAGATTATTCTTTCTCCTTCCTGAATTTGCTGTCATTTATATTCCCATTTCTAACATTGAGTAACTTCAGTGGTGAATCAGAACGACATAACCACCTGAAGAATCCCACCATCTTAAAAATGTGAATCTAATAGATCTACCATCTCATGTCAAGACATCTCAAGTTGAATCTTAGAACATCTAAATTTCTGTATATCGTAGTGATATAGATTTCTGAATTTCACAGGATTTCCTACAGACCCTCCAGAACTACTCAAAAACATTTCTTTCTTCTGGCACATTTTGCCTGCTGTCATGCTATACCACCCGTGTTAGGTAGCCTATGTTACATGAGTGAGGGTCTTGGTTATAAAATGCTAAGGTGCTTTGATTTGAGATCCAGTTGAGAACCATGACTTTTATACTGGTCAGTAGCTTGTATGTATGTTTTGTATGTATTTGTTAAGTCAGTTTCCAGATCCTTGACAGACCATCTTTGATCAGAAATATATCGATAGAACATTTCTAGAAATATATGCAAGAAGCCTATCTTCCCTTGGGGAGTCCGTCTAGAAGGAAAAGAAATATTATATTTCACTTTTACCTATTTTTATTCTTTGAATTTTTATAAGCATGTGTTGTTTATAAAAAAGTTAAAAAATTTTTTAATTTTTTAATATTTATTTGTTTTTGAAGGAGAGAGACAGAGCATGAGTGGGGGAAGAGCAGAGAGAGAGGGAGACACAGACTCTGAAAGAGGATCCAAGCTCTGAGGCATTAGCACAGAGCCTAACACGGGGCTTGAACCCACAAACCATGAGATCATGACCTGAGCCGAAGTCGGACGCTTAACCGACTGAGCCACCCAGGCGCCCCTCAGCACTCTTAAGGAGGGTGAACAACCATGCTGATTTGCCTGGGACTGAGGAATTCCCAGGGACAAGGGACTTTCAGGGCCAAAATCAGGATTAGCTGATCACCCTACTGGGTTAAGTGACTTTCCTAAAGTTAAGCAGTGGTAAATGGCAGAAACAACACCAGAGTCCAAGGCTCTGGCCCTGTAATACAACACTCTTGCTTTATTAAATGTCATTTTAGAATGCAGTTTTATGATGGCAAGAGTTAAAAATATGCATCTAGGAATAATTTGGTATCCACTTCCTAGTTCTTATGTTTAAGGGATTTTTTTGTCTTAGGTTTTCATAGAAAGTTGCACTTGATTCTTTTTCCTTGGGTATAATGTATCCATAGTTAGAAAGTTCTAAGCATTTCTTAAAGATAAAGCCCTCATCCTCACAGCTTCCTTCCCACATGCAGGTGAGGGTGAGTTTTTTCCAGGTGAGAAAAGGAATTCCCCCTTTGTCTCACTTCTCTAAGCCTTCCTCTGTTTTCCATGTGATCTCTTATGGGTTTTTTTTTTCCAATATTAATACTGCCCATTTTGAAGAACTAAAAATATCTCCTTCCTCCACTCTTTTTACTTCCTCAGCCAAATCTAAGGAACTGAAAACTTCCTCCAATGGCTCTCAGAGCAAAACAAAAGCCTTTATACCTTACCGTGGAAGCAGATTCTAGAAAAAAATTTACATTCTCAGCTTATACCTTATTAGCCCAACATCCAATCATTTCAACCAGTGTTAAGCACAACTTGGCACATTTAAAAATGGAAATCTAATCATTTTCCTGCCAGTCTGGGGCGGGAAATGAAAAGTACAAGATAACGAGAGGGAGCAGAGATCATTCTAGCTCCTCCTTGGTGCAGCGTTCCTTTGGGTGCAGAGCATAGTGATGATGCATCCAAGGTGATGATCGTGAATACACAGGAAATCCTTAACTATGGCGTTCTTGGCCTCTGTAAGGAGGTCTGGCACTGTCCTGCTCCTCGTGTGGCTAGCTGCCTCGGCTAGTTTCCAAATTCAATAGATTTAATAGAATGTGCAGATAATATTGCGTATCCTCAAAAGACTCTTCATTTTTAATCTTGATGTTATCTTAAAAGGATCTATGCAGAAGGAGAATAGCTTAGTGTGGCACATTCCAATTGGGCCCTCTGTGGGTGGTGAGTGTTCATCCAAGGCAGAACAAAGAGATGGAAATGGAAATTTATTGTATACACTGCAATGAAGCGGGACAGAGGAAGAAAGACCGCCATGAGACGGTGGTGAGGGGCTGGAGTGAGGGTGCAGTGAAGAAGTATGGGAACGTGTGCAATTTCCCCCTTTCTGGTGATCTTGGGAACGATGCCTGGTTGAAAGCAGCCCTTTGGTCAGTTAGGGCCTCTGGCTATTGCAAGGTGGGTTGCTTAATGAGCTTGTTTGGATCAGCTTAGTGGTCACTGTGACCCCTTTTGCTTTGCTCAAGTTTCCATTGCTCAAGCCCGTTACCTAAAAGTGGCCTCTCCCCTCAGCACTCAGCCCTGTTGCTCAGTAGCCAAAGTATTCACCTTGCCAGGAAACTGTTTCCCCCCTCCATCCTCACTTTACTGTCACAGTTCGTGGCCTCGAGCCCCTCCGTTGGGCTCTGTGCCGACATGCAGAGCCTGCTTGGGATTCTCCCTTTGCCTGTCTCTCTGCTTCTCCACCATGTATGCATGTGCACACTCCCTCTCTCAAAATAAATATATAAATTAAAAAAAAAAAAGACTGCCGAATATACTTTAATCCCATTGACTTGGGTTTTCTGCTACTCCCAATTTGAACAAATTCTGTCACAGGCTCCCTCACCTGGTGACTCTGAGCCTCTCTAGTTCTGCGGTCTTGATTAGCCCCTATTGTTTCACTACAGCGAACTCCCCCTGTACCCCCTCCCGACCCCTTTCTTCCTACCACTGTCCGTTTAGACAACCATCTGGAGATGTCTCATTTTCCCTGCTGACCTCTTAATCTATTTCTTAAACATCCAACAGATATGTAAGCTGGACCAACTCCAAATGGTTTTTAGAGCAGCGAGAGGGAGTTTTGTACTGACTATCAAAAGACAACTTTACTATTTGTTTACTGCAAGGGTCAGAAGGGTAGCTCTTAGCACACCGACCCGACTCTTTGCAAGTGGTTTCTTGCTAAGGACACCAGAGGTGTAGAATTTCCAAAATACTTGGGAGATAAAAATTCATTGGTTTGTTCCATTGTTATGTCTGAGCTTTAGAGGAAACTTTCTTTTTTGTTTTTTTAAGTTTTTTTTGTTAATGTTTTATTTATTTCTGAGAGAGAGAGAGACAGTGTGAGCAGGGGAGGGTCAGAGAGAGAGAGGGAGATACAGATTCTGAAACAGGCTCCAGGCTCTGAGCTAGCTGTCAGCACAGAGCCCAACACGGGGCTTGAACCCACGAACTGTGAGATCATGACCTGAGCTCACGTCAGACGCTTAACCGACTGAGCCACCCAGGTGCCCCTAGAGGAAACTTTCGAGGCAGAAGGATATGAAAGGACCCCACCCTCCTCATTTATTGGGGAGGAGGGTTGGGAATATCACCAGAAACCTTAGTGATGAGGACAGCACCTGAGAGATGGCATATGCTTCTGAATATCATATCATTGGTATTCTCTATAATATAGACATTGCAATAATGCCCATTTCAAGAGGGAGTGGCCTGACCACTTGACTGTCAGCTAACTCTTTTCTGAGAAAGAGGCAGTAATGCTGTGCAACCCATTGTGTGCTGAATTTTAGGAATAAATCTTAATTTTTGCATTGGATTCCATACAGCTCTTAAGGATTTCCTGGAGAGGCCCTTAGCCTGGGACTCAGAGACTCTTTCTGGCTCTGCATCTAACTGATCACTCTGCCACCCTGGCCTTTAGTCCTTTCCACTGTCAAAAGAGGACTGGACAGGGGCGCCTGGGTGGCTCAGTCAGTTAAGCATCTGACTTCAGCTCAGGTCATGATCTCACAGTTCGTGGGTTCAAGTCCTGCATTGGGCTCTGTGCTGTCAGCTCAGAGCCTGGAACCTGCTTTGGATTCTGTGTCTCCCTCTCTCTCTGCCCCTATCCCACTCACCTTTGTCTCTTTCTCTTAAAAATTAACATTAAAAAAAGAGGACTGGACAGTTTGGCTGCTCAAGGCCCCTCGAACATTCCAGGAACCCCTAACTCTGCTATGGTCAGTTTCTAGAAGCATTTTCTCAATAGCCCTCCTTAGAAGTTATTCTATTTTAGAAAACTCCATTAAGTGAAAAGTGGGTCCCAGGGAAAGTGAGGGGACTCACCCTGAGGTATGACCGTAAGGAACCAGCAGCAGAGCCCTGGAGAAGTTCCACGCTCTCTGGTGCCCACTCAGGACCTGGAGCTGGCCACGTGATGGCCTTTGTCTCCAGTGACTGTCTGGGACAAGAAACAAGTCCACAGAGGTGTTCAGCTCTTGGCAATATGTTTATCTTATTTCATGAAATCTACTTTTTAAATCAAAAGTCCAGATCAGAGTGGTTTTCTTGGCCTAAAAGGATTTAGTTGACTTTAAATACAGTGTATACCATTTGCCTAAAGATTTGAATGAGGACAGTCAACTACCTCCCTAGGTTTTAAGATGCTGCCTCAATTGAATGATGTTTTTTTCACTCCTGTATTTGCGTAATAAAACCGGTTAGTAGAACAGCCAGTGAGCTTGCTCTGGGGGGCTATTCATCAAGGTTATAATGGAAGGAAGAGCACCTGGTAACATCCGCAAAAGCAGACTTCATTTCCCTTTGTAATTACAACTGTAAAATAACTTCCAAAAACCCAAATTGCTATTGAGAACCAGATAAGGCAATTCTCACGTCTCCACCTCAGTGAGTGACAGTCTCATTTCTGCTTAATTGAGTAGCAGTCAATTGCTTTTTGTAACCGAGGTGGTAGCGAGGGCTTGTTTGTCACTTGGGTGAACTACTTACTGGGGGTAGAAGCGGCAGTAGCTTCCCTCAACCTGCTGGTGCTCATCTGGTAATTCCGCCCTCGTCTGTACAGACTGACTCGGCAAATAGTGCTCCTAGCGAGCGCTACTACTGTAACTTGTAATTTCTTAAGGAAATCAGAAAATAATCACCAAGAGCAACTGCATTGCATAGTGCCTGTCCTAACAGCAGTCAATTACAAACAGCAAGAATTCCATAAATGGTCCCTCTTAGGCTGATACAAGTAGATTGATTTTTTTTCTACTTGCTGAAAACTCTCAGCATTAAATTTAATCGATATTAGCATATGACATGGCTAGATTAGACAATTGTTGGCCTTCACACAGACTATAAAATGCTGTCAATTACCCTCATACATTCTCTTTCTCATTTAAAAAAAAAAAAAAAAAAAAAAAGCTATTACTCCAGAAGTGGTTCTAGGCTAAGGGATAACAGCTGTTTAATTTTTGTCTTAATCTTAAAATTCTGGTCAGACTGCCATTTCAAAAATCAAACTCCGAATTAACCATATGTAGGGAACTAGTTAAGTTAGACCAAAGCGTGTGCATATATGTTTCTTAAATAACAAACAGTGAGCTGTTGCTACATATTTATCAGTAATCCCCTTGAATCCCAGCTCTATGCCCTTGGCCAAGCTCCTTAGCCTCGCCATAGCTGTCTCTTCACTTGTAAAGTGGCACTACTTATTCCTGTCTCACAGGGTGGCTGTAGGAATTGGACGATGTTTTATACATAGGAGGGGTGCACAGTACACTGCCTGGTATTACTGTAGTAAGAACTCTAGCCCAGGTTTGCTATTATCATGATCACACATTTCATTAAAAACTCTTAATCTCAACCATTGAATCATGTGATGCCCAGGAGGATAAATATATTCTTTAGTCTCCTTAATTTGGGTTTGCGCGCAATGGTGCCTGTAGACCGTAGACTGCTCCTCTGAGTAGCCTGGCCAGAGGAACATGAAGGAAGAGGAGTGGGGATAACTAAGGTGGTGTGGGGACCTGCCACCTTCACCACTGGGGGGGCCTTAGTCTAGGGCAGGGACACAAAAGCCCGGAAGAAGGGGAAAAGGACTAGAGAAAGTGAAAACATGAGTAGGCAGAGGTCTGCTGAAAGACTTCGTGTGGAACATTCTTCGTCTGCCTCAGAGCAGTTCTCAACCGTGGGTGCCCATCAGAATGACCTAGGGTGCTCTCCAACCCATCACATCCAGAGGACCCAGGCCTCCCCACGGGGCCCCAATGTGCAGGCAGGGTTGAGAACCAACTGCACTGAAGAAAGAGGGAAAGGAAGAGACAGCGTGTCTCGTGAGTCAAACTGCTGTTGCTCCTGGGAGGCAGGGGCATGCGGGGGTGGGGGGGTGGGGCGGGGCATGGAATTCCCCAGGGAGTCCATAAAGAGATGAATAAGTAAGTGCTGAGCCATTATGATGGACCATCTGAGATTAGATACCAGGACTTTGGAGAAGACCTTGCTGTCGTTGTTTCTTGGCTGCCTCAGTTGAGTTCCCTTTGGTTGGCGAAAGGTAGAAACACACTCTGGCAAGAGTGTTCAAAAAGCAAGAATTTATTGGAAAGAAGTGGGGGTGTCTCAACAGGTGACAAGAGAAGGGAGGAAGCAGAGGCAAATGCCGGGAGTCTCAGCAGCAAGAGTCAGGGGCCCTCTCACCAAAGTTCTACCGCTAAAGGCTCAAAGCAAAGGGCTCCATGTCAACTTCCTGGGAGAGAGAAAAATGCGCCATTTTTAGCTGTTAGCTAGTTAGCTGTTCCTAGACCAATCAGCTATGGCCAGGGCTCAAGGGCTCACAGTGGCTGGCAGCCCACTCCTGTGTCCCCAAGAATGGGGACCATAGTGAGCCCGACAGACATGCCAAGAAGAGTCCCAACTCCATCTTTCTCTAACAGTACTTGACATCTTAGCAGTGGGAATAGAGAAGACCAACTCCAGAGGTCTCCAGGGCTGTATCTCATGAAGGCAGGCAGGAAAGACTGACTGCGATGAGTCAGGAGCAAGGGAAGCCATATAATTAGAGATGAACTGTGAGAATAAGGGGCAGTGATTGCAAATGGAGCAAACACCCACATAATGCTTATAAGCCAGTACTGCTCTACGCCCCAAACTCACTTCACTCTCACAACAACCCTCTTAAATGGTACCATTATTATCCCCACTTTTCAGATGTAGAAACTGAGGTTCAGTGTAATTCAGTGGCTTACCCAAGGTCACAGAAACCCAGAAAGTCAGGGTCTAATGTTCTTATGTGTTATGAATCACCACACTTGTCTGAAGAGAGAGGAAGTCCTGGTGATGCTTATTGAAAGTGCAGCGCAGGAAACACAGAGTGATAATGATATGATGGCGAACTGAATCTGCATTCAAAGTCTTGGCAGGAGAACAGTTCTGAGGGATGAAGAATGCTTGTTGTTGGGTGCCCAAGCTCTTAAGAAAGTGGACATGAGGGGGGCCTGGGGGGCTCAGTCAGTTAAGTGTCCGAATCTCGGTTTCAGCTCAGGTCAGGATCTCACAGTTCGTGGGTTCGAGCCCTGCGCCAGGCTCTACACTGGCATCATAGAGCCTGCTTGGGATTCTCTCTCTCCTCCTCTCTCTCTCTCTCTGTGGCCCCCTCCACTCATGCTGTCTCTGTCTCTCTCAAAATAAGTAAGGAAACTTAGGGGCTTCTAGGTGGCTCAGTCGGTTGAGCATCCGACTTTGGCTCAGGTCATGATCTCACGGTTCATGGGTTCGAGCCCCGCGTCAGTCTATGTGCTGACAGCTAGCGCAGAGCCTGGAGCCTGCATCAGCTTCTGTGTCTCCCTCTTTCTGACCCTCCCCTGCTCACCCTGTCTCTCTCTCTCTCAGAAAAAAAAAATAAGTAAATTTAAAAAAAATTTTAATGATAAATTTTATTCAAAATGACTCTATCAGAAAATAAATAAGATAAAATGACTCCATCAAATGACCCTTAGTATAACCATCCTGTGATTATCAGATCATCATCTGGGTGGTGCTCTTGACATACCATGGGTGAACTCTAGTTTGTTGTTGACATTTTGTGCTTTGTAAGATTGTAGCCTCCTTGAGGGCAGGAATCACCCCAGGTGGTGCTCCAGAAACCTTGTTTTGGGAGATCTGAATTGAGAGTTTATTTCCTTCCCTTGCCTTTCGCAGGTGTGGAATAGTTAGCTGGAGGTAAGAGATATTTACCAACCGAGAAATCCTCCCCCTCTATGCTTCAGGTTCTGTTGTGCCATCCAACTGTTCCTGCAATGATTCGCCGCCACTGAGGCTGTGATTTAATTATGCAAAATGTGACAGATCATTTGAAAGTTGTTAGCTGCTGAGGAAGCACATTTGTGATGAGGGGGGAGTGGAGAAGAAGCCTTTGCATTTTGCTAAGTTTCATATCCTCTATGAACACGTTTTAGTGAGAACGAACTTGAATTCTAAATGACTTAAATTCTAAATGATTGCCCTGCAGATTTATGAAATATCTCCACCAGATATGGCAATGAGAATGTGCTCAGCGATCTCCAGCAGCAGGAAAGAAAATTATACCATCGGAGACCCTGGCTCTGTTATGGGTGCCAGGTATGTAAATGCCTTACCTCCCGTCTGCCACCCAGACTGTGTCCACGCTCTCAACTCTTCCACGCCTCAGCAGAACTGTAAGGTAATCCCGTCTGCCCTGAGGTTACCAGGGCTGGGAAGTGTGCGCTCTGGGACTCAAACTCATGTAGGGAAAACATGACCAGAGCTAAGCTGACACCTGCGAAGGGAATCAGGCTATGACTCAGTCTGTTGACATGGCCACCTTCCCATATGCAAGGACACAATCAGGCGTGCCAGAATGGTTAGTTCCTCAAAGTGCTGTGACCAACAGTATGAGCATCACCCGAGCCTATGTTAGAAATGCAGGATCTTAGGCCCTGTTCCAGACCTGCCGAGGTAAAATCTGCATTTAACAGGGGCGCCTGGGTGGCTTAGTCGGTTAAGCGTCCGACTTTCGCTTAGGTCATGATCTCGCGGTTCGTGGGTTCGAGCCCCGCGTCTGGCTCTGTGCTGACTGCCAGCTCAGAGCCTGGAGCCTGTTTCAGTCTGTGACTCCCTCTCTCTCTGACCCTCCCCTGCTCATGCTGTCTCTCTCTCTCTCTCTCCTAGAAATAAATAAAACATAAAAAAAAAAAAATTAAAAAAAAAATCTGCATTTAACAAGGTCGCCAGGAATTCATATGTACATGAAATCGGAGAATCGCGGACAGGATACACTCATCAGTCGAATGTTCCTTAAGGCCACACTCTGTGCCTTTTATCCACATACCTCCAGTGCCAAGTACAGTAGTGGGAGCTCAGTCATTTGCTGGATTGAATTGGGTGGCTTATAAATGCAAAGGCACACATTTGCAAAGGTACTGGGGCTTCTGGGAAAATGCAGAGTAACTGCAGTATAAAAGAAAAACAAGGAAGTCTCTTTTGTTCACTTCTTCAGTGCGTGCTTACTGAGCACTAGCCATGTGCCAAAGATGGTTCTAGGCACTTGAGGTACAGTGATGAGCAAGACCCAGCCGTGCCTGCCCTCACAGAGCTTACCTTCCCAGGTACATAGCACATGGGCAGTTATCGATCCAAAAGTGAATGGATAGGGTCTCTTTGTTTATTGGATAGTGGAAAGTTAACCCATTCTTTGCTTAAAATGAACACAGCCACGTGATTTTTCATTTGCTCTTCCTCATTTTGTTCTCTCTCCATATATAAGAATGGAAATAGGCATGATTTTTAGTCATTATCCTTATTGGCAGCAGTGCTACTTTTCAAGCGAATTAAAAGTCTAAATCAGGAGTTTATAATAGTTCTTTCCTACTTTCTTTTTTTTTTTTAATTTTAAACGTTTATTTATTTGAGAGAGAGAAAGAATGTGAGCAGGGGAGGCGCAGAGAGAGGAGGAGACACAGAATCCGAAGCAGGCTCCAGGTTCTGAGCTATCAGCACAGAGCCTGCTGCCCGGCTTGAACTCACAAACCGCGAGGTAATGACCTGAGCTGAAGTCAGATGCTTAACCAACTGAGCCGCCCAGGTGCCCCAGTTCTTTCCTACTTTCAATGCTTCTCAGTATTATGGCTCTATTTAAGGTCCATCACTTGTCCCAGTTTGCTATCCTGCAGAACATAAGCAGATGACCATCACTTGTACCCTCACAAGATGCTCCTTCTGTAACAGTTGGATGTCTGACAATCACAAGAAAAGAGAGATCTACTTTAAAATATCCTTTCCTTGGGGCGCCTGGCTGGCTCAGTCAGTTAAGCATCCAACTCTTGATTTCTGTCCAGGTTATGATCTCATGGTATGTGAGATCAAGCCTCGTATCTCAGCACAGAGCCTGCTTGGGATTCTCTCCCTCCCTCTCTCTCTCCACCTCTCCCCTGCTTGTGTGTGTGCTCTCTTTCTTAATAAATAAATAAATAAGCTTTAAAAATTAAAATAAAATGTCTTCCTTTTTTCACATTACCTTCCAGATGTAGGGATCCTGAAACGTGATGCCTGAATTGAGTCAACACATTTTTTTAGTGCTGAAAGTATGTCACTTTTATCTTGGTGAGAAAGCATGGAATCCACCTTTTTACAAAGCTGGTAGAGGGATCATCTAGCTTTGAGGGAGCTCCTGAGAGCCTTTCGTGAATTCTTTTTCTGCACAAACTGGCTACTGAGAGGGTTTCTCTTGTCTGAGACTGAGAACACTCAGACACGGTTGGTTTTAGTGATTTTATATTAGTAAGTCTCCAATTTGTTGGCTTTGAGATCCCTTTACTCACTTAAAAATTGAGTCTTCCAAAGAATTTTTGTTTATGTATTATTATGTATTATTATTATGAATTATAGCTTAAAAGATTTTGAAAATACATCTATTAATTCTGTTAAAAATAACAATAAACCTATTCCACATCAACATTAATAACATGTTTGTATCACAAATTACCATAATTTCCAAAACGAAGTATTAGCAGGAAGAATAACATTATTGTTTTTATTTAAGTAAGCCTCTGTGATGTCTGGATAATTAGAAGTCAGCCCAGTTTCATATCTTCTTCATTTTATCTGTTGCAATACGTTGTTTGGGTTGACATATGTTTAAAAAACCTAGATTTACACAGATATTAACAGCCTTTCAGGTAACTGTGGACATTCTTCTTTGCTACTACACCAAAACTTGACAAGTAGCCATTTCTTACACATTTGCAGTGTGGAATCTAAAACCATATTCAACGGATATTTCATATGCTGTTACATTAAAATTCCCTGATGTCTCTTTCCAATGGGTTAGATCTTTCATCCATGCATGATTCTGAATCATCACACATTGGTCATTTGGAAAATAAATATTCAATGTTTCATGATGTAATATTTTAAGATCATATCCATTTTTATTATTTCTAATCTTATCAGTAAAATTTTCTAAATACTGTGAAGCTGTCAAACTTCAGAAGCAAATAACAGGTTTTTCTAAAATTCTGATTTTTCCCTTGAAAGACCATCTTGTATCTCTGGCAATGGACACCATCACTTGTTTTCCTTGAAGTAACAGCCTCTCTGTTCACTTTCATGAAACCTGCAAAATTCCCAAGTCTGATTAATCATAGCTTGTTATTCTTTCACGGAAAAATGGTATTGCATGAGAAAAAGCAGCTAGTTCAACTTACAACTCAGTTGTACAAGTGATTTTCCTCAAGATGATCATCCTGCTTTGTTACGTAGAAGTGCTTTATGTGAACTTTCTATTTCATCACACAGACTAGTCAAAGGATGTGTACTCAAGAGTTGAGATTTAATAAAACTGATAATTTTCATTGCATCATCAGCGACGTTCTTAAGAAAACCCAGCTTTTTTGCTGCAATGCATGGTGGTAAAAAAATCTAATAACTATTCATCTAATGTGGTGCCACTCCCTGGATACCTATTATTGCTTTTGTACCATCAATGCAGATGTCAACACAGTGCAAAGGCAAATAAGATCTTAATATTATTAGGGGAATAATTTTGACCTTGCAGATCCCTTGGGGGGAAAAGGAGGGCTTGGGGACCCCCAGGAGTTACATTTTGAAAACTGCTGATCTATACAAAATGCTTAACACAAAGTTGTGAGGTAGTAGGGGCTTAATAAATAACTGAATAAACTATTGTTAGCTTGTAAATGGAGAATGAACACAAAAAAGCCAAGAACACTAGAGGAGAATGCTCTCCTCCTTACCCCTACGTATAAATGATCGAGTTAGAGACTCAGTGGTATCCCCCAAAATTCATATGTTGAAGCCCTGGTCCTTCAAGTGACTGGAGAGGGATCCTTTAAAGAATGGCAATTAAGGTTAAATGACGTCATATGGATGGGGCACTAATCTGATAGGACTGATGTCCTTATCAGCGGAGGAAGGGACCCCAGGAGTGCACGTGCACTGAAGAAAGGTCATGTGAGGACATGGTGAGATAACATCTGTCTGTAACCCAGGAAGAAAGTTCCCATGAGAAACCATCCCTGCCAGCACCTTGATCTTGGACTTCCAGGATTCAGAGCTTGAGAAAATTAGTTTAAGCTACTCAGTTTGCAGTCTTCTGTTACGGAGGTCCGAGCTAAGACAGTTAAACACAAGATAGCTGGTAGTCAACATGGAACACACTTCCAACCTGAGCCAGTCTATCCAGACTCAATTGCTTTAATATGTAGTAGAGCTTCTCCTAACGAACCTGCTGGGTGATCAGACACTATCTCACTTAGGATTCTTTTAGTCATAAGTAACAGGAATGTGTCTTAAACCAAAGGAATCCCAACCCAAAGTATCTTTAACTGAAAAAACAAGAGGTCTGAAGGTGAGGTGTCTCCTGGATTGGTAACCCAAAGGCTCATGGACCCAAGGATTTTCCATCTTTGCGCTACATTGCCTCATCATGTCAGTGGTTACCCCATGTGGCGGCAAAGTGGGTGTTGAAGTACCAGGTATCAGAAGCAGACTCTAAGATCTCTAGCAAGCAAGGAAGGAAGGAAGGAAGGAAGGAAGGAAGGAAGGAAGGAAGGAAGAAAATATGTTCTTATCCAGGCATCTCTTCTACGAGCAAGAAGCCCCTTTTCCATATTCCCCACACCCACAGACCCAACTTCCACTCAGGTTTCATAGGCCAGGACTGTGCCAGGCATTGGCAGGGGACTGAAACCACCAAACACAGCTCCCCTCCCAGCATCTAGAGTGGGTCCAACCTCCTCTGGTGAATGATCCAAAGGGAAAGATAAAGGGCTGTTTTGTAGCTTCCTTTGGATTCTGGTGTATATTTATGATCATGCTATAATAAGCTTGTAATTGTGTTATAATAAGTCTGCACTTCAGAACCTTTCAGATGCTTGAGCATCTCTAGTGTTACTCAAGGCACCTTGCCAACAGTGAGTCCACATGACCTTGCCCTTTTTATAGCTGCTAGAGGAAGGAGGCAGTCTCCCGGTCAGGGCCCACTATTCTGTTTCTGAAACGTCTTCATCCTCCAACCTGCACCCTTGAGCAAGAAAGTACAAATGTTATGGTTCAAACCATAGCAGCTGCTCTCCCTGCCCCGTCCTCATCCCTCCGACCTCACCGTGTTAGTGTGCTCCAAGAACGAAGATGAAGTCCTACTGCCAGTTCTTGGGTCTCCAAGCCCGGGAGCTCTTTCTGGAACTAAACAAAGCTCTCTGCCCTCAAGCAACAGCCTCCCTCCAGCTGCCTTCAATCAATGACTGACTGGAGTTGGTGTCTCAATGGACACGTGAGACCTGGGTCCTAGATTCAGCTCCAGTCACTCATTGTGACAGTTGGTTGAATTAGTCATCCCGTATGGGCCACCTTCCTTGCAGTGCTTCCCCTCCCCTGCTAGTGTCCCCTGCCCCTCCCAAAGAAATGACGTGCATCTGAACCCTTATCTCCGTGTCTACTTCTGGGGAAACTCCAACCAAGACACAAACTATTCTATATGACATGCTTCAAGTTGGGCTTAGAGTCTAGGAAATGCCTAGTTAATTTTCAACTCCATCCTGAACCATGAAAGGTAAGAGGAATTTTAACCAAACGGGGCACGTGGCCTGACCACATCTCACAGGTGCTGGAGTCTGACTTCGTTTTGAACCTGCTGTTCCAACTTCATAAGATCTCTTTTAAGAGAGTTGTCTTACCAAAGTGTCATTAAACAAGCCCACCAGGAAGTCAGGGACCTATATTTTATTTGGGGTAAAGGTGGGAGGATCCCCAGAGACAAATAAAATGACCTCATGTTTACAAGGGCAAATAAACATAGTGCAAGCTTAGTACGTATGAAAACTGAAAACAGAAGAAATCAAAGACGGGAGTGGGAGGAACATGGGCTCTGGCTTGTGTCTGACCTACAGAAAGATTTTAGACAGCGTTCCCCTGGATTTTGACTAATTAAGTGCAAGAAAAAATCTAAAGCCAATAATAGAATGTTGTAAACGCAGAAGGAAGAAAATCTTTAAAACCTCTTTTTGTGATGTTTGTCCAATTTTCCATTTCTCCTCATTGTTTTCTGGGTCGCCCTAGGCTAAGCATACTCATTGTTAGGCATTTTTTTTACAGCAGTTCTTCACTCTCTGAAGTGTGTTTCCATATTTTTTTAAATCAGTTTTTCCTCACAACAGTGGTAGGTTAGGTCAATACCATTTTTCCTGTTTGAAGAAGAGAAAAGCAAGGCAAACAGGAAGGGAAATGGCATTGGCTTAGGTCAACCAGGCGGCAAGTGCCCAGAAACTCTTACTGACCCATCAGCCTGCAGGTAAGGAACCTCTGGGCCCTACCCCTGTAAACAAGTCCTAACAAGGCCAATCCCTACTTTCAGGCAATTAAAAACTACTAAATTGGAAAATAGAAAGGCTTTTAAAAAACTATCACTACAGTAGTGACATGAATATTACTTAGACATTTGGGATGCCAAATTAATTTTCTCCTTGAAATTCCCTGCCTTCGTCTTTCTGTCCATCCAATTTCTCCACAGAGCAAAGCCCGCCTCCTTCAGGAAGTTCTCCAAGACTATGTCAGCCTTCAATCATTGGCCTTTTCTGTCGGCACCTGACAACACTTTGCTATCATATCACAAGTGTTTTGCTGGGCAATGCTGTTTACCTAGTTCCTTGCATGATGTCTGGCACACAGTGGAAGTTCAATATGTATCATTAAATGAATAAATCAATTTGTGTGTGTGTGTGTGTGTGTGTGTGTGTGTGTGTGTGTGTGGTGTCTGAGAAATGGTGGGGAGGGTCCCACCCCAAACCTAGGCTTAACTAACCAGCAAGGGCAGAGACAGTCTCAGGGACCATTAAGATTTTCCTTGAAGAAAGACTAAACTGCTGTAAGCACAAAATATCTTCTGGGACCTGCAAAATCTTGTTAATTCCTGTGCATTCCTTTCTTTTCTCCTTTTTCCTTTTCCTTTTTTTTTTTTTTTTACGTTTATTTATTATTGAGAGACAAGAGAACAAAGGAGGGACAGAGATAGAGGGAGACACAGAATCCAAAGCAGGCTCCAGGCTCTCAGCAAGCTTTCACCAGAGAGCCTGACATGGGGCCCAAACCCACGAACCATGAGATCACGACCCGAGCTGAAGTTGGACGCTCAACCCCAACTGAGCCACCCAGGCGCCCCAATTCCTGTGTATTCCTGACAAGCTTAATTCTCTCTTTGAGATTCTGATTGTTCCTCGCTGTCATAGCACCTGAAAATAGTGTGACTGAAAGCTGGCAAATGAGCCGGTCTGCAATTTTGACCAGCCAGGGGAAAGCTCTATTACACTGAGGGCTGTGGGAAGTCAAAGCAAGCAGAAGGCCCCACTACAGAGGCCAACTGTCCTATGCAAGCCTGCACACCCATGTTTGCACAGCTGAGTCACATTAAACAGATTAGATCTCCTTGATTTCCTCGACTCTTAGATTCACACTTGGCCACAATTAATTCATTCATTCACAAGCATTTCTTGAACAGCTGTCATGTGCCAGGCATGAAACCGGGAACTGGATATACAGAGCACATTTGCTTCCACATCACCTGTGTTTCAGGTATTCTTCACAGGGTCTGGTCCACTGATAATGACTTCTCATTCCAGAGCTGTTATGAATTCTTGATGGTTATTATGTAGCTTTATTACCGATGATAATGACTAAGTACAGACAGATGCTCCATTTGAACTTGACCTAGTCCTCTTGCATTATTAGTGGACATTCCCTGTTGCCTCGTGGAGGAAAGGCAACAGCAAAGCATGTTCCTGTGTTGGTTCTTAATTTCCTCAGCTGTGACAGGAAGGTACACTGGGCCATCAGTAAAGCCACCACTTGCTGCGGCAGCATGCCAAACTCAGTCCAGATTCAACAGTTTCTCAGCAGGTCCTTCCTCCCCTCTCCACCACCCACACTTCCCTCGGTGGTGGTGGGGGGGGGACCCTCACATCCACTGGGCACACTCACATTGAATGAGATAAAGAAATCACTGCGCATGCATGGTGCTTCTCCTCACTGAAAGCTTCATTAGAACCCAACAGGAAAGAAGTTTAAACTAAACAAATGTTCACTTTCCTTTTCTTCCCCTGCCTATCAGTCTCTGTCAGCTTGATCAAGGAAATATGGCTGTTAATAGCCTACAGTGGAACAAACATTTGCATAACTGTTACCTCAGAGCCCATAACTCTGAGCTAATTGGCTGATGGTGATTAAAATGATTAAGTGATTGTAATTTATATGATTAACCAATTAAACCATTCTCCAGTGATTGGCTCAGAGTAGGCCTCGAGATGTGCGCACGCGTCTCTCAGCGTAAAGGCCAAGATGAACAGTGTTAAATGTTCTTTCAGATGCTGACTGGTTCCTCTGACCAGCGGGGGGAGAATGTTTTACACTGGGTAGTTGAATTTTATCATGTTAAATGAGTGGCTACCCAAAAACTCAGTGCCTGGCATAAAAGATGGGGGAGGCAGGGCAATGATTCTGCGAAGGGACAAGGTGGAGGTATTGCTCCCCAGAACCATGACTGTTATTTGAGCGTGGCCCACATTCCACTAAAATGACAGAAAGACGTGGTTAAAACTTAGGACTAGGAGCCAGTTTCACTCATTCCTGCCCTGGCTCTGTCTGCCACTTACTACTGTGCCGTGTGACCTTTTTAAGCCTGTGGATTCCTCTCCTATAAATAATATTCTTACGGGCTTTTAAGATTATTATGAAGATCAAATTAGATTAGGCATATTATACTCCCAATAAATCTTAGCTGTTATTATTATTTTTGTTATGATTTTATTATGACTCCACTGGGACATAAACTCCAGAGACACCCTCATTTTTCTGTATCGGGTGCTCAGCATGGTACCTGGCACACAACAGATACCAGGAATATGTTTGACAATTAAAATAATAATAGTGAACACAGACCCTTGAGCTCATACTGGGGACTTTTCTAAATGCTTTGCCTTCATGAACATGGGATGTTCTTGCAACCACTCCTTAAGGCAGGTACTACTATCGTCTTCTGTATTTTGGAGGTGAGGAAACTCAAGTAGAGAGAGGTAAATTAACCTTCTCAAGGTCCTGCTGCTGGCGAGAGGTGGATCTGATGTTCAGGTGCCTCTGTAACTAACAGGTAGGAGGTTAGTTAGACATTTCCCCCAGCCAAGGTAAAAATGTCATTGCCAAATAGGAATAAGAAAATAATATGGTTCCTTCTACTCAGTGGAAAGAAACAAACTGGGTTCATTTGCCTGGTGACACGTTTTGGAGACTTGACAAATTTGGTAAATGCAGTGAGCAAGAAATAATGAGTTCTCATAGCCAACCAGGAGTAGGATACAAAGCAGAAACTGAACATACTCTTTTGTTACCCTGTTACATAAACTCAGGTTCACCGTGATTCGGCGTATTCCCCACCTCGATCCTCACCCCACGTGCCTTCCTCCAGCCACCACGAGATTCTCCCTGTGTCCAAGCCAAGCACATCCCCTTCCTCCCAAGATTGCCTAGGCCTTTAGCCACTGGGAGATCTGAAAGACTCTGCTGGTGTCTGACCTCCTGGCTGTTGGTTTTTAGACTACAACTTACTAAAAAGTGAAAACGAGAGGCAGGTAATTGGTGTCCTTAGTCTGTGAGCTACAACCAACATGCCAAAGGCAGCCTCCTGTGGGTGTTTTTCTTCCAGGCCTCTTCTGGCTATTAATGTCAGCATAACAAAGATAACGAGTGTTTTACTTCCGTTTAAAGAATAACGTTCCGTTGTGCCATGGATGCTACTAGGAACCAAGGGTATTGTACTGCTGCTACTACTTACTGCCACAAACGTGGGCTGGGCATGAGGCACGCCGGAGTCTCCTCACGAAACACCCCCACACCAGTTCTACAGCCATTTCACTCAATTCACTTTCTTCTCTGGACTCTTACTCTCTTCTTTTTGTTCCCATTCTTCCTACCCCTTTATTATTTTCCTAGTGCTTATTTATTTTTGAGAAAGACAGAGCATGAGTGGGGAAGGGCAGAGAGAGAGGGAGACACAGAATCTGAAGCAGGCTCCAGGCTCTGAGCTGTCAGCACAGAATCTGACACGGGGCTCAAACCCATGAGCAGTGATTATGACCTAAGCTAAAATTGGACACCCAACCAACAGAGCCACTCAGGCACCCCCTAGCCATTTATTCTTTTCTCCTCCCTCTTCCTTGCTCCTTTCCCCCATTCCTTGCCCCAGGCCTTGAACACAGATACTTCACATACCTATTTTCATGGGACGAACTATGGTTCATTGTGATGAATACGGCCATTTACTAGTGATTGGTGCACATATGTCTTCTTCAAGAACTCCCATGGTGTGGAAGTTGCAATGTTTATTGTTGGCTTGATGCCGGAATTAATTCCACTTTCTTCCACCATATTGGTTCTTGGTGTTATGTAAGTGTGACTTTACTTGTTATTTTTGTAAGTTTTTTTCTTATAACATTAATACATTTTGATATTAGAAATTTTATAGAATACTGAAAAGACAAAGAAAAAAAATAAAAATCACTCTGGCATGTATCCTAACGTTTTTCTTTCCTTAAAATCCTCCACTATTACCAGAAAAAGTGGAAAAATATTTTTTAATGTTTTTATTTATTTTTGAGAGAGAGAGAGAGAGAGAGAGTATAAGCAGGGGAGGGAGACACAGAATCTGAAGCAGGCTCCAGGCTCTGAGCTGTCAGCACAGAGCCCGATGCGGGGCTCGAACCCGTGAACCGTGTGATATCGACCTGAGCCAAAGTCAGATGCTTAACTGACTGAGCCACCCAGGCGCCCCAGAAAAATATTTTTAAACCTGAAAATGATGCTCCATGTATATGCACGTGCATAAGAGGTGGGATGGGTTTTAGAGAAAGCCCTTGGTGATTCCCTGGGCTTGAAGATATTTGACAAGTTCAAATTATGGCTGGATCCAGCACTAACCTCTGGATCCCTGATCTTTCCCAGTGTTTAGGGAAGTGCATCTCTGGCGATTGCATGAGAGAGAACTCAAGCTCTGGAGGTAGCAGGTCAAAGCTATTCAATCCATCTCTAAATCTTTACCAATCTAAGCATTTCCCTCAAGTCATCATTCACTCTGAACTTGTCCATTGCTTTTTGTAAAGGAAAGGAAAGAAACTCACTTTGGTTAAACATCGGCTCCTATGAAACCAAGCATTGAAAGGGGGCAGAGTCCATAATTGATTTTCTGACAGGTTATAAAATATTAAAAGATGGGAAAGTTTTAAAACTAATTTTTAGGTATCCATCTGAAGCCATGTCCAGTTGGCCTGTAGGATCAATGAAACAACATTACATAGAAATGCTGAACTCATACTCTCCCAGCTAATCTATATTTCACAGATGAGACTGAGCTCTTAAATGACCTGCACACAGAGTGAGCTGATCCCCAGTTTAAGCCTCCCAATTGGCATGTTGGTTGCAAAGATTAACCATTTCAAGGAAATGGAAGTCAACGTATCCCTGACAAACCATGTAAAACAGGGCAAGTAAAACCCACAAGATCTTTTTGTTGATTTAATATTAACTTCTTGAAACGACTTTGGGCTTTTTATTTTATGTATTCCAGTTTACTTCTGGCTTAGCAGGGGCCTGGGAGACAGCCTTTATTATTCCTGGGTATCCCTCCAAGGGTGGCATTATGAAAATTTGTCTGACCTTATGTGCACGTGAGGTCCTTCCTAGGAAGGACTGAGGTGTTTGTCGGTTTGTCAGCAGGAAGTCCCTGAGGAGCACAGGGTTTTAAGAGCAAGCTGTGAACCAGGACTAGAGTCTTGTCTTCAAGTGGCCTTGAAGCAAAGGAAAAAATTCTAGCCTGAGATAATTTGAATTTTTTTTAATGTTTATTTATTTTTGAGAGAGAGAAACAGCAAAAGCAAGGGAGGGGGAGAGAGAGACAGACAGACAGACAGAATCTGAAGCAGGCTCCAGGATCCGAGCTGTCAACACAACTGATATGAATCACGAGATCATGATCTGAGCCCAAGTCGGTGCTCAACTGACTGAGCCTCCCAGGCACCCCTATCTGAGGTAAATTTGGATGAGGATTCCATCTAACCATTTCTAGCAACTCTTTTTCTTACCTTGGAGGCTGGGCCTCCCTGAGATACATTCCACCCTGTAAATGTCATAACCTAAACCTCCCAAAATGTTCTCCAAGACTTTAGACACATCTCACTGATCCTTCTGTGGCCTCGGGGACCCCTTATACTTGGGCATAGTAAGTGTGCTCTTTCCTGCTTTGCCCCAAACCCCCACTGCTCCTGTCCCAACTCTTACCCCACCCCTCCCCCAAACCGCCCCCATGGCCATAAGCCCCTTGAAAGCAGGGATTGAGCCTAGTTTATTCCTAGTCCCAGAACCTAGCATAGCACCTGGGACTATGACCGTCTGACGTATATTCAGTTATTTATTTTATTTTCGAGATCCCCATCTAGAACATAAGCTCAGTGAATGCAGAGCAGAGCTTTTTGCCATATTTGTTTATATCTGGATCTAGAAGAGTTCCTGGCACATAGTAGGTACTCAGCAAACATTTGTTGGATGGATGGATGGATGGATGGATGGATGGATGGATGGATGGAAGTACAGACAGATGAGCTGAGACAATGCAGTAGCAAAAGCGTGATCAAGGTGCTATGGGAATCTAAGTCTCAAAACAAGGTACTGAAAGGGCCGAGAGGAATGTTGGGAAAGACTTAACTGAAAAGATGCAATTGGAGCTGGACTTTAAAGGATAAGTTAGTCTTTGCTACTTAAAGTGAGGAGATGGAACAGACCCAGAGAGTAGAGTGTGGCCAGGGCAAGAAGGCATGACTTCCTTTGGGACACACCGACCAAACGAGGAAGCTGGTGCACTGAAGAGACGAGGCTAGCCAGGTGGTTGAGGCCAGACTGGGGATGAGGGTGTCTAGAATATCATGATGGGCATCAGGATCTTATTCAGTTAGACTGTGGAAGACTTTTTAAAAGAAGAGTTATAGCATCAAGTCTTGTTATAGAAACTGTGTAGAGAATGGACAAAGATTGGTGGGGACAGATGGTGGCAGGCAGGCCAAAGAAGAGGGACTTGCTCATGTATGGGCAAGAGGCAAGAGATGGGTGGGAGGCAGTGGAGAGGTCCACTGGTTACATCTGAATCACTGTAGGGGCTTGTCAAAAAGCGGCTTAAGGAGTGCAGCTGAATCGATGCTTAGGTTTTTCGAGTTTATCTTAAATACATGTATTTTCAAAGTTAATTCAGTTCACATTGGGTCACTGTTTCTTAACTGGGGTGATTTTGCCCCTTGGGCAAAGTCTGGGGCCATCTTGGATTCTTGCAGCTTGGGGAGTACTGCTGGCATCTGCTGAGTAGAGGCCAAGGTGCTGCTAAATATCCTGCAGTGCACGACTGCCCCCACAACAGAAACTGATCCCATCCACAATGTTAACAGTGACAAGGATAATACAATGGATAAAACAATTAACAGATTGGAGGTAGTGGGTCCAGGAACTGTGTTTTTTTGCTGTGCTGCAGGCAAGACCTTAATCCAAGAATGACTCCTTTGATTCATTTAGATGCCCAGAGGACTTCGGAGCTGGGGTGACAGACACCCAGAGGCACTGGTCTATGTACATTTGACCTTGAACACATCACTGATGACAATTTGATGGATGCCAACAGAAGGCACATTAAAGAGATAATGTAAGAGGCCAGCTAATATCATGCCTGTTACAGGGTAAAATTCCAGATAGGCGAGTCCTGCCCGTGCTTTGATAACTCGCCTTAATATTTCTTCCCGATTCCAATCCTAGTTGTTTCAACAAGCACTTCCCCATGTGTCTACTCAAGTGCCCCCTCCTCTGTGTAGTCTTTTGAGGCTGTGCTATCTAAAACTGAAGCCCACCCCACACATACTTTCTATCCTTATTCTCTTTGATACATTTCCCTGTCCAACATACACATATTTTGCATATGGGTTTGTTGCCTATCTCTCTCTACTAGAACGTAAGCTCTAATAGGGCAAGGATCTCTGTCTGTCTCGTTATTGTTGTGTCTCAGCACCCAGAACAGATCCTGGCATATGATAAATGCTCAATAAATATTTGCTGGATAAATGAAATAAATCCCAGTTCCCAACAGCCAGAGCGAGTTGCTCTGATGTGCTATGCGAGGGTTTGCTTTTCTCTGTGATTGATATACATACAGTTTTGTGAGTGAGAAGAAGGAAAAAAATTCCATGAAAAAAAGAGGCCAGTTTTTCTCTTGAAAGGAGGCAAGTTGAGGCCCCTGGGTGGCTCATTCAGCTAAGTGTCCTACTTCGGCTCAGGTCACGATCTTGCAGTTTGTGAGTTCGAGCCCTGCATCGGGCTCTGTGCTGACACCTTGGATCCTGGAGACTGCTTTGGATTCTGTGTCTCCCTCTCTCTCTGCCTTTCTCCGTCTTGCGTTCTCTCTCTCTCTCTCTCTCTCAAAAATAAATAAAATTTTTTTAATTTAAAAAAAAAAAAAAGAAAGGAGGCAAGTTGTCATGGCCTATATGGCTCCAGATTCTCCTATATGTGAAGGAAAGACATTCAAGGCCAATGTTGCTCACTCGCCCTGCTCTCTCACCCGGATTCCTCTGCAGGAAGGTGGGCCATCAGGCCCTATCAGCGCTGCTGGGCTCATAATCAGATTTTAATGACTGTCTGCTTCCCTTCCTACATGTTTATAGTCCTCGGCACTCTGATTAGGTTTTTGGTCTCACAAGATAGTTAAAAGCCCACAATTTGCACTGGGTGTTTTATTTTTTCTAAGCTAAGTGAGTAGGTAAATGTCCCTTTGATCTTCCCACACTGGATGAGAGCTGTTTGGGTTTTTAAGGCCCTTGCCAATTATATGAAATGGACACAGAACTGGGTCTGAGGCTGGTCTTCTGAGCGGCTCCTAAGTCCCTCAATGGTTTTTATTCTTTCTCCTCCTGTCTCCCCCACATCCCCCATGCTGGAGGAACCTTTTTCGAGGAAAAGGAAGCAGCAAGAAGCTCTGGAAGAAAAACGAACTTTCTGAGTTCTTTTCTGAGCTGGAAAGCAGGTCACCTCTATGAGTTTGGGGAGCCGCTCCATGGGAAGGCCAACCAGGAGGAGACGGTCCCGACCATCAGATGAAATGATCTCTTACCACTTCATTTCTTCCAGCAATTATGTGTGCGGGAGGGATGAGCAACTTCGGGCCCAAGTGGGAAGGGAGGATGCCGTGGGAGTCACATACAATTCTTCCCCATTGTGTCAGGATTGAAATACGAACGCCACACTGGCTGGTGACTTCTTTGTGGCACATACACATTACCTCACCCGTGCCACAACTCAGTCACATGCAGTAACACTTCGTTATTTTAATTAAGCTTATTGCAAGAGTAATCATTGTTGCCGTCCTTATCAATCATCAGTAATTTTTCCGATTATGGCCATAAGTGGTGACAGTCCGTGCTGACAATAAATGATAACGCCTCTGGCTTGAACTGACACTTCATCGGACTTTGCAAGGTTGCTCAGAACACTCCTGGGCTTGCTATGTAAAGAACTATTTATCTATGACAAAAGCTGGGTCTATCCGATATTTGTTTTTGCTTCCCAAATGGATAAGTTCATAATATTTGCAAAATTCATCCTTTAGTAGATGACAGCCACCGAGTCCAAAACACATTTAGAAAGAAGTTATATGCTCTTAGCTCATGGCTGCAGCATCACAGCCCTCCCCAATCTGTCCTAAATGTGTATGCCTTGAGTTATGGCTCTTTCTTCCAAATGGACATGGGAAATGAAGTTGTTTCGATTGCAAAATGGCTCTTGGCTGTTTCCTATTTCTAAGCGAGAGCAGGAGGAAAGGAATGTGAGGGCAAACAGCCCCACTTCCCTTTATAACTGGCCCTTTCTGACATCCGACATGATTGAAATTCTTCAACATTTAAATAAGACTTCTCCCAAACGACAATAGCCTAGTTGCTTATTATTCTTGCTACTGCATTTCCATGGTGTAAAGCACTCCCTGGTCTCAACCATTTGTGCTACAAATAATTTTAATTGAGCCGAGAAACCCTTGACATTTTAGAAATTACCTTCTATTTATAAGACTTTAAGAGGAACCTTCCTGGCAGCCCCGACCTCTGTGTGATTTGGCCTTTTTCCCCCTACTTTGAGTTTAGTTTTTTTATTTTCATCGAACCAAATTACTTCCATTCCTAATTTAATTTTGCAGTAGCAAATAAAAAGCCAATTTGATATGTCCGTAAAATCCCACACAGGCTATGAAATACGCAGGCTCCTTCAACTCACTCGTATCAGGAAGCCGTTCCTCTGAAGTTCATTCCACTAAGGTTGATAAAATGAGTTCTGGGAATATTACTAATGATGAGGGGCTAAAAACGGAGGCTGTATCAGATCTTAAAATATCCTTTGTGGTTCATGAAAGTTTTCCGAATGGTGAAAATTTTCATTTTTGGTATTTACTTTCTCCATCACAAGTCCTACTGATATAGACCTTGTTGAGATGAATTTCATTTTGATACAAATAAGAAAATACTGTACATTTGTATAATACTTGCACATTTATCGTCTTATTTTATCTTCAAAGAACTCAGTCATTCATTCATCCATTCATTCACTCAGTAAACATTTATAAACCATTTACTATGTTCCAGGCATTATTCCAGGCACTCTGGATACAGCAGTGAACAAAACAACAGCTCATGAAACTTACATTTTAGGGGGAGACAAGTAAAAAACAAATGAGTGATGGGGCCCCTGGGTGGCTCAGTCGGTTAAACATCTGATTCGACTCAGGTCATGATCTTGCGGTTTGTGAATCTGAACCTCACATCGGGCTCTGTGCTGACAGCTCAGAACCTGGAGCCTGCTTCACATTCTGGGTCTCTCTGCCCCTCCCCTGCTTGCACTCTGTCTCTCTCTCTCAAAAAAAATATATAAACATTTTTTTAAAAGTAAAAAGAAACAAATGAAGGAACAAAAATATGTTTGGTGTTAAGTGATGAATGGTGCTAATTGTAATTGTAATATTAAACAGAAAGTAAGCAGGGTAGGGGAATAGGGAGTGACAGAGTGGTAAGACCTCACTGGTTAGATGACATTTGACAGAGATCTGGAGTTGCTAAGGGCAGGAACAACCTTGTAGGCAGAGAGAACAAGTACAGAGAGAACTTGAAAGGAGCACTGGGTGTAGAGCAGAGGGAGCCAGAAGGCTGATGGCAAGAAATAAGGTCTGAGTGGAAGCAGTGGAGGACCCTGAAGGCCAATGTTAAGACCTGGCTTTTCCCCCGATGAGATGAGGGCTCTTGAGGGTTTTGAGCAGAGGAGTGACAGAGTCTGACATATGCTGGAAAGGACCAGTCTTATGCAGCATCACAGTTGGTAAGAAAGAAGGCAAAGACAGGAGGGACACTAGTTAGGAGACCGTCACATTCACCAAGGAAGAGAGAACATTGAGTTGAACCACGGTGGCAGCAAGAGAGGTGTTGAAAAGCAATCAGTTTCTAGATATTGAAATGAAGTACGGAGAATATTATTTAGTCCCATTTTATTTTTGTATGTTTTAAGGTGTATTTATTTATTTTAAGAAAGAGCGAGAGAGAGCAAGGAAGGGGCAGAGGGAGAGGCAGAGAGAGCATCCCAAGCAGGCTCTGTGCTGTCGGCACACAGCCCTATTCAGGGCTTGATTCCACAAACCATGAGATCATGACCTGAGCTTAATCAGGAGTTGGACGCTTAACCGACTGAGCCACTCGGGTGCCCCTAGTCCCATTTTAAAGTGAGAAAGCTCAGTCTCAGAATAACTGACTTTCTCAAGAATATGGAGCAAGTGTGGGACAAAGCTGGATTTGAAACCAGACCTGTTAGTGGGAGTCCCTCCATACCACCCTGTGCAGACCACCGGCCACTAAACATAGCCCGAGTGCCCATCTTGGAGTTTCTGCCTCAGAGCTATGGTCATGTTCTCATTAACATGATAAATAAGAAATCAGGAAGAACAAGGGCACCCCCGTTCCCTGGATACAGGTACCACTATTGCTACCTGACAAGGAGCAGGTTAGAGCCTAATGAACGGCTGGGAAGAAGAACAACATTTGCTTCTCGGGGATGAGACATGCTCCTTAGTGGCTTAGTTGCTTAGATGGTTCACATTCTTGTTTCAAGCAGACCCCTGCACTGTCAGAGGCCTTTCTGGAAACAAACAACACTACTATTGCTTTGGGGCCGTATGGCCTTTTTTTTTTTTTTCTTTAAGTGAAGTGAGATTCACGTAACAACATTAGATATCTTAATTTTAAAGTGAACCATTCAATGGCATTTAGTGCATTCAGAATGTTGGGCAGCTATCATACCTATCTCATTCCAAACATTTCTATCATCCCCAAACGAAACCCCATCATGGATTTCCTCTCCCTAGTCCTCTTCCCCAGGTCCCCTGGCAATCACCAGTCAACTTTCTGTCTCTATGAATTTACCCATTCCAGATATTTCCTATAAATGGAATCAAACAACACGAGACATTTTTGTGTCTGCTTTCATTTAGCCTGATGCTTTTGAGGTTCATCCATGTGTCGGTACTTCGTTCCTTATTATGGCTGAAGAATATTCTGTTGAAGGTGTATGTCACCGTGCTTCTATCCACCCATCCACTGATGGGCATTTGCATCGTTTCCACCTTTTGGCTTGTGAATAATGCTGGTATGAACATGTGTGTACCTGTATTTGTTTGAGTACCTGTTTTCAGTTCTAGGAGTAGGAGAGCCAGTAACTCTGTGTTTAACTGTTTCAGGAACCACCCGACTGTTTCCCACATCAGCTAACTACCTTTCATTCCCACCATCAATGTTCAAGAACTCCCAATTTCTCCATATCCTAGCCAACACTTGCTCATTCCCCTTTTAAGAAAATTCCAGGGGCGCCTGGGTGGCTCAGTCAGTTAAGCATCTGACTTCAGCTCAGGTCATGATCTCACAGTTCATGGGTTCAAGCCCCGTGCTGGGCTCTGTGCTAACAGCCAGCTCAGAGCCTGGAGCCTATTTCAGATTCTATAGCTCCCTCTCTCTCTGGCCCTCCCCTGCTCACACTGTCTCTCTCTCTCTCTCTCAGAAATAAACAAAACATTTTAAAAATTTTTTCAAAAAGAAAGAAAATTCTAGCCATTTTAGTGGCATCTCACCATGATTTTGATTTGCACTTCCTTAGTGACTAATGATGGTGGGTTCGGTGGCCATTGATTGGTATATCTTCTTTGGAGAAATAAATGTTTATTCAAGTTCTCTACCCACTTTTTAATTGGGTCATTTATCTTTCTGTTGTCGTGTTACAAGAATTCCTTACATATTCTAGACGTATTCTGGACGCTAGACTCTTATCAGATACATGACTTACAAATTTTTTCTCCCTTTCTGTTGGTTGTCTTCACACTTTCATGATAATGTCCTTTGATGCACAAAAGGTTTACATTTTGATGAGGTCCAACTTATGCTCGTGCTTATATCCCATGGCTTATTTAAAGCAATGTTAATGGCGATAACAACAGTAGTGATAACAGTGAACACCGACACAGACAGAGGAGGCCATAGGAGAACACCTGTGAGTTTTTCCTATGTTAGATCAAGATCTAGAGCAGACACGGAACTTCCCAAGCTCAAGAAGAATGAAGTTGTAGACTTCAAATGATTTGTCTTATAATCTCTGTTCAGATATATGTCAGGCTACTATCACAAGACACCCACAAATATAGTGGCTTAAACCAGAGAAAAATGCATCTCTCTCTTATGCCAAAGGTAGGGTGGCTTAGCAGGGTCGGAGACCCAGGCTGCTCCCAGTGTCTTATTGACCCTCCTTAACACATGGCCTCCATCTTGTGGTATGAGATGACTGTTCCAACAACACTTCCACATTAGCATCCCACCCAGCAGGGAGGGACAAAGGAGAGGAGGGTTTGTGCTCCTTACCATTAAGCCTACATCCCAGAATTTGCACACATCACTTTTCCTTGATTCCCATTGGCCAGAACTTAGTCATGTGGCCACACTTATAGAAGGCTGGGAAACGTGCTCTTTAATTCAGCAGCCATGTTCCCAGCTAAAAGCTCTGTAATTATAGAAGAAGAGAAAATACATATGGGTGGGGGGCAAAAATCCAGTCCCTGACATAGACCTCAACGTTAGTAACTGTCAGATTCACAATCTGAACAATGTTGCTAAAATTAGGAGGAACAGAAGGGAGGCTTCATTTTCACCCTGTAGTTACTTTCCCAACCTTTAACAGGGTCTCTGTCAAGGTCTCTTCAGACTACTTGGGAAGAAGGAGTAAAGTTTGGCGCTAAGATACGTCATCAGGGAAAGGAGTCAAGTAAGTACAGGGAAAAGGAGAAGTAAGAAATTTCCTGGTGAGCTGTCTAAAGGAGCACCTAGATGATGAAGAAATGGGGAGGAGCCATGTGTTTGTATCAGTGTCCCTGTGCTGTGGAAAAGTTTTATGAACAGAGATTTCTATGTGGAAGACAAATCACCCCCAACACCAAAAACTCAAACAGATGTTATTTTTGGTACTTTAGACTTTTTAAAGTGCTCTCACAAACCTTTTTTCATTGGGTCGTTTTAACCTTAAATATCAGGAATAGCAAATAATACTACTTCCATTTCACCTCCGTGATAAAAAGGAATCTCAATCCAATGGAAAAAAGACAGCCTTTTTAACAGATGGTGTTGGGAGAATTGGACAGCAACATGCAGAAGAATGAAACTAGATCATTTTCTCACACCATGCACAAAAATCAACTCAAAATGGATAAAGGACCTGAACGTGAGACAGGAAACTATCCACACCCTAGAGGAGAAAGCAGGAAACAACCTCCTTGATCTCCACCGCAGCAACAACTTACTTGACACATCCCCAAAAGCAAGGGAATCAAGAGCAAAAATAAACCTCATCAAGATTAAAAGCTTCTGCACAGCCAAGGAAACAACCCAGAAAATTAATAGGCAACCAACGGAATGGGAAAAGATAGTTGCAAATGACATATCAGATAAAGGGTTAATATCCAGAATCTATAAGGAACTCACCAAACTACACTCCCGAAAAACAAACAACCCAGTGAAGAAATGGGCAGAAGACATGAACAGACACTTCTCCAAAGAGGACATCCAGATGGCCAACAGACACATGAAACGATGCTCAGCATCCCTCCTCATCAGGGAAATACAAATCAAAACCACACTGAGATACCACCTCACACCAGTCAGAGTGGCTAAAATGAGCAAATCAGAGAACTCTAGATGCTGGCGAGGATGTGGAGAAACGGGCACCCTCCTACACTGTTGGTGGGAATGTAAACTGGTGCAGCCTCTCTGGAAAACAGTGTGGAGGTTCCTCAGTTAACTAACAATAGAACTCCCCTAGGACCCAGCAATAGCACTGCTAGGAATTTACCCAAGGGATACAGGCATGCTGAGGCATAGGAGCACATGGACCCCAATGTTCATAGCAGCACTCTCCACAATAGCTAAAACATGGAAAGAGCCTAAGTGTCCATCAACAGATGAATGGATCCAGAAGATGTGGTTTATCTATACCATGGAATACTACATGGCAATGAGAAACTATGAAATCTGGCCATGTGTAGCAACATGGATGGACCTTGAGGGTGTTATGCTGAGCGAAATAAGTCAGGCAGAGAAGGACAAATATCATATGTTTGCACGTATAGGAGGATTAGGAGGAACTTGACGGAGGAACAAGGGGGAGAAGAAGGGCGGAAATGGTGGGGGAAAGGGAGAGAGGCAAACCATGAGAGACTCTTGAATGCTGACAAAAACTGAGGACTGATGGATGTGGGGGGGAGGGGGGATGGGCATGGAGGAGGACATTTGTGGGGATGAGCACTGAGTGTTATGTGGAAACTAATTTGACAATAAACTATTTTTAAAAAAAAAAAAAAGGAAAAAAAAAAGGAATCTCAAAGCTTAGGATGGTTCTAGCTATTTGGTGGCAAACGCAGGATTCAAACTCAGCTCTCTCTGACCCCATCTCAAATTTATTCACAGTAAGTCATTCCCATAATGCTTTGCTCTCAGCCGTGTGCACAAATAGAGCTAATGAGCCAGACCGCTTGAAGCCTAAAGCCTGACACACCTTCCAGCATGGCCTGCAGGTCTTAACTTTAGGCCTTCCCTCTAACCAGACCGGCATTAAATTCAATAAAGCCTTGGAAAGTTTCTAGAGTGCCTCTGCCCTCACCTGCCTTTCTGGCCGGCTGCAAGGGTAGTATGGACAAGGGGCAGACCAAGGGAAGAGAGACACCAGGGTGGGTGGTGCTGGCAGACATGCTTTGGGAAATCTCTGTGCCTTCTTGAGGCCTTGGGCTCATGCAGAGCACAGTGTCCAGGGCCCTGGTCAGGGCTCAGCTCTGGGATGGCTGGGAGTCAGATGCAGGCCACGTGCACATTCTGGTTACTCTCCCTCACGCAAGTCCATTCCGCATCTCTGAAGACACCTTAGAGGCACGGGACACTTTGCATTGGCTGCATGAGAAAATCACAAATTACCTTGCCTAATTTTCCCTTACAAGCTGTTAAGGGTTTTAAGGACAATGTCAAGAGGTTAGGGCCTGGGGTTGCTTATCTGGAGTCAACATGGCTTTGAGGATAAGGCAAGAGATTTGAAGGATGTAGCGTTGCTGCTCACTGACCATATGACCATGGGCAAGTCACATTTACGCTCACTGAGCTTCAGCTTCTTCCTCCGAGAAATGAAAGTTAAGAGTCACCACAAGAGGGGCACCTGGGTGGCTCAGTCGGTTTAGTGTCCGACTTCTGCTCAGGTCATGTTCTCACAGTCCGTGGGTTCGAGCCCCGTGTCGGGCTCTGTGCTGACAGCTAGCTCAGAGCCTGGAGCCTGCTTAAGATTCTGTGTCTCCCTCTCTCTCTGACCCTCCTGCTCACGCTGTCTTTCTCTCTCTGAAATAAATAAAACATTTAAAATATTAAAAAGAAAAAAATGAGTCACTGCAAGAGCACATATCTCGGGAAGTTCAAGGATCAAATAAGAAAATAGGTGAGAAATCACTTTGTAAGTGGAGTGATATGCAAGTGCTGATAATTTTTACAGCATAAACCTATTCTTTAAATGTTTAAATTCTTTAAGCCTAACCTTTAACGGGGTTAGGAGGGAATATAATTGACAGAGAAGTTCAAGGACAGCCCTCAGAGCACTGACTGGGTTCAGTCCTGGTTTGCTCACTTGTCTTTCTTCTGGGTTTCAGTCAATGTCAATCACGAGTGAGAAGCATTAGGCTCTTCTATAGTGACTGATAACCTGACCTCCCTTTGAGAAAAACACAAAATTCTTCAAAGTGCTTTATACAACTTTCAACAAAAATATCATTCCTACGTCAAGAAAACTTTTTCAATATAGTAATAGAGTCTCATTTGTTAATTCTCTCAGGCAGATAGGCTTAGGGCTCCAAATTCAAGATACTAAAAACTTTAAAGGGACAAAAATATAGAGCATGGGAAACCCAGTTATTGTACAAATCACAGCAATTTAAAAACAATTTTTCCCATCTAGGGATTTCTGTTACACAGCTGTCTCTCAGATTATTCTCAGTATATGTTTTAAAATATTTTTCTCAGCAATTTTGTAGCATATCAAGGCCTAGGCCTATAATTATTTAAAAGCAGTTCTGAAAATGAGTCATCTATTAAGGTAGTTGAAGAGGGGGATTATAGACCAAGCTCTTAACAGTGGTTTCCTCTGAGGTGTTGGAGCAGAGCTGAGGAGGCAGGAGAACTGAGAATCTGTTGCTTCTCAATTCGGTTACACTGAGCATATAATGTGGTAAAATTACAAATAATGGACAGTAATGATAAAAAAAATCCATTGTTTCAGAAAACCCTCTACATTGAGTATTTATGAGCCCCCACATTACTTGGCAAAAAATATCAACTTAGAATGGGTGGCTCAGTCAGTTAACCATCCGACTTCAGCTCAGGTCATGATCTCAGAGTTCATGGGTTCGAGCCCCGTGTAGGGCTCTGTGCTGACAGCTCAGAGCCTGGAGCCTGTTTCAGATTCTGTCTCTGTCTTCCCCACTCGTGCTCTCACTCTCTCTCTTTCTCTCTCTCTCAAAAATAACATAAACATTAAAAAAATTAAAAACAATGAAAAAGAACCCCGTTCCATTTCCCCACCTCCTCTCCCTGCCTTCACCTCTCCTTCCCCACAACACATTGACTTGACAAATCATTGCCAATTTTTGGAAATTTTGAGGAGGAAAACAAATCCAATGGTGTACGTGGATGTATTGACAAATCTGAAACCAAAGTCCATAGACCACGGACTCCCCAAGAGCAAGGGGCATTTGTGTTTCATTCTTTATATCATTCATTCCTTTAAGTCATTCATTCATCCATTTAACAAATGCTTAAGACAGGTACACTGTGTTCTATGCACAGAGATCCAACAGCTAACCAAACAGATACATTTCTCTGCCTACAATTAACCTTTTTTTCTCATCTTGATGCATGGTCTTAAGATTTGTTAAATGAGTGAATTTGTTAATAAAAAATTACTGAGCACTTACTAGGACCCAGGAATTATCTTAAGCACAGAAGCTATAGCAGTGACCCTGACAAAGCTTCTATTCTAGTGAGGGGCAGACAGACATAAACTAGATGAGCCAATATATCAATGCCAGACGATAAGTTGTATACAGCTTGGCCACTGGTACCGATATACTTCCTGCGCATGCAACTATAGCTCCCCAAATGGGAAAATTTGCAGACCTCACTTGTTGCCTGCTGGTTTAGGTCTTTGAATTTATCATGACAAATGGAACTAAAATTCCATTGACATCATGTGTGGCATTCAGTCAGACTCCCCATTCTTTTGCTCGGTCCTCTCACAAAGGTAGCTTGCCTAGGAGGCTCTCGGGCAATATATTAGTTTTTCAGTGCTGCCATAACAAATTACCACAAAGGTAGTGGCTTAAACAATACAAATGTATTATCTTATAGTTTTGGACATCAGAAATATGAAATGGGTTTCACTGGACTAAAAACAAGATGTTGGTAGGATGGCATTCCTTCTAGAAGCTCTAGGGGAGCATCCATTCCCTTGTCTTTTCTAGCTTCTAGAGGCTGCTCACATTCCTTGCCTCATGACCCTTTCCTCCATCTGCCATGCCAGCAACATTGGGCTTCTCACACTGCCGTCTCTCTACTTCTCCATCTTCTGCCTCCCTCTCCCACTGTCAAGGACTTTATAATCACACTAGCCCTACCTGGATAACCCAGGGTAATCTCCCCATCACAAGGGCAACCATAATTCCATTGGCAGCCTTAATTCTCCTTCGCCATATAGCCTAACATAGTCATAGGTTCCAGGGATTTGGACATGGACATCTTTGGGACACCATTAGTCTGCCTACCACCAACAGGCTGGAAAGGAAAGACTTACTTTTTCTTCTTCATCCCTATCCTCAATTCCTAGCACAGACCTGAATGTCTAGGAATTATTGACTGGCTTCTATATGATGCTGGTAAACAGAAAAGAAAATGCCACACGCTGCAGACAGCAGGAACTTGTATTTATTTGCTGAGCCTGGCTAGCAGCTGTATGGGGCAGCAAGCTAAGTAAACTCCCACAAGCAAACTCAAAAACTTCTTGCACAAAGGTCTTTAATCATCGGCTCTGTGTTTTCTCAGAACTGCTTAAGTAGAAGAAATATTCCTTTTAGCAACAATCTCATATCTCTTATCTACATATGCTTCCCTTTTGCATAGTCTTTTACAGTTTATAGAATACTTTCACATACTCTTACTTGACCCTCATGAAAATTTTGTCAGGAGGAAGGGCAAGGAGTACAGTTATTCCCATTTTGACAATTAGGAAATTGAACTTCAGATGAGAGGCTTGACTTCCAAGATTACGAAGCCAGGACTTGACCAGGTTTTCTGATACCAAAACCTATGCTCTTTCCATTACAATATGTTATCCCCAGTAGTCATTCCTCCTGGTTCAAGACTCTAGAATCCCTGGACCAAGTTCCATCCTTGCTATGCAATCATCACTGCCATTGGCACCATCATCGCCTTGATCCTTATCATCATCATCATGGTCATCACTGCTGTGAGTCTCTTTAAAGTTATTCATCAAAAGAAGTTTTCTTCAAGTGTCAGGAATTGTCTTTGGCTCTGTCTATGATGGGTGGACCATGACTGGGCTGGTAGCCTCACTTTCTGTTGGAGCTATCAACATGTCAGGAAATCGGTCATCTGATCTCTGTCCCTGTGAGTAATCCCTATATGTGTTCTCCACAGTGACACCTGGACTAGGTCACCAGATGGTCGAATACCCCAGATCACCAATACCAGCAGAATCAACGTGCATCCTTGACATATCTATTCCAATTATGTATGGCTGAACAAACCACCCTAAAGCTCTGTGGCTTAAAACCACCACCATATTTGCTCATTATCCTGCAATTCAAACAGTGTTCAGCTAGGTGATTCTTTCCTCAGTCCTCTTAGTGGTCACCCATTTGAGAATGAGAATAAAAAAGAGAAACAGACCATAGTATTATTATGAAAATAGTTTTGGCCTTACATACCATCCAGAGGGATCTCAGGGTCCTTGGGATACACTTTGAAAACCACTCTCCTACCTGGTTTTGGTTCCCCATTTTCAGTCTCCATTTCCGACTAGACCTGGCTTGTGTGGGACAAGACACACCAGTTAACCCTAGAGGAACTCTCCCAAGCCCGGAGGGTGCTGGGAAATTTGCCTAATTGTTGAATTGTAAGCAAGAGTAATCAATGCCAAGACTGTGTGACATCTGTAAATTCAGTTTCCAACCTCGGGAGCTTCTTAGCCTCCTCTCAATGTTCTTACACTTAGAATCCAACTAACACACTACGTCCGAGGCAGCATTCCTATTGTTTTGTTACAAGGTGTGTGGGATTTGTCTCCGGTCAATTTTTTTCTCATCAGAATTTAAAATTTCCACCATCCAGCCTGAGCCTTGCTCGCCCTATATCTTCCGTGACATTTGCCATATTTTCAAAATGTCTCGGCAGTATCACCATTACATTTATTGAAGGGAGGAGGGGTCAAACACGCAGCTCTTATTAAAACCCACAGCAGTCACACTGCTTTGAAAATTTAGTGGCTAGCTAATATAAAAGTCATAAAAGGTTTGGGGTTCTGGGGACTTCCATAAACTTACCATTTTAGGTGCCCTGAGATGCAATTTCTGAGCAATTTCTTTGATCTCTGGCTGCCCTGGTAAATCATTTATTAGGGCAGCCTTTTTAAACAGAATCCTCTCAACCTCTCCCACAAGATATATAAAATAACATACTCTGCAAACAGTCATCAACCCTCTGCACTTACTGTATTCACTGATTGCAACCCGATGGAGATGTTAGGAGTTTTTTCAGCCAATTCTTTTTATTCTCAGAAATTTGCAGAAGAGACGGTGATGAAGTGCTACATGATGACTGATTGTACCCGCCCGAAATCTCTAGAATGGGACATGCTATACCAAGAATACTTCAGCAGAATTTGTTCTTAAAAGCTCTGATGTTTGCAACTAATAGGGCTCCAAGCCTTCCCGGGTCAATGTCCACAGTAGCCTGCGCATGCCAATTCCCTAGAGCCTTTCCGTAGTTTCCCCCCTTCTCTCCCTAACCTGCTTGATCATTCTTTCTGCCCTGATTTTGCGGACTTCAGGCAGAGGGGGGGGTAGTCATCAGATCTCCATAACTACCCTGCCCCTACTCCTGTCTTTCTTGTCTGTCTCTGTGTCTGTCTGTCTGTCTGTCTGTCTCTCTCTCTCTCTCTCTCTCACACACACACACACACACAGATGCATTTCCTTCCCTGCCTTCTCTGAAGATTTCAGAGAAATCAAAAGTAGCTACCATCAAGAAAAGATTTGGGGACCTCTGGCTTAGAACAGTATAAGTGGCATGATACTTACCAAGTGTCTAACACAACATGAGAAGGGCTTGTGGGGATAAGTCCTGGTGAAGATTTGGAAACCACTAATTTTCCAGTCTCCACCACCATTATTATATTCAAAGCCAAAAGCTTCTGGTAGTTGTAAATTAAGAAAAACATTGCTTGGGACACTTGGGTGGCTCAGTAGATTCAGCATCTGACTTCGGCTCAGGTCATGATCTCGCAGTTAGTGAGTTCGAGCCCCGCGTCAGGATCTATGCTGACAGCTCAGAGCCTGGAGCCTGCTTTGGATTCTGTGTCTCCCTCTCTCTCTGCCTCTCCTCTGCTCATGTTCTGTTTCTCTCTGTCTCTCAAAAAATGAATAAACATTTTAAAAATTTTTTTGAAAAAAGAAAAACATTGCTTAATTCATACTGAAAAGATGACTCTCATGACCTACTTAAGTAACAATTTCATGCCTCAAGATTAGGGAGAAAGGTCTGCCCCTGAATTTGTAAATCTTGAAGAAGAAAAGACTTTTCTAAGTGAGACAAAAAGCCATAAAGAAAAAGACTGATAAACCTAAATATACAAACATTTAGAATCTCTACACAAAAATCCATATAAACTAAGTCAGAAGACAAATGACTAATTCTTTTTTTTTTTAATGTTTTATTTATCTCTGAGTGAGAGACAGCATGAGGAGGGGAGGGTCAGAGAGAGAGGGAGACACAGAATCTGAAACAGGCTCCAAGCTCTGAGCTGTCAGCACAGAGCCCGACACGGGGCTCGAACCCACAAACAGCGAGATCATGACCTGAGCCGAAGTTGGACGCTTAACCGACTGAGCGATCCAGGCGCCCTGACAAATGACTAAATCTAAAAAAATGTCTGCAATATATATGGTGAAGGGCTATTCTCTCTAAAATTCAGAATTAATCAATAAGGTAGGAAAATGGATAAGGGAGGTGATCCTGCAGTTAATGGAAAAATAAGTACAAATGGCAAATAAACACATAAAAGATTCACAAATACAAACAAACAAAACTACAATGAGATACTGTTATGGACAGAATGTTTGTATCTTCCCAAAATTCCTGTGTTCAATCCCTAAGCCCCAGTGTGATGGTATTTGGAGAAGGGTCAAGGGAGGTGATTAGGTTTAGATGAACTCATAGGAGTGGGGCCTTCTTAAGGGGAAGAATGTCCTTATAAGAAGACAGAAAGCTTGCTCTTTCTCTTTGCCACTTGAGGACACAGGGAGAAAGTGGCTGTCTGCAAGCCAGAAAAAAGTCCTTCACCAGAATTCAACCATGCCAGCACCCTGGTCTAGCCTTCCATCCTCCAGGACTGGAAGAAATAAATGCTGTTGTTTAAGCCATCCAATGTGATGGTTTGTTACGACAACCTGAACAGACTGAGAGATACACCATTTTTATCCGTGAAATTAGAAGCTATTTTAAATGCTTGATGATACCCAATGTTGGCAAATGTGAAGTGAAGTAAGCGTTCTCCTACCCTCTTTTTACAACCTGTTTGGTAAGACCCATGGCAATATATACCAACTTCTAGAATCCATAGATCTTCTGGTTCAGCAGTCCCCATCGCCAAGAATTTATACTGCAGATCTACTTGTATATACATACACAACAATATATACACAATGATGATTATTGATGTGCTGTGTAGCCCCAAAAACTGGAAGAAACACGGGGCGCCTGGGTGGCTCAGTCAGTTGAGCGTCCGACTTCAGCTCAGGTCATGATCTCACAGTTCATGGGTTCGAGCCCCGTGTCAGGCTCTGTGCTGACAGCTCAGAGTCTGGAGCCTGCTTTGGATTCTGTGTCTCCCTCTCTCTCTGCCCCTCCCCTGCTCATGTCGCCTCTCTCTCTCTCTCTCTCTCAGAAATAAATAAAACATTAAAAAAAAGAAAATAATACACCATTAAATTTTTTTTTAAAACCTGGAAGAAACATAAATACACATCATTAAGAAATAAGTTAAATAGTCTGTCTTTGGATGGGCTACTCTATAGTCTTTTATTTTTTTTTTAATGTTTTATTTATTTCTAGGAGAGAGAGAGAGACAGCGTGAGCAGGGGAGGGTCAGAGAGAGAGGGAGTCACAGACGGAAACAGGCTCCAGGCTCTGAGCTGGCAGTCAGCACAGAGCCCTACACAGGGCCCGAATCCACGAACCGCGAGATCATGACCTAAGCGAAAGTTGGATGCTTAACTGACTAAGCCACCCTGGCGCCCCAACTCTATAGTCCTTCAAAAAGAATGTGGTGGGGATGAGCACTGGGTGTTTTATGTAAGCCAAGTTGACAATAAAGTATATTAATAATGTGGTAATTATAGAATTGAAAGAGTGAACACGCAGATAATCATGATTCTTAAAAACATTTTTTTAAGTAAACATGGGGCTTGAACTCACAACCCCAAGTTCAAGAGTCACATGCTCGACTGACTGAGCCAGCCAGGCACCCCTCATCATATAATTCTTTAAACTCTGTTTATTAGAAAATTTTCATGATAAAAAATTGGGCAGTTGGGTAAAAATGGTAGACTTACAGATGCTGTCATGGAAACCAAGATACATTAAGTGGAAAAGAATAAATTGCAGAACCATGTATATAGTATTACTCAGATTTCTCCAATTTTTGATATATCATGTATGGATTTACCCAAATTAAATCTCCTAATTTCTTGTTTTCATTATCACAAATAATTCCATAATGAACATCTTTGTTCATAATCTTTTCACACATCTCTCTTTCTTAGAGTAAAATCGTAGAGGCTTAGAACCGGGGTTTATGACCATTATTAAGGCTATAGATACATATTTTTTAAGTGCTTTTGGAAATGTTCTTCTAATTTGTTTTTTTTTTAACCAGGAATCCCACTATTTAATGAACATCTATTCTGTGTCCCTATTATTGAAAAGACTAGAGAGAGAAAATACTAGATAATTCCCAAGGAGTTCTGAACACTTTTCTTAAGCCACTAGTATAATAATACTTACTGAGTGCTACTATGTGCCCCGGCTGTCCTGGGTGTTTTACCAGCAATGTCCACTCCTGTAATGTCCCTGGGGGGCAGGGGGCAGGGGGGCTGATTCTTAAAGGGGAAGCTAATCTCTCTGGACCATTCAACTGGCCACTCCCACCCTCATTTCAAAAAGAAAAGAAAAAGATGATTTCATTCCTCTGCATACACCCAGCCCCCCTCTTTGAGAGGGGACTCCTTCCCCTGTGGTTAACATTCCAGCACTTTGGAGGCTTTCTGCGGGAGGAGCAGCCATTCTTCTACCTAACTGGTGCAGAGGAGGAAAGTCAGTGAGGGCCTAACTTCAAATGGATTAGCAAGCTGAGAAAGGGTGAAATCTCAAAATGTCACTAATGGGCAGGGAAAAAAGGATGGGGACCCTCTCAGGATAATACAAGTGTATGAGGCATGTATCTAGAATTCAGCTCTAGAATAACTTTTATCTTGTCAAGGAACCAGTATGCTTTTTTTCTGAATAAAATAACTAGGAATCTCAGAGCCAAAATTGGTGTTTAATCTCAGCAGCTCTATTAAATTTTTTTTAATGTTTTATTTCTGAGAGAGAGTGAGAGACAGCTTCAGCAGAAGAGTGTCAGAGAGAGAGGGAGACACAGAATCTGAAACAGCTTCCAGGCTCTGAGCTGTCAGCACAGAGCCTGACACGGGGCTCAAGCCCACGAACCATGAGATCATGACCTGAGCCAAAGTCAGACCCTCAACTGACTGAGCCAGCCAGGTACCCCTCAGTAGCTCTACTAATGTTCATAATTTGTAAGTGTCTTCCTTCTTCATTTTCTTTCTCTCGATTCTCTCATTTCTATTTTGCTAATGATATTGTATAGACGGCCTTTAGTATATTTTGTTTCAAAATCATTTTTAGAAGGGAGCCTAAGATATAAATGAGGTCTTCTTGGCCCCTGGTTCAGGCTTTGGTGTCCATGTGCTTACAGCAAGCCGAATACCATGCATGCTTCCCCTTTATCCAGTCATTCAACAGAAGCTTATAAACACAAGGGGAGAAGGGGAAGGTAGTAGGAAAGGACACAGGTCCCAGAAGAAAACAGGCTCCACCACTTAAAACCTGTGACCTCCAGCAAGTCACCTATTTTCTCTGTCTCAGCTTCCACATCTGGAAAATGGGGACATTCTTAATTCTTGACCTTAATAGTGAAGATTACGGTAATACAGGAAAAGCACTTGAAACAATGTCCAGCATGTAATATCTCAATCATATTAGCTTTCATGATCATCGCTATTAGTTTTTATTAGATGGTATTATGGACCGAATTGTGTCTCTCTCCAAAACTTTTATGTTGAAGCTTTCACCCTCAATACCTCAGAATGTGACTGTAGCAGGGGATAGGGACTTTAAAATGGTAATTAAGTTAAAATTAAGTCTTTAGGGTGGCCTCTAATCCAATATGATCAGTGTCCTTAGCAGAGAAGGAACTTTGGGCATAAACATGTACTGAGGGAAGGGCACATGAAAATATAGGGAGAAGGTGGCCACCTACAAGCCAAGGAAAGGGCCTTAGAAGGAACCGATCCTGCTAACATCTCGACCTCAAGGCCTCTAGACCCTTGACCAATAAGTTTTAGTTGTTTAAGTCACCAGATCTGTGGTACTTTGCGATGGCAGTTCTAGGACAAGTGTACAGGTGCCCTCTGGGTGCCTGGTTGTTTCCTCGACCTGGGATATACAGCAGTAAAGACGACAAAGGCCCTGCGTTTGGGGAGGTTACATCCTAGTACAGATAACAAACATGTAAGCAAACCTAGGAACAACATTATTTTAAGCAACGGTGGGTGCTTTGGAGAAAATAGTGAGCATGATGTGAAGGGTGTGATACAGGGTGGTGGTGCATCTACTTAGACCAGACTGTTGAACAGCCAGAGACAGCTGCTCGTGGACTGACAAGGGGGAGGGGGATGGGGACAGCATGGGAACACCAGCTCCAGAGCATTCTGGGCAGAAGGAATGTGTTTGATCTGTTTGGGGATCAAAGAGGTAGACACTGTGGCCGGAGGACAATGAAGAAGGGGATGCAGACAAGAGAGGAGGTCAAGGAAGAACAGGGCCAGGTCACAGGGCCTACAGCCCAAAGAAAGACATCTGAGTTCATATATTTTAAAGCTTGCTCTTCTGGGAGGAGAATGAATGAGGCAGCTGGAGTGGAAGCTTGCAAAGCAGTCAGAAAGATGGTGCACTTGAACTCAGAGAAGGAGGTGGAGACAGAAAAAATAAGACGGCTGTGGATGGTTGGATGGATTTTAGACATATTTTGAAGGAAAAGTTTATAGGACTTGCTCATGGACTGGACACAAGGTGGGGAGCACATGGATATTAAAGAGGGATTAAAAAGTTACTAGGTTTTTAATTCTACAACTGCATGGAAAGTGGTACCATTTGCTGACGTGTGGAAGACAGCGGAGATTGGGGTGGAATTTAGAGCTACCTCCTGGCCAGACCACAACTGGGATGACTATTATACATCCAAGTGAAAATCAAGGAGCCTGTTCATACCGTATCAAAATTAGAGCGCAGGGAGATTGAGGACCAGAGGCACACATTTGTGAGTCAGCCGAGGAGAATGGGTGAGATCGCCGAGGAAGATGCTAGAGCAGAAAGCCTGGGTCTAGGACTCAGCCCACGTGTGCTCCAACTTTAAGAGCGTAAGAGAAGGGGACTAAGAAAGGGTCATCAGTGAGGTCGGAAGAAAAGCAGAGACAGGCAGAGCACAGAAGCAGAGAGATGGCTACACACACACTGACACCACAATGCCCGGGTACGAGATACTAATCACGTCTGAGAGTGCCGGTGTGCTACCACAGGATGTACACGCACACGTGTGCACACATCGCGGGGCTGTCTGCCGGTGTATATAGTTATAGAATCCAATGCTTCTAGGGTTTGAAGCTCCTTTTAAAATTACATTTTACACATCAGTAAACTTGTAATGCAGGAACTGCTTTCTTAGAGTTATTTATATCCCTGGGTTGCAGAAGGATTTGTCAGGAAATAATATGAATGTTATTTATCTGACTGTTCGGCTTTATTGACTGCTACATTTCACATCCTTCAGTTCTTTTTGGCAGAGGAGTAAATAACACTGCTATTAACCTCTAACACCAGTATAAAAATAGGCAGTTATTAAGGGGTAAATATTACTTTGACGATTATTGCCCCAGTCTGCTTTCTCTGGGAGATATCATAAATAAGGCCCCTCGGGGGGTCCACAAAGTTCCCAATTTTGTTGAGGGAGCTGGCAGCTCTCCTGGCCACAGGCAATGATTTGGAGCTGCGTGGAGCCGATAGGAAACACTCCATGAACGATTGCTCATTCCTGGAGGAAATCAAGGCAGCCTTCATGTCCCATTGTGGCTGTGTATATAGGAGCAGAAGGTGTCGGATCCTAAGGTTTCTACTGGGAGAGATGTAGAGAGGGCTGCGATCATTGTTAAGAGCACCAGGAGCTGGGCTTGGGAGCAGGTGGGTATGTGGAAGTCTGGGGTTTGTTAGCTCAACCTGTTGAACTTAAGCTATGTCTGTAGGAGCTTATGCTCCAGAGTTTTTCATGGTCACTCTTTATTGGTGAACAGGTTAAGTGGTAGGTTAGCTACATGGAGTACCCCCATTATGGAAGGAAAAAGATGAAGAATGATGGTAACAGGTAGAGAAAGAGCCTTAGATGAGAAGCAAAGAGCGCTAAATTATAGTTTCAACCCCAGTCTTCGTTTGTGTTATGATCCCGAGCAAGTTATGTGTCTCTTCATCTCATAAATAAAGGGACTTCCTAAGACCCTTCCAGTCCAGATGCGCTTTGACAATCACCCAGTTAGGCCTGGTTGGACGGATCCACCAGGTCTCCAAAGCTCCTGTTAGCAGTGAGCCATTGCCTAGTGATGTCTGCCCACACAGTGGACGTGATCGTGTGCCACAGCCAGAAAATCCCCTTGTCACCCTACAGGAAGCCCCAGGGTGTTTGAACGGGCCCCAGGCTCTAAGCCTACAGCAAGGGCCACCTGTCTTTGCACCTCTGGCCAGGACTTCTGAAACACGGGCAATCATCGCACGTTTTCCTTTGCTGTCCAGGACTAGATATTCTTGGCTTCAAACATGGGTTTTGATCTTGATCTAGCCTCTGATTACAAATGTAAAGACATGGGGGTCTTCTCCTCCTTGAAAAGCATTTAAATTCAGACTCCATGGTTAAAATTAGTGGAATGCTTCATGCAGAATGAAAGGCATGAGTCCTCCATATGTGCAGGAGGTTAACTTCTGAAATGCCGCCTTGACGTGAATTCATTCTAGGAACGCACTACTCAAGGGAAATTTTGCAAAATGAAGGATTCAGTATGAATTTAATTTGTATGTTTAGAATGTTAGGGCTCTCGCACACGAGTGGTGGTGGAGGTGGTGATTTGCAGTGAGGTACATTTCTGCTTTCCTACCTCTAAACTATGCTAACATAGTTGACCATTGTGCCACTCAAGCTAATTGTCTCTGTGAGACAAAACTTTGGAGGATGTGACCATCTCGGCATCTCCAGTCCACTTAGAGAGTGGATGATGCATATTCAAGAGAGCTTTCGTTGTGAAACAATAGAAATTGCACAAAAGAGTGAAGTGTATAATATTATAGGCCCATTTGGCCTAAGTGTCAGCAGAATGGCTTGGCTATCCATGCCTCATTTAACTTTCCAAGAACTCACTATTTCATACTGCAATGTTAATAGACACTGTGCCAGTATTTCCCAAAGGCTATAAATTGCTGCGGGAGGACATTTAAAATCATTATGAAAGCCACTGCAACTGGCCAGTAGCCCTTCAAATAACCCCCAAAAAGCACATTTTGGCAAAACAAAAGATAATGTTGTGTTTAACAGTAACATAGGATGTAGACATAGATTATAGGCCACACATACAAGATAGGAATGGAGCAAATGGAGAGAAAAAAATAGAACTTGGAAAAATGGTGAGAAGATGTCACAGAGAGGTGGGTACAACAGTGTGAGAGAGAGGTCCTTCCCAAGCACAGAACTCTTCACTGATGAGGAAGCCACTCACCCAAGCCCGGTCACATTAGGTCCACTCTAGGATGAGACAGCAAGTCTGTGGAATGTCAAAAGTCTCGGCACTAACACATGGTCAAGGACTCCCCTCACAGCATGGCCACAGGCCTGGGATCACAGGAAGTGTCCCCTTGCTAAAGAGACTGGGGCTATAGTGCTCCTTCGCATAATTCCTCCCAAGAACCCTTTCCTTTTGTCCCACACTCCTTTTTCCGTGGAACCTATTCTGTTCTTTCTAGCAACAAAGCAAGGCTTGGTATGACCACGGTTCTTACTTGAAAAATGAGCAGGCGTTCAGACAAGGCAGTCACCGTAGTGGGTGGGCCTCCTGGATGCCTTTTTGTCATAGTAATAAGGACCCTCATGAGAGAGAAGTCCCTCTAAAGGAAGTCCAACCCCGACACCTGGAGCTGTACAGAGTAGTCTGGGACCAATGATTCCGAAGACAGAATGGTGTCTTTTACCTAGAATTGTCAGCCGGCTGGATTCCCCGTTGGAATCACTGTGTCTTGGGGTTAGGAGCAGGGGGTGGGGTTTCAGTAAAAGCAGAGCTAATGGGGGGAGGGAATGTTTGTGACCTCACTGGAGACCCTCTCCAAGAACCCCCCATAAGAACTATCACAGGACGGTGGGGTATATTTAAGGGGTGCTGAACACCTGTGAGAATTCAATTAAACAAAAGCCAAGAGCAGGTAGAACTTGAATTATTGTTGTTATGTCCTCCCATTTGTCCTCCAGGGTAAGACCTGGGGAAATCAAATCAGATGCTTCCCTGGATGCACCAGTGCACATGGTTTAAATCCAATGTCATTGCCACCATGTGGCCTCAGGGGTGGCAGCATCAAGACCACCTAGAAACTTGCGCAGAATCTCAGACTCCACTCTAGACCTACTGGATCAGAACCAGCATTTCACGAGACTCCATGCACAGTGACATTGGAGAAGCACTTCCCCAGAGTGGTTTGGGCCGCATACCCGAGTCGTCTAGGTGGCTTTAAAAGCTAATGATGCCTGGGTCCTATTCCTAGAGATTCTGATGGTGGGGTCCGGGCACTGGAATTTTCTTTAAAAACTCCCTATATTATTTTAATGTGCAGCCAGGAAGGAGAACTTAAAGGAAGACCTTTTTCAGAATCCATGCCAATGGCTTTTGGCCAAGTGACCCATAGTAGGAGTCTTTCAGCCAATGGAGTTTGTTGAGTATTTTCATATTAACATGTTTGCACTTACCAAATATTGGTTGTGATTTGTGACCACTATTACAGGTACAGTTTTGCTTATGCTACAGAAATATGACAAAAGTAATATGCGATAACATGTTTGTAGCTTGAACCATATTTTTACAGAGATACATTAACATTTCAAAAGTCTTTTATCAAAATCCATGTCCTCTGTTGGTTAATATTATAACATAAGATACACTTGTTATTTAAAGAATCTTTTTTGTAAAGCAAAGCACCTATTTATAATGTAACCGCCCCACCAGATTTTTCCAGATTAAAGTTTCATACATTAGGCTTCTTGGACATGAGGAGTTAACAGACACATCACACACATTAGAGTCTCATATTTCATGAACTTGTCTCGTGCTTAAGCATTTGAAGGTTCCATATTTGAACCTCAGACTCAGCCAGAATTAATTCTTCCCTTCTTCCTACATCCCTGCTAATGTCCTTCTGTTAGAGTACCTTCTTTATTCACTGACACAGATTGCTTCTGTGGTCTTTCCCTCCCACTAGACTCTTCGTTCCTTGAGGAGGAGAGAAATACTAAGTGTGAAATTTGTGAGGAATATAGTCCCCTGGTTCTACTGACGTAGTCGAGCTTCTGCACAGCCCCTGGCATGGGCTGCAGGATAAGCTGAGGGAGAAGGGAGGAGCTGTGAGGTGACAGAGGGACCCTTGGAGCTTCTACCATTGGCACAAAAAATTCATCCATCCAAGTTAGCTCAGGTGAAGCCCGGAACCATGTTTGTATGGTAGAGAATGTTCTTTATTTCTAAGGCCAAGGATAAAGAGCTGCTTGCAGGAGATGAGAAGAAAAGGAAAGAAGAGAGGTAACTGGGGGCGTCTGGGTGCCTCAGTCGGTTAAGCACCCATCCGACTTTGGCCCAGGTCATGATCTCATGCTTCATGAGTTCGCGCCCCACATCAGGCTCACTGCTGACAATACAGAGCTCACTTGGGATCCTCTGTCTCCCTCTCTTTGCCCCTCCCCCTTTCATTCTCTCTCTCTCTCTCTCTCTTTCTGGCTCGCTCGCTCGCTCACTCTTGCTCTCGCTCTCTCGCTCTCAAAAATAAATAAATATTTTTTAAAAATAGAAATACCTGAATAGACACCTGACTTTAAGAATGAATATCATAAACAAAACAGATCTATTTGACTGAGAGGCCAGCCATGGCATGAATGTTAAAAGGCCATTTGTTTTTCGATATGACAAAATGCAAATCTCTAACTTTGCAATATGAAAGCTTTATTGTACTTTAAAAATTCTGAATTCTTTAGGCTGTTCTTTTTCTGGTCCAAAAAAGCTATTTTAAAAGCTCACATTAGAATATTTTATAACTCTTTTATCCTTCCTGAACATCTGTGAACTGGAAAGAATATAGTATATTACAGAAACAATCCATTTAAAGAAAAACAATTAAAATGAAAACTACTTCCATTTCTGTGGCATAAAACTCTAATTCTCTCCCCTTTGCAATTTTATTACCACCCTGACATGATATAGTCACAGCTTCACTTACACACAATGTTAATTTCACTCATACTCCACTTAATCTTCAAAACATTGCAGAATAACATTTTTCTTCAGTAATTTATCATTTGCTATGATAAGGCAATGTGTTTAGAGGATGTTAGAATTTTTTTTTAAGTTTGCATTTATCTCAGTGCTGAAATGTGCTCTGAATGCTATTAAAATATATCATTTATACACTTTCACATTTAACTATATTAACTATACCTTAACTAGACATTTATTAAGAGCAGCATATTTATTTCCCATTCAGGACTTTTTAAATCTGTGGAGTCAGCTCTATGGAAATGAGCAATTTTTGCCAGCCTTACACTGTGTTATAGGTTAAACTGAGCAGAAACCCCAGGGCTCCTTTGCGGTGGGGTACACAATTACACATCTTTTCTGGGCTTCCTTAAATCATTTCCCAGTGCAGGACCTCTCATCATTCCACCTGCTGCCAGTGATATGTTCTGAACTCTAAATAAGCTCATGGCAGTTCTCTCTCCTTCATTTATCATTCAACAAATACCCTCTATGTTTGGGTATTCCAGACGAAGATGTCTTATTTCAAGATCTTTCCCTTGAGATTAGTAACAAAGCATAAGTTTGTCTTGTTAATTTAATTCTTGCTTATATCAAAATATAACATATGCACATAGCTTAGAAAGCTTCCTGACCTACCTCTTCCCAACCCATAATCTTGCTTTTTTTCAGAGGTCACTACTTCTAATTTTTAGCCATTTCTCCTGGTCTTTTATCTCCATACATCTTAATAATATGTTCTTACTGCTATTTTCTTATTTTTCCCTTTTAGCTAATATCTACCGACTTCCAACTATGAAAGACACTGAGTTTTTTCCTTCTAATACTATCACCTCCCCACACACATCAACCACTTGCCCTCTCTTTCAGCCTCTCAACATCATATGTTGATGAATAAGTATTAATCACCATTGAATCATAGTAGTAAGTTATAATTCTAGTTCCATTTTTTTATAACTGTTTACCCTGGAGTTAATCATTGCTTTTCTCCTTTGTTTGCGTTCTATGTTCCTATAACTAATCGAACTCTAAATCCTCTGCTAGAACTGTAAAATCCCCTTTTTGTGTGTTCAAATATACCAGGTTGTCTATCAGTTTCTTCTCCTTTTTTTCTAAGACATCAATCTTGGAGCTTTTTGTCCTTCTGCAGCCTTGACTGGTTACTCCCTATGCTCACTAACCATCTATTGGGCTGGGACCTCCCTTTGCTGTCATCCTGGAAATGTTCTTTGTGTGTCTCCTGCATTGGGTTCTTATTTCCTCAATCCTAGGTCTTGGAATTTCTTAGTTTTTGCTCTGTTTTGCTGGGGTATATCCTCTAGTAGCTTCCTGAGAAAGATGCATGGGAGGTGCAAGATGTCCTCAAATCCCTGAGCCTTTCAAGGATCCATGGGGCAAAGAGCTTGTTTCTAATGGGCTTCTCCCCACACGTTTACATTTCACCTTTCTCCCGCCTGGCAAAATAGCTAAGACTAGGGATGCCTGGGTGGCTCAGTTGGTTAAGCATCTGACTTCGGCTCAGATCTCATGGGTTTGAGCCCCATGTTGGGCTCTGTGCTGACAGCTCAGAGCCTGGAGTCTGCTTCGGATTCTGTGATTCCCTCTCTCTCTGCCCCTCCCTCACTCCAGCTGTCTCTCTCTGTCTCAAAAATAAAATAAACATTAAGTAAGTAAATAAATAAACAATAAAGAAAATTTTAAAAAGTAGCTAAGACTGTCAGCCATTAGAATTTTGTTGAAACCTGTTTTCTGCTGTTGTCTTTTCTTTTCCTTAGCCTTTGTGAGTTTGTGCTTTTAGGTTCTTTTAGAGAGCCTTCTGGAGGGGATAGAGATTAACACATGTATTCCATGTACTGGATTGAGGCTGAAGTATAATAATTTCCTTTTATAATATGAAGGATTTAGTATGCAACTATGACTATTGATTTATTCTTTCATTTACTTAACAAATAAAGAAAGAACACCAACTATGGGCCAGGCAGTATCCCAGGCCTTGGAGATACAGCACTAAACCAAGCTGACAAAATTTCCTACCCTCATTAAACCTAAGTCTTAGTGGAAGGAGGGCTGGACAATAAACAATTAATAAAACGTATGTCAGGAAAGATGATGATATTCTACAAGAAAAAAGAAAGTTAGGGTGAGCGCAAGGCATTCACACTTAAATAGGATGGCCGAAGAAGACCTCCATGAGAAGGTAATATTTGACCAAAGACCCAAAGGAAGTGAGAGAATAGTGAGAGAACAGGATATGGGACTCTTTGGAAGAAGAGCATTCCAGACAGAGGAACAGCATGGAGAGTGGCCCTGAGGTGGGAGTATACCTGGAATGTTCAAGGAAAAGTAAAGAGGTCCATGTGGCTGAATAGAAGAAGCAGGGAGGACAGAACAGGGAGGTTAAGTGGGGGTCAGACTTCATCATCTTTGGCTTTACAAGCTCTCACTGTAAGGACTTATATTCTCTCAGCTAGAGCTTGCTTTATAAATTCGTCTCCTGACTGTCCATTTCTCTCCTTATCTTCTGAAAGCCCTTTCAAGAAAACACGTTCATGGAGTGGAAGTTCATTTTCCCTCTAAAGAACATTAATATTTCCATCTCAGAACACTCTTCAATCAAATATGTGTATCATTATCTCCTTCTCATCATTAGGCTTGCTCTCCAGTGCCATCTCCTCAGATGCTGGTACCCTATAGTATGCCCTAGGCATTCTTCACTACCTCCCCCTCCACCATTTTTCATAGAACTTACTACATTTTGAAATTATTATGTTTATTTATTTGTTTGCTTAGTTTTTGTTTCATTTTTGGTCTGTGCCCATTAGAATGAAAGCTCCATAGAAAAGACAGCATTCAGTGTGTTATCTATGCTTCATATCCCTGCCCTCGAGTGCTCAGTTGTTGAGTGAAAAGATAGATAGATAGATGGACATGACTCTGAGCAAATCTGAGAATGTCTGATAATTACGTTAAGTTGAGTTTAAAAGAAATTCCTTTATCCTATTCTCTCTTTTCATTTAGTTTGGGCACAGAGCACGAGTTGGGGAGGGACAGAGAGAGATAAAGAGAGAGAATCCCAAGCAGTGTCTGCACTGGCAGTTCAGAGCCTGATGTGACTCTTGATCCCACAAAACCATGAGATCAGGACCTGAGCCAAAACCAAGAGTCGGATGCTTAACCGACTGAGCCACCCAGGCGCCCCTGCTTCTGCTTTTAATTATAAAGAAGCTAATTAAAAAATTGAAATGCCTTGAACTAACACTTTTAATATATTCTCAAGTTGCATTTACTTCTTCAGTGTGTTTTATAATCTTTAGTTCATCTGCCAATTATAACAAAATAAACCATAGACTGTGTATGTGAGCCTAGCTTACATTCAGCTTCAGTAAATGTAATGTTTTCAAAAGAAAAATTCAAATCCATTCTGATTTGAAACTCCACTTTAATAAGCAAAATCCCAATTTTCTTAGCATAATAATGTCCTACTGCATTACCACTTTGTTGATTTTTGAAAGTTGAGATAGGGGGGTCAGAGTTAAGGATGGATGAGCTAGACCTCTAAATGCTAATTTCACCTATAAAGAGCTAGAGCCAAAGAAGGAAGGAGGTAGACCGAGCAGCAAGAGTTACAGAAATTTTGGTCAGATGCCTATGGGTTTCTACTATAACAATGATATGCTAATAGCCACACGAGAATTTGATGGATGATGCAAGGGGTCAAATAAAAGTAAATTAACACAGGCAGTACCCAATATGGAGGAACTATCAGGTAGTGGGAGAAGAAAAAAAAAATCTACATGGAAAACTTAGCTGCCACAGACCAGAAGTAACCAGAAAAAGAAGAGATTCCGTAGGCTCTTGGGACTCTCCCACAATGACTCCTAAATGTTGAGCTAAAACTGGTTTCTTGGATGAAACTATCATTTCCAGTCCAGTGTCTATCTTTTTATTTTTTTATTTTTTATTTATTTTTTTAAGTTTATTTATTTTTTTAACATTTATTCATTTTTGAGAGAGAGAGAGACAGAGTGTAAACAGGGGAGGGGCAGAGAAAGAGGGAGACACAGAATCTGGAGCAGGCTCCAGTCTCTGAGCTATGAGCACAGAGCCTGACTCGGGGCTTGAACCCAGGGACCACGAGATTATGACCTGAGCCAAAGTCAGACACTTAACTGACTGAACCGCCCAGGCACCCCAGGGTGTGCTTTTCAAAGAACTAAGGGTAAAGTTTCATAAAAATATAAATCAGAGAAGTACAATGGATCTTGGGGAATTACCTGGCCCAGGCCTCCTTTTTCTATACATTAGGAAACTGAAGTTCAAATTAACTTGGTCTTCATTAACACAACAGTCTTATCTAGTTATTTGCAGCTCAACACTGGACGGGTTGGGTCTGACTGACCTATGGTATCTCTCCCATCTAGTATTCACAGAGTCCAGTCCTCTGTAAGTGCTCCATAATATTTCTTGAGTGAGAAATGACAACTCCCCATCTCTATGTGGGCTTATTCCTCATGGACCTGTCATCTGAAAAGCTGCCTTATTCCCTCTAACTCATTTCTAGCACACAAAGTAATAATGGCTATGGATAGTGAAACAAACGTCTATAGCATGAAACTCAGAATTTAAAGAAATCTGTCATATCGGTCAGAAACAGAGAGAGCGTTCCAGAGTGCCAAGGCTCTGGGGATCCTTGGCATATCCTTCACACTCACAGAGGTAGCCCCCAGGTGGCCCGTGTGAAAGCTACTCACCCACAGAGGTGACTAATGACATGTGTAGCTTTAGGTTTATAACTTGACTTCTTGATGGCTCTGCTTGTCTTTTTGTTATGTGGAAATCCGTTTTTCCAAGTTCTAAGGAGTTATTTCTATAAGGAAGTTATTAATATAAAGTTTTGAGAACTGACAGAGAAACTGGCATAATTTCTAATTGATCGCAAATGATGAATAACATTCGTTGGTTCTCACCATGTGGTCCAGACCTCCATGCTGATCTTTGACAACCAGTAAGGAGTTGTGGCCAAGTGAAGTACATACCAAGCAGCAGGTTCCTGCATATAAACCATCCTGAAGTATCACATCAACCCTCTAACACAAGATTATTTCACTCTGTCCACATCTAGAGAAATCAAAGCTTAGCGAAGTTAAAGATCTTTCTCAAGGCCATGTGAAAGCCCAGGCTCCAACCAGAGACTATCTGACTACAGCACCCTTTCTACACTCCATTCATGTCTACTAGTGAGATTTCAGTCCGATTGAAACTAATCAGGGCCAAGCAGGTTGCTTTGGGGTCAGGGGAAAGATTTACTGGCCTGTTGTAAAGGCAGGTCTTTAGAATTGTGAGATCTACACCGAGCTTTTCTTGGATGTCTCTCTGACCACATACATCACTATGTAATCTATACAGTGGTGTTTTAACGGACAGAGCTCTTACCTGTAATAATTTTCTTTGAACTCATATGCTCTAGGAAATGTCAATAAACTCAGTTGGGGTAATTTCTTACCCATAGCACATGCATTTGCGCAGAAAGACCCTAGACCTTGTGAACAAGAGAAGAACACCCCATAAAGTCTGCACAGAGCAGCCATTACATGCAAAACGGACGTTTGAAAAAGAAAACATTTGACCCTTCCATTGATTGAACTTTTCCTTCAAAGTGCCCTTTAGGGAGTACTGAGCTGGTTGCCAGGAAACGGAGATTCTTTTCTGGAATCAATTCATGCCATTCTAAGTGTCATTGAGTGTGTCACTTAAATTTGGTTGATGCCCAGTTTACAATGGGAGTACTCTTCCTCTTGGGCTTCCTCAATCTAAAAGTATCAAGAGTCAGAATGTATCTGTAAAGAGGTATGGGGTTATTGTGATCTGTGAAATAACAAACCCTTCAAATTGTACATTATAATAAAGCTGTTTTCAAACATGTCATTTAGAAGGCACTGAGTGGTAGTAATTGAAATAATGGAAAAAATATTTTCGACACTGGTCCTGCGGAAGTGTAAACCTTCCCTTGGGGTTAGGATGTAAGCATTGTGATGATGCCTTTTGAAGGGGGCTGGAGTTTTGGAATAGGCTTCAGTGAGCAGATCTGAGTTCTGGCCCAGCTCCTTCACCCACTAACTCTATGATGTAGGACAAGTGTCTCCATCCCCTGGGGCTGAGTTTCTTCACTTATAAGGAAAGAGTTGGATAAAATAATCTCATAATGCTTGCTCTCATTCAGTAATTGTACCACCTTTTCCGGATCACCCAAAAGCGTATGACACTTTTGGCCTCAAGTATTTTATAGTCCACTGAGGGATTTGAAGAACAAACAAATAAATGAGCAAATAACACACTGGCATAAGTGCCAAGGGGAAGTAAACTAATGATAGTGACCAATTACAATGGTGGAGGGAGCTGATTTTGAAGGGCAGGAAAGTATGGGGGGCAAGAGGAAGACTTGCCTTTAATTTCTGCATTTTTTTACGGCAGGGTGTCAAAATATATTATTTGAAGTTGACAAATCAAGAAGAGTTTTCAACATGTTATTAAAAGTTACTGGGGTGTCATTAGAATAAAAATGTCAATCTTCAAAATTACTAGAAGACAAGTACTTTGCTCAGCATAGAGCACAAAGCAAGAACACCTGTGTCATAAAGCAAAGAACAAAAAAAGAGGATAAAATAATAAATCATGTAATAAGATGATAGAACTAAGATCAAAAAGAGTTCATCAGTAAATGTAAATGGGAAAACTTTTCTATTTAAAAGAAAAAGACTCAAAGTGGACAAGAAATTAGAACGGCCATGTAACATATTCAAGAAATGCATCTGTAAAAAATTACTTGGAAAGGTTGATTATCAAAGGATAGGCAAAGACACGCAAATTAAGTGCATGGAAAAAATAGCAAGGATCATAAGATCGGCCAAAGGTAAATTCAAGACAGCAGTTTACAAAACAAAGATAGACACTTTGTAATGATAAACATATAATTCAGCAGATTTTCATGCAGCAAATAGAATGTCTTTGAAATGTATGAAAGAAAACTGCAGTAAATAAAAAAAACAATAGACAAAAAGGTAATTGGGGGAAATTTTAGTTCACTCTTCTCAGCGCATGGCAGATCAGGTAGATAAAAAGGTAAGTAAAGCTTTGAAAATCTAAATCCCATAGTGAGATGGAGCACGTGCATGAGTATCTCTGATCTATCTACATTTGTATCTACCTATATCTCTAAACTCTGAATACAGAGACTATGCCTATTATTCAGTGATTCTTTTTTTTTTTTTATTTTTTTTAATGTTTTTATTTATTTATAGAAGAGAGAGAGAGAGAGACAGCGTGAGCATGGGAGGGTCATAGAGAGAGGGAGTCACAGACTGAAACAGGCTCCAGGCTCTGAGCTGGCAGTCAGCACAGAGCCCGACGCGGGGCTCGAACCCACGAACCGCGAGATCATGACCTAAGTGAAAGTCGGACGCTTAACCGACTAAGCCACCCAGGCGCCCCTCAGTGATTCTTGAAATATTGATAAAAATGACCATATTTACAAAATTTGAACCACAAAGAAAAATCTCAACATATTTTGGGGCGCCTGGGTGGCTTAGTCGGGTAGGCGTCTGACTTTCGCTTAGATCATGATCTCGTGGTTCGTGGGTTCAAGCCCCGCGTCGGGCTCTGTGCTGACTGCCAGCTCAGAGCCTGGAGCCTGTTTCAGAGTCTGTGACTCCCTCTCTCTCTGTCCCTCCCCTGCTCATGCTGTCTCTCTCTCTCTCTCTCTCCTAGAAATAAATAAGTTTAAAAAAATTAAAAAAAAGAAAAATCTCAACATATTTCAAAAAACAGAAATATTACATATTAGAATCTCTCATCTCAGTGCAATGAAACTGGAAATTTATTTATTTATTTATTAGGGGGGTGGGTAGAGAAAAAGGGAAAGAGAGAGAATCCCAAGCAGTCTCCTCCCTGTCAACGTGGAGCCCGGTGTGGGGCTTGAACTCACAAGCCGTGAGCCCTGAACTGAACAGAAATCATTAGTCAAACACTTAACCAACTGACCCACCCAGGCATGCCTGGAAATTAGTTTTGTAATCAAAGACAAAAAGATATTAATCACTTAGAAATTGAAAAGCTCTCTCTTAATTTTTGGTCCAGGAAATCTACATTATAAGTATCTAGAAAATATTGATAATGCATGAAGTATGTATCAGAACCTGGGAGACTGTGCCTTTCACAGCATAATTTGACTTACAGGTCTTACTGAAAAGGAAAGAATGAAAATAAAAGCACAGTAGGCAAGTTAGAAAATAATAATAAAATATACCCAATAAGGTAAGAGAAACTAAATAATAGTGGAGCTAATAAATAGGTCTAAGTGATGGCTCTTGAGAGAGAGAAAAGTAAAGCAAAGCAAACAATAAAAGAGAAAAATAAATCATTAGCCAACCTACTCAATTTATTAAAAAGGTGGAATGAAAACATACAAAATTAGAAGTAGCCACGCATAAAACAGAGAATGGTATAATAAAATGGAGAAACAATAAATAAATCCAAGAGCTGGTTCTCTGAAAATAAAAGAAAACAATAAACTTACTACTCAATTCAATTAACAAAAAAGTGAGCAAACAATACAAAATGAAAACAGTAAGTGGGGAACTAATAAAAACATATAAAAACAAAAAGGATTCTGAGATAACTCTTTGCTCAGCTCTACTAAAATGGAGCTGAAAAGCTGGGTGAAATGGATGGTTTTCTAGAAAGATATAATTGACTAAAAGTTGTAGAAAATCTAAGTGACTAATTTTTATAGAGAAATAGAATAAGTTATCAAAAATTCACCCCTCCTGGAGCACCAGAATCAGACACCTTCACAGGTTTGAAGAGTATCTTCGACCAAATCTTTACAGAAAATATAATTCTAAGGCTGCCTAAAAAATTCAAGATAATTGATGAGCATGACCGTTGAAAGCAGAGATTCCAGAACCAAACTGTCTATGTTCCGTTCCCAGCTCTGGCACTCACCAGGTATAGGACCTTGGACACATAATTATTTAATTTCTCTATGCCTCAGCTTTCTCATTTATAAAATGAAGTTAATAATCGGGTATTGAGAGGATTCAGTGAATTAATGCATGTAAAGTGCTTAGAATAGAATAGTGCCTGGCATATAGTAAACACTGAATAAATATTAGCTATTTTTTATTCGATATTGGACAAACTTATTGCTACCATTCTCTACATTAATAGATCAAAAGAGAAAAATCATAATCACTTCCATTAATGCTAAAAAGTCATGAAGCCGTCTTATATCCATTTTTTACTTTTATATGACTTTTGGCAAATTATTAAAGATGCATACTTCCCTGATATCTTAACTCAATAAAATAACACGATCGTTAACTAAAGCCTGAATCAGGTTGAATGGGGAAACTGTAGAAGCCTTCCCAGTCAAGTCAGAAGCCCAAGGTCTCTACTGGCCCCACTGATGTTTGACAATGCTCTAGATGTACTACTACCATTGCAAATAGAATAGAAGAAAGAGGGGCGTCTGGGTGGCTCAGTCAGTTAAGCGTCTGACTTTGGCTCAGGTCATGATCTCACGGTTCGTGGGTTCAAGCCCTGCATCGGGCTGTGTGCTGACAGCTAGCTCAGAGCCTGGAGTCTGTTTCAGATTCTGTATTTCCCTCTCTCTCTGACCCTCCCCAGCTCTCTCTCTCTCTCTCTCGGAAATAAATAAGACATTTTAAAAAATGGGAGAAAGAAATAAAAAGTCAAAATACAGGAAAAGAGTAGGTAAAATTACTACTTGCAGATTACACAAAGGGACGCTCAACTGAAAATTATTATAAACCAAAATAATTTAGAAAATTGATGGATATGAAAATAGGATACAAAAATATATACAAGATAGAAAACAAAATGGGAAAAATAGCCATTTGCCATAAACGACCAAAAAATACCTAGGAATGAACTTAACAAAACGTGTTCAAGTTTTATGTGAAGAGAACTTTTAAATGCTACTAAGGGACACAAAAGGAAACTTGAATAAATGGAAATGTTATCCTTTATTGGATCCAGGAAGACAATAACCATAAAGAAGTTCAATTCTCCTTAAATTAATCTATAAATTTAACACAGTCTCAGTAGAAATACCAACAGGATAATTTTCAATTCCAGACAGACTAATTTTCAAGTTTCTATGGAAAAGTTAATATGCAAGTATATCTAGAAAGTTCCGAAAAAGAAGAGTAATGGAGGATACTAGTCTTACCAGATATTAAAATACATTATAAAGTTGCACTGTATCTTATAATGAGATCCTGGCAAATGAATATACTGGTCAATGGAATGAATATAGATCACACAAATAACCTACTCAAGTTCAAATGGGAATTTAGGGTATTATAGTGACATTGCCTATCCGTATCGGAGAAAAATGGGTTATTCAGTTAAGTATTGTCAGAACAAGTGGGGAGTCATTGGTAAGCAAAATGAAATTGGATCAGTACTTCTCTCCTTATACCAAAATAAATATTTTTAACACCCCACAAAACCATAAACCACAAAATTACTAGAAGAAAACAAAGAAGAAGTTAAAAAAAATCCTGGATTGAGGAAGCCTTTTCTTTTTTTCGCACGACATAAAGCCCAAAAGTCTTTAATAAAAAACGTGATTACATTTAGCTACAAAAAAATTAAAAATTCCTCCATGATGTAAAATACATTAAACTAAACCAAAATCAAACTTAAACTAAATCAAAAGAGAAATGACAAATTGGGGGATAATACTTAAAATTTACAACATATGTAACAGACAAAGGCTAATTTGTGATATATTAAAAAACATATAAAACTACAGAAAAGGTCAACAGCTTATAGGAAAATAGATAAAAGGTTATACACAAACTTCAAAGAAAAATACAAATACACGTATGAAAAGTTGTTCAGTGAGGGACCCCTGGCTGACTCAGTCAGAGGAGCATGCAACTCTTGATTTGGGTGTTGTAAGTTCGAGCCCCACATTGGGTGTAGAGATTACTTTAAAAAATAACATAAAATAATTTTTTAAAAAGTTGTTCAATGATACTCATAATAAGAGAGGTGTGAGTCATAGCTTTAAAATAGCATACATTTGAGGCGCCTGGGTGGCTCAGTCAGTTGAGCGTCCAACTTCAGCTCAGGTCATGATCTCACTTACGGGTTCAAGCTCCACATCGGGCTCTATGCTGGCAGCTCAGAGCCTGGAGCCTGCTTTGGATCCTGTGTCTCCCTCTGTCTCTGGTCCTTCCCTGCTCACGCTCTGTCTCTCTCTCTCAAAATAAATAAATGTAAAATTTTTTTAAAAAAATAAAATAAAATAAAACAAAACAGCATATGTTTTGCTTACCAGTCAAAAATTTTTAAGTTGTCAACAGAATATAGCATATGGCAAAACACTGGCAGTTTTGAATATTGTTGAAGGGAATGGAAATTGGTGTGACCACCACTGAATATAATCTGCCAAAATTAAAAATCCATAAAACTTTAAGTTTATTTCTTTATTTAATTAGAGAGAGAGAGTGTGTGTGTGCTCACCATCAGAGCCCTATGCGGGGCTCAAACTCACAAACTGTGAGATCTTAACCTAAGCCGAGATCAAGAGTTGGATGCTTAACCCACTGAGCCACCCAGATGCCCCTAAAAATACACATCTTTGACCCAGCAATTCTGTTTTAGGAAACCTTATACTTGCCAATGTAATCCAAGGTCCATCTACAGCATTGTCTGGAACAAATGGTGGAAAACTGGGAACAGCCAAAAGATCATAAATAGAGAACTGATTTTAAAATTTATGGTAAATTCTTACAAAGAAGTGTATGTACTATTGTGAAGAGACTGCAAGTTGTGTCATTAAGTTAGAAAAAATGTGTGTGTCTGTGTACGTGTGTACACAAATATATGCTCAGAAACTTCTTTTTTTTAATGTTTCATTTATTTTTGATAGAGAGAGAGAGACAGCGTGAGCAGGGGAGGGTCAGAGAGAGAGGGAGTTACAGAATCCGAAGACAGGCTCCAGGCTCTGAGCTAGCTGTCAGCACAAAGCCTGACACAGGGCTCAAACCCGCAAACCGTGAGATCATGACCTGAGCCGAAGTCGGACGTTCAACTGACTGAGCCACTCAGGCTCCCCTGTGCTTGGACAACTTCTAGTGGGTACATATGAAACTGTTGTTGGAGGTTAAGTTTAGGGAATCAGCCCAGGAGTCAAGGGTGGAAAGGAAACTCACTTTCCATTGCACATCATTTTGTGCCACATAAAAAATGTTTTTGTCACATGCAAGTGTTATTTAAGTAATAATAACTCAAATTATTGTTAACTCTTCTCATGTTGAAACAAGACAATATTAAGATTCAGGAGTGATTTTATAAGGGACTTTAATGTAAACTGGCTTTACCACCGACGGTGGCTAGCCATTCTCCACCTCCGCAGAAGAGATCTTCTCCAACAAAAGAAAATAGCAGATTTAAAAGGAATATATATTTTGGTTTGGACAAAAAGAAAAATTTCCTGATGGAGTTGGAGGAGAGCTATAAAGTCCTCTGAAGGGCTGTGGAAAGAGGGTTTGAGCCTTGGCGTGGGTGGTGAGTGACTGGGGGAGGGGAGGACCTTGTTGGGCTGGGGAGGCTTCTTTCCACCCCAGGATGCTATGACCCTCTTCCCAGGACCAACACCTCTCGACTAGCTGACAGTTTAATGAGCATTTTACCCAAGGCATTCACACGGATAGGAAATCCTGTTAGATTTACAAGTGCCCATTAGTTAAAACTTCTCCAGAGCCACCGTCTAAGGTTTCTGCTTGGGACTTCCTTGTGCTTCCCAGAGTTGAATATCCAGTGCAGACTGGATATGCGGTTCTTCTCTCATACATTATAAACAGCCAGGGTGGCAAAACCCTGAGGCTCCTCACAGTTGACAAACCACAAACCCTACCTCTCTCCCACAAGAAGCTCTAGCCTACAGGGTGAAAATGAGCTTCCTGCCATGAATGACTGACCCAGGACACTTCACTAAATGGAGGAAACGAGACTGTAGAGAAAGCTAACTGAGTGCTATTATTTTCTCTTTGCTGCAAACTATATCCCATCATTTATCTCCTAGGTTAGTGGTTCTCAAAGTGTGGTCCCTGCATCGGGAGCGTCCACATCCCCCAGAATCATCTTTGAGATGCAAGTTATCTCAGACTTCCTGGACCAGAAACTCCCAGGGTGTGGCCAGGCCCTCAGGAATTTTGATGTGCTGAAGTTGGAGAACCACTGCCCTAGGCTTCTGGAAGACCACCCACGAGCAGGAGTGAAAACTGGCTTGCTCGGCCTTCTTCCTCCCAAAGGAACCCAAGGTGACATAACTTGATGCCTCTGGACAGGGTTTTAAATCACAGTCTCAAGGTGCCTCTCCAGCTCTGGGTACTGACTGAGCTCACGGGTACTGCCTCCCCTAAGAGGAACATCATCTGATGATGCTGGTTATCCCACAGAAGGCCTGCACTTTCCAGCCCCAATGCCCTGGTGCAGACACATTCCCGAATGGCAAGGGAGGTAAGGCTGGCGCTATGTTCTTACGCAAGCATGATAGCCAAATATTGGAAGTGCCCCTCATGCCCCAGATAAATACATGCAGTGACTGTAGGGCGCTAAATCTCACCTTTAAAGACTGGAGCCTTTGTAGGTCAAAATCTTCTGTTAGGATGATGATGCCTTAAACAAAATCATCCAAAGCATGGCAGGATTAAGTTTGTCACTGTCCCTTACTTTAGTTTAATGTTTTCCATTAATGCTTCCAAAGTATGTTTTTATCCTTTTTATCCTTTTGATTTTGGGCCTCAGACAATCCAGAGAAGCCCATGAAGTGGACAATGTCAGATGTCACTCCAATGTTCTTTACCCCCTCCTCTTTCTTTTTTTTTTAATTTTTAAAAATGTTTATTTTTGAAAGACAGAGCATGAGCAGGGGAGAGGGAGAGAGGGAGAGACACAGAATCCAAAGCAGGCTCCAGGCTCTGAGCTGTCAGCACAAAGCCTGACCTGGGGCTTGAACCCATAAACTGTGAGATCATGACCTGAGCCGAAATTGGATGCCCAACAGGCTGAGCCAGCCGGGTGCCTGTCCCCCCTCCTCTTTCTATCAGGAGTGTGGTTTTTGTCCCAGCATCCTCCTCTTCCCCTTGAAGCCCCACCCCTCTGCCCGACCTCCCCCAGCTCCAGAGGTAAGTCTAGTCACCTGAGAGTGACCTCACCCCTCTGCCACTCAATTCAGGCTACTGAGATTCAAGAAAATGTTTTCCGATCTTTTCTTGCTCATCTTACTCTTCTAGGAAAGCGTCCAGAGACAATCCAGTCTGTCTCCCCTCGGCACTCTATGCCCCCATGTCGGATTGAGAACTGCTGCCCCTGATTCTCTATTAGCCCGAAGCTGCAGCTGATCCAGGAGATGCTGGGAAAGGAAACCAGAGCCCCTGTGTCAGCTCCTCGCCACCACGGCAGATCCCGCTCCAGGACTCAGGAAGTATCCTGATGGTTGTGTATAATTGACTCGGATTTCCTATTACTTATTGCTGAAAACATCCAACTGATAGAATGAGGATTATTATCCATTTGCATATATGGGGAAACTGAGGCAGGAGGAGGTTTTTTTTTTTTTTGTGTGTGTGTGTGTGTGTGTGTGTGACTTTGCAGTAAATGAATGGAAAGTTCATGCTCTGCAGCCCACTAAGGACCAAATCACTTGGTTGGGAGGATGTTTCCTCGGCCACAGGGGTGGGGAGCAGAGAGAAGGGTACAGGAGCTGCCACGGGCTAACTTTGTCTACGCTGCAGTTTCATCTAGGGGTGCCCAGATGTGGGGACCAGAGGTGGGAATGCAAGAAAGAAGAAATGCTGGAGAAATGATAGTTATTACAGAAACATGATGGCAATTAAAAAAATACAATGTGGTTTTTAGCACGAAGGCAAGATTCCAGCCTCTGTGAAAAAGTTAACAAGTCTCTGACTTGCCTCTTTAAAGGCGTTCTGTTAGCTCACTGGTGGGTACAGGGAGAAACAGTCTGTGTTCTGCCCGGAAGCACCGGAGGCCAGTCTGTCCAGCTTTGTCGCCCAGTGACTCAACAAGGCTGCCTCAGAGCCCAGCGAGTGTTAACACCCAGCTCTGCAGAGCAGACACAGCCTTTTTGCATGAGAAATGTGCTGTGTGGGAACAACAGAATAATTCACCCCAGTAGGAACTGGGAACATCAACCGCAATAGCCGTGACCTTGAGTGGCACCCAGCAAAACCCCACGCAGAGGTCCCCTCTCTCCAGCCCCCGCCCCAGGAGGAAAACAGGGTAGATTGGAGCCTGCAAACCCCTCCTCTGTCATCCCACCTAGCCGAGTTGCAAATCAGTATTGCTTGGTGGATAGCAAATCAAGTTTCAAGGTTACAGACAACAGGGAAAGGAAGAAGGTACATGGGAAATCGTTTATCAAGATCATATTTAAAAGAAAAAAAAATCTCCGTTCAAAGATGAAACACAGTCTCTTAGCTTTATTCCCCATTGCTGTTGGCTGAATGTCCAGTTGCTGTGAAATTTAAATGTTGTTTTCAATGGGGTTTGCAGTGTGGGGGTAGATGCATCATGCATGTTCTAGGTCACAGAGTTCAATGCATTTTTTTTTTCTCTTCTGCTGAAAGGGACCACTTGGCTTGTCTTCCAATGAGAAAACACTAACAACTTTAGGGGCTGCTGGGTGGGCCGTGCTCCTTAATCCACACACTTAAGTTTTCAATTGATCACCTTTTAAATTAGATACACATGTCTAGTTTAATAAGGAATTCAGTGTTTGGAGAAGTCAGCAGATCGAGGGAAAATTGCCCGGATTAAACAGCTTGTTTCTCATTCCTATGTGACTAAATGTAGAAATGGCCAAGGCTGTATCATAGACAAAAGGGACATGTGGGAAGGACTCTTCCTTCATCTCCCACCACTTTGGCCGCTGATAAATCCGGACCTGGCCATGAGCCTGTAGGCATTGGTGCAGAGCTCACTGGACCACGCCAACTTGACCTGGTGCCATGTGCAAAGCAGGGACAGCTGGACCCCAGATCCACTGCTACCATAACCCAAGCTAGGGGCCCCACATAAGTGGCTGACCAACTTTGGCTCACATGCCACCAGCCCATCAGCAACACACAGAGACTTTTGCTTTCTAATGTAACACAGAGATGTTTGTGGTGATTTTCTTTAAGGGACTTACACCATTTCTCCTCATCTCCTGCACCTCATACCCCAGAGCCTAGGCTCAGATTCTCTGACCGGCTCTAAAACTTTTCCACGGAGCACTCAGTCTTTGACGTCATAGACTTTATTTTTTCTTTACTTCTACCAAGTCACTTATTGCCCACTGCTGCGTCCATGACCCAGAGGAAGGTGGCACAGGGACGATGGTACCTATGGCCTTAGTTAGGGAAGCATCTCCTGCTTTCACAAGCCCCTTCATTTCCCAAATCAAGTACTTCCTTTTTAATTTTTTAAATGTTTATTTATTTTTGAGAGAGAGAGTGGGGGAGGGGCAGAGAGAGAGGGAGACAGGATCCGAAGCAGGCTTCAGGCTCTGAGCTGTCAGTGCAGAGCTAGACGTGGGGCTCAAACTCACAAACCATGAGATCATGACCTGAGCTGAAGTTGGACACTCAACCAACTGAGCCCCTCTAGATCCCCTCCCTCAAGTCAAGTATCTTTCTATCTGAGCCAACATACTCTTCCCATAGAGAGCCTGAAGTTCTTTGTGCAGAGGTGTGAAATGTGCTCAGTAGGGCTATTTTAGGCTACTAGATCACAATCTTTTTTTCCATCAGAGAAACAAAACACACTGCTTCACATTAAAATACCGTGATTGGGGGTGCCTGGGTGGCCCAGTTGGTTAAGCATCTGACTCAAAATCAGCTCAGACCATGATCTCATAGTTGGTGAGTTCAAGTCTTGTGTTGGGCTTTGTGCCAACAGCGGAAGCCTGCTTGGGATTCTCTCTCTCTCCCTCGTTCTCTGCCCATCCCCCACGCCTTCTCTCTCTTACTCTCAAAATAAATCAATAAACTTAAAAAACTAAAAAACACCACACCGTGACTGGAAACAACAGACCTTTGATTATCTCTGTAACAGTAAATGGAGCTAGTCCTGTTTTATATTATTGCAGATTTCATCCTGCCACTTAAAATTCTTCTTTCAGTTTTGGAATCAGAAGATACTTCTGGAAGTTGCGTGTTCACACCTTCATTTGAGCTGAAGGACTGATGACACATAGAGTGGAAGCCTGTTACAGCTTCAGTTATGGTTGTTTATCTTCTTCATCTGAATTTCCCTTAATAAAGTTTCTGTTATTTTATCACTTTCTTGGATCCTAGTTGAGGAAATCCAACATAATCTCATGCTTTTCTGTTAGCATATATTGGTTTATATCTGACTTTGCACCGTTCTTAATATTGAGTGAATAATTGCATTCTCCACAAAGATCTGCAAAAGAAACTTTCCCCTCATTTAATAAATGTCCACTGTGCAGAAATTAAAAAAAAAAAAAAAAAAGCAACAGAGTCATTCCATCTGGGTGGACACATCAGCATGGGGAGGAAGGCCTTTGACACTCTGCCTCTAACTCTATGCTTGCCACAGACACAGACTGAGATAGAGACTTGCACCTATTCCCCGACCCTCCCCGCCCCCCCACCCCCCAGGTCAGGCTTGCACAGGTTGAGAGAAGCCAAACCTCCTTACAGTCTTTCCTTAAACTATTTCTATTATTCCTGGGTTTAGTTCTCTAACATCTCTGGCCAAAGAGAAACCCAGATAGACTCACATAAGGACTCAAAGCTGTAAAACTGAGATGCAAGTAAAAAATGCCTACAAGGCCATTAAACTCTTTGTGCTTGCAGCCCGAGTTTTGGGATCCTAAGCACTAATTTAAAATCCATTTGTCCTTCATGTTTGGACTACGAGTCTCCAGGGGCTTAATCAGAATGAAAAAGAATCAAGTACCCCCCATCAACGGCAGGGCCTCTGCTACCCGGCTCTTGCCAGTCGACCAGCAGGAGATTTAGATTTCCACGTATTCCCTAAAATCATCTCAGAGGCAGAAAAGGACATCATCAAATTCAGCTGCAGCTATTGAATGGAGGAAAAGCCATAGCGGGGCAGTGAACTATGTACAGTTCCAAAAAACACCCAATGGAGACAGTACTCTTCGGCTGCCTGCGTCGGGGTGTCAGAGCAAGTGGGTGGCGGGCGGACATCGGGAGGGGGCTTCACACCACTATAAAGTGAAACACGATATGCAAGATATCCCGTTGCAGGTAAGAGAGCAAAAGAGTTAAGGGCTCTTGTCATAGAGGATCTATCTGCCCAAATCAAGTGTGGACAGGGATGCAAGGCTGCTTTTTTACGGGCTGCATGAAACAAAAGACATCAAAACCATTGCTTTATTCCTTGTCTGTCTAGCCCAGAGCCGCAGTAACATTCTCATAATAAGGAACCAAAGGCAGAGACGTTTCCAACTGCTCCTGGAATGTGTGACTCCAACCCTCTCAATTTAAGGGAGGCCTCAAGCTACTGAACGCGCAGCTGTTAATCTGCATGATTACTGAAGAATAGTAAAACCATCAACCCCCCGGTCCAGCTTAGCAGGGGGGCAGGAAGCAGTCACCGGCTTGATCTCTGGGAAAGTGTAGAAGAAAAAGGCCTGGCTCGGAAGCTGGGTCGAAAAATCCGCCTGACAGCCCATCCCTTTTTTCTCCTCTCGGCCCAGGCTCTCTGGAAACATCAGTGAGGAAAGGGGAGCACCACGAAACTACTTTGTAGAATCCTTGAGAGCTGCTCATAATTGGGACGGATGTTCCGAACCACTTCGGTTCAAATCGTACTTTGTAATTTTTCATGGTCCACCTAATTAAAGGACAGAAGTCGGGAGAAAAAACACTCTAATTATGTGAACCAACATAGGAAGGTCAGGGTGTCTCTTTTACAGAAATGAAAAAGTAAATTTAAAAAATGGTTTCGCTAATAAGGTCTCACTCAATTCACTTACTGTATATTTATTGTACGTCTATGAATGAGTCCCTTTACTAGGTAAGACTAGGATCCACTGAAGGACAAGCCTAGGTCATTGTCCACAAGGACCAGCAGCCCACAGGAGACTGCAGGCCATGTCCTTTAGCAGGATGGGCAAGCCAGAGAGACTGCGAGGGGTGTGAGGGGGACACTTAACCCAATCTGGGGGCATCAGGGAAGACCCCCCAGTGAGGAGACATGGATGTCTGAGGTGGACATCTGACGATGACAAATTAGGGAGAAGCCATTGTGTTGGAAGGGCTAATCCCTGTCTCTGCTCTCTAGTCTTTGTGCCCAGAACTGCTCTAGATATTTAGGAATAATGATGAAAGCATTTTTTCTTAGCCTTTATAGCCTGGACTTTTTCCCATTCATTTCCCTGTCCACGAATTCCAAGCTTTTAAATGAGGTTCAGTTGACCATTTTGACTTTAGTTATCTTTTTTTTTTTAATATTTATTTATTTTTGAGAGTGAAAGAGACAGTGCGAATGGGGGAGGGGCAGAGGGAGAGACACATAGCAACCGAAGCAGGCTCCAGGCTTCCAGCTGTCTGCACAGAGCCCAACATGGGGCTCGAACTCAGAAACCGTGAGATCATCACCTGAGCCAAAATCTGACGCTTCACCTACTGAGCCACGCAGGCACCTCTTTAGTTATCTTATTTTGATTACTCCATTAAATTAACCTGAAAATTATTCAAAATAATAGAAAATCTTTTGTTCTCCGTATTTGGGGAATTTGATAGCAGCCTCAAGAATAATGTTTGGCTGAGTCTATGTAAATATGAATGTCTGAGGAGAATTGTGTTGTCTGGAGGGAGAGGAGCCGAGGATAGGAGGGAAATTCTTGTTGATCTTAAAAAGGCAGGACCTGGTAATACTTACTGGGGAGGTCTATGCTCAAATTAGGTATAAGAGCTTTGCCACCATGGAATTAATGACCCAGGAGTCAAACGATGCAGAAACAGGTTGCTGAATCTGTTTGTGCAGCTCACACACACACACACACAAAAGAGAGAGAGAGTGGGAGAGAAAGAGATGAACTGAATGGTATGGTCTTGGAAAAACTACAAAATCATCTGGATTTACTTGGGGAGAATAAAGGAATTATACCAAGTACAAAAAGAAGGTATATTATCAGGAATCTCTTTCTTTAAGATCAACATGGTACTGGACTTAGCCACATAGATTAGGAGTCCAACCACATGGGCCGAAATCCCTGCTTAACAACTTATTAGTCATTGGGCCAGTTTACTTAATACCTTGTGCCTCAATTTCTCTTTTCTATAAAATGGGGCTATATGAGGACTAACCTCATGAAGGGTGAGGATTTAATAATGCAGACAAGTAAGCATGCTTGGAACATAGTAATGCTTAATAAATTTAGTTCTTGTTATTCCTACCCACCCCCCCGAGACACACACACACACACACACACACACACACACACACACTTTTTTATCAGAAAAGAACAAGGAAAAACATGGGCTTAATTACAAGGAAAGAATGTTAGTCTAAATGAGAAATTTTCCCAAGATCAAGGCTGTTTTATCAATATCACAATAGTTCTTAGAGTAAGTCTCGTAAGTTCTGTCATTAGACTGTAGGAATGAGATTGACCCTGACCAGCTAAGGATGATAATGTGAAGGACACAGAGGTCATGTGTGAGGATCTGAAGACGACAGTGTTTAGAGCCAGAATACTTGAGGTCAGTTCTCAGCTTCATCATGTTTAGAACAAGACCCCACAGGGCCAAGATGGAGTTGTTAGCATGATAAGCCCCACATTGCTAACCCAAGACTTAAGAGTTTAGCTCTCCCAGAAATTGAATATGAGATGAATCTGGGAGGAATCCCAGTCAATCATGAGACAACTGATCAGTATTAGGTAATCTGCTTTATAAACCCCTGATATCCCCTATAAGAAAGTAACCTTGAAGTAACCAATCTTTTTTTATCCAGTGTGACCTGCGAGTTCCTGTGCCTTTCTGCCTATATCATCTATTGCCTTGAAGACCTCTTAGATACTCCTTCGTATCTGCTAGATTGAATGCTGCCTGATTCACGAATCACTGAATAAAGCCAATAAGATCTTGAAAATGTATTCAGTGGAGGGATGCTTGAGTGAAGCGTGCAACTCTTGATTTAGGCTCAGGTCATGATTTCACAGTTCATGGTATCAAACCTCCCATCCGGGTCTGGACTGACAGCATGGAACCTGCTTGAGATTCTCTCTCCTTCCCTGTTCTCTCTGCCCTTCTTCCCTCAAAATAAATAAATAAACTTTAAAATGTACCCAGTTGGATTTTGTTTTTAACAACCACGAATCAAACCTGTACTGTTTCTCCATAATGGCTGTACCATCAGTGTACAAGTGGGGACCATTTTCTTCACACACCCCCACACACCTCTATCTGTCTGCAGCTACAGTGCCCTCTTAGCTGCTCCTAGGCTAGGCTCTGACATCTGTTCTCATACTGAATGTGCACTTGAGACCTTTGCCGTTATTTTGAAAGACTTGCCGTGAAAATGTTCAAATGAATTTGAAACTCAATCACATTAATACAAGAAATTTCAGAATTATATTTGTCCGTGAAAGAAAAGGAAGACCTATTACATTTTTTAGTAGATTTGCAACCGTAGAAAATTTCCGGACGGTTGTAAAAATGGTTTTAAATTTCTTTTATCACCTACTTTGAGAATAAAGTTTTTCTCTGGGGACTAGAAGGAGTTTGACGAGGTCATCATTAAAAGAAAAGTCTGGAATAGGAGTTGAATAGAGCCATTTCAAACATAAAATCTGAAATAGAAAAAAAAATGTCTATCAAAGCGAGCTCAAGTTTCTTAACACTTGAAAAGGTTTTATTTGGAAGTTTTATACAAATTAAACATTTAATATCTTTCTTAGTACTTTTTATTTTATCTTTCTTATTCTAATTATATAGCATAGAGAAAAAGTATGGTTATTTTCACCAAGCCCCATAACGGCTCCCTAGTCCCCTCCAATTGACTCCAGTGTGCCTTATAAATATTACAATTTTCTGTGTGTTACATAGTAAAAATCACGGGAAAGTACTGCCTTAGAGAAGATGGCAGACCCCACTGATGCCTGGACAGCAAGATTTTGCAAACTTTTCCCTTGTTAATCGAAGTCACATCTGATTTAGATATTTAGAGGGTCTGAGCTTCAGAGGAAGACAAATATCTTCCTAGCCCCAAGTCAATCACGTAATTTCATTCTCCTTGCCAATGATAGATTTGGAATAGGAATGTAATATGATTCTAGCCAATGATCCATGCGAGAAAAAAATTTCAGAGTTTTTTTTCTCTTAAGTAAAGACACTAGAAAGGGACACTTTTTTTAAAAAATGTTTATTTACTTTTGAGAGAGAGCAAGCTGGGGAGGGGCAGAGAGAGAGGGAGACAGGATCCGAAACTGTCTCCACACAATCAGCGCAAAGCCCAATTGGGGGCTCAAACTCACAAACCGTAAGATCACTACCTGAGCTGAAGTTGGACCCTTAACTGACGGAGGCACCCAGGACTCCTACTCTTTGTACTTTGTTGATTGAGTCTGTGATGCTTGGAGCTGCTGCAGCCATCCTGCAACCATGAGGAATTAATCATGAGGACAACCCCCACATGCCTGGGGAAGACAGAAAAGACACAAAAGGCACAGGGCCCTGATGACCTTGAGCCACTCAACCATCCCCGGAACTCTCTCTTCTCTGGACATCTTGTTATGTAAGATAATAAATTTTCTTCTTATTGAAGTCATTTTGGTTTAGGTGTTCTATTACTTGCATCTAAAAGTATCTTCACTGATGATATACAGTGGGTTCCATGCCCTCTAGGTGACAGTCTCAATTTATACTGCACTGGTAGAATGAGAGAATGCTTTGTTTCCCCTCACCAGCATTACACTTGTGATTCTTGGCCCATGAGATAGGCAGCATTTAGTCTAAGAGCGATAGGGCCTGCCCTGCTACTTGGGAGAAAGAGCTGTTTGGAGGACTTCTGCTTCCTCCTGCAGCCCCAGCCTGTGCCTTTATCCCAGGGCAACTGTCTGTAGATTCAAGCCGGCCCAGCAGGATCTCGGCTTTCTGATGCTTAATTCCAGCCATAACAAATGCCGATAAGTCATGTATTTGCATTTAAAAGGCACACGTTCTATACTTTAAGCTTTTCATTGATTGCCACCAATCTTCTTCCAATTAGTTGTTTTAACCATAGTTGTGGTTACAACCATGTGTTGTAAAATGAAAATCACTTGAAAGGAATAAACTAATGTATCCCTCCATCATGCTGACCTTGTTGAGATTAAAGAATATGCGGGGCGCCTGGGTGGCTCAGTCGGTTGAGCATCCGACTTCGGCTCAGGTCATGATCTTGCCGTCTGTGGGTTCAAGCCCCCGCATCAGGCTCTGTGATGACAGCTCGGGGCCTGGAGCCTGCTTCAGATCCTGTGTCTCCCTTTCTCTCTGCTCCTTCCCTACTCATGCTCTCTCAAAAATAACTAAACATTAAAAATTAAAAAAAAAAAAAAAGAATATGCAAGAGTGTTCCATGTGAGAGAGACCTAGACAGAGAGAGGATAAGCGGGGGAGAAACGTAGGCAGAGGGCGGGGAGAGAGAGAGAGAGAGAGAGAGAGAGAGAGAGATGTACAGGTACACAGCCCCATCAGACCTCTCTCCTCGAGATCCCATTAGGCAGGGAGGTGTGATCACAGTGAACTTTGTCCCCTGACATCACTCACTCAGGATGAAGGCAGAAGAGGCATAAAATAGGGCTCTGTAGACATGGCTTTCAGAGTGGTAGTTGAATCCGATATATTCATTCAGGTAGGCTTGGCACCATTTCTACTGCCTACTTTACTTCTCACAACAGCCTTATTAGAAAGATATTATTGTCTCTGTATAAGAGACACAAAATTGAGTCACAAAAACATTGATGTCCAGGATCATGCAAGCAGCATGAAGCCACATGGATTTGACCTCAGATCTAGGTAACACAAAACTTTGTGCAGTGACATTGTACTCCTCCCTTGGAGTGCTTTGCTAGAGGACATGACCTGAGTAGATAAACACTAAAAAGGCAATTTGCCTACAAAGCTCATTTGCAATTGGTCAAAGAATTACTTGACACGAAATTTCAGTTCTAATAAATCATATGGAGTAAAAATATTATAGGTGTCTCTGATTATCACTATGTCTTTGGATTTGTTTTTATCATTTATTTTTACTATAAGAGAGATAATAAAAAGCAGTGTGTTCAGGATAGAAATTTTGGAAAGTACAGAAGTAAAATAAAATAAAATAAGCACTATTACCTCAACACACAGAAAAAAAATTATTATTAACATTTTGATGATCATCTCTTGGCTTCTCAAAATCATGTAAAATATGGAATAATTGCTCTCTATTAGTATTGTTGTAATTTTCTAAAAAGATGAGTTTCAACTAACATAACTATGATGGTCAATTTGCTGTCTGTGGTTCCTTCTGTCAGTTACCTTACTGTCTTATCATTACTGCTTCCTACTCTGCTCTGTCCTATATGTTTTTGGAAGTAAAAATACATTGCTACAGAAAACCACCTGATGCATATGAGATGCATTGTTAGGGGAAGATGCAAGAATTCGGGGTACATTTAAAAAATGTTTTTAATGTTTATTTATTTTTGAAAGAGAGAGAGAGAGAGAGAGAGAGCAGGAGTGGGGGAGGGGCAGAGAGAGAGGGAAACACAGAATCCAAAGCAGGTTCCAGGCTCTGAGCTGTCAGCACAGAGCCCGATGCGGGGTTTAAACTCACAAACCGTGAGATCATGACCTGAGCCGAAGTCAGACGCTTAACTGACTAAGCCACCCAGGTGCTCCTGCAGGTATATTTTTAAAAATAATATGGGGCACAACTCCCCAGTAGAAAAACTGGCAAATCCATGAACTTAAAATTTACAAAAAGTAATATAAAGACTTCATAAAACATATCCAACCTCCCTATTGATCAAAGCAAACAAATTATCATAAGCACGATAATTTTTTGTCTAGCAAATGGTCAGACGTTTGCAAATATGAGAATACTTGACACTGGTAAAGACTTCAGGGGATAGACCCCCTCCCCCATTCATACCCGATGAGAGAGAAATTGGCACCATCTGCTTGGAAGTACATACCAAGAGGCTTACGTTTGCTCCTCCTCCTTACCTTTCTCTAAAGGAGAAGTTTTCTCTAAGAATATCAGAGACGTGAGCAGGGATATCTGTACATAGTCACTCATAGAAGTGTAATTTATAATTGTAAAGAATTGGAAACCACTGAAAAGTCCAAGAGATAAGCAGACTAATTATGGAACATTTGCCCAATATCAAATTAAGCTGTCGTAGGAGAGGTGCTTGGGTGGCTCAGTCAGTTGAGCGTCAGACTTCAGCTCAGATCATGATTTCACAGTTCATGAGTTCAAGCCCTGGGTCAGGCTCTATGCTGATAGCTCAGAGCGTGGAGCCTGCTTCGGATTCTGTGTCTCCCTCTCTCTCTGCCCCTCCCCAGCTTGCACCCAATGTCTCTCTCTCTCAAAAAAAAAAAAAATAAACATTAAAAAAATTTTTTTAAAAAACGAAATTTTTGAAGACCACTTGACAACATGAGGGGATATTCAGAGTGAGTGAGAGTGAAAAGCAGGATAGAGAATTGTAGCTACCATAGAATTCAATTTTGATACCTATATATGCAATAGAAAATATGTAAAATAAAGATTCACATCCCTGAGTGCTCAATCCATGAGTAAAGGTCATTTAAAAAATAGTTTCTAAAACTTTATACAATTAAAGAGCATATTATCAGGGTAAAAAAAGGCACTCAAGTAATTTCTTTTTTTTTTTGCTACCTAGAAGGGACTCATTTTATTTTTTTATTTTTTATTTTATTTTTTTACAAATAGTTTATTGTCAAATTAGTTTCCACATAACACCCAGTGCTCATCCCCACAAGTGCCCTCCTCCATGCCCCTCCCCCCTCCCCCCTACATCCATCAGTTCTCAGTTTTTGTCAGCATTCAAGAGTCTCTCATGGTTTGCCTCTCTCCCTTTCCCCCACCATTTCCCCCCTTCTTCTCCCTCTCGGTCCTCTGTTAAGTTCCTCCTAATCCTCCTATATGTGCAAACATATGATATTTGTCCTTCTCTGCCTGACTTATTTCACTCAGCGTAACACCCTCAAGGTCCATCCATGTTGCTACACATGGCCAGATTTCATGGTTTCTCATTGCCATGTAGTATTCCATGGTATATATAAACCACATCTTCTTGATCCATTCGTCCTTTGATGGACACTTAGGCTCTTTCCATGTTTTGGCTATTGTGGAGAGTGCTGCTATGAACATTGGGGTTCATGTGCTCCTATGCCTCAGCATTTCTGTATCCCTTGGGTAAATTCCTAGCAGTGCTATTGCTGGGTCATAGGGGAGTTCTATTGTTAATTTTTTGAGGAACCTCCACACTGTTTTCCAGAGGGGCTGTACCAGTTTACATTCCCACCAACAGTGTAAGAGGGTGCCCGTTTCTCCACATCCTCGCCAGCATCTCATGTTCTCTGATTTGCTCATTTTAGCCACTCTGACTGGTGTGAGATGGTATCTCAGTGTCGTTTTGATTTATATTTCCCTGATGAGTAGGGATGCTGAGCATCGTTTCATATGTTTGTTGGCCATCTGGATGTCCTCTTTGGAGAAGTGTTTGTTCATATCTTCTGCCCATTTCTTTACTGGGTTGTTTGTTTTTTGGGTGTGGAGTTTGGTGAGTTCCTTATAGATTCTGGATATCAACCCTTTATCTGATATGTCGTTTGCAACTATCTTTTCCCATTCCGTTGGTTGCCTAATAGTTTTGTGGGTTGTTTCCTTTGCCGTGCAGAAGCTAGCACTCAAGTAATTTCTAATGGTAACGAGGCTCAGGCGAAGAGTACACAGGTTGAGCCTCTAAACCTAAGACATCCCTTGGAGCATTCCCAGTCCTCGGCCATCCCTTCTCCTTGGGAAGTGGGATAATTATGGCAACCGCTAATATTTATTGAGCAATTACTGAGCCAGGCAATATGCTAATCACTTTACATTCAATATCGCATTTAATCCCTATATCGCATTTAATCCCTATAGCAGCCCAATCAGGTAGGGACCAGAATTCTCCCCTTTTTACAGTAAGACTGAGACTCTGAGGTGTAGGTGACCCACCCAAGCCCACTCAGGGATTAAAGCAGTATCACACCGGGTTTGACTCTACCAAAGCAAGATGGACTCCAGAGCAAAAACAACAATTTTATTTATGCAATCGCAGCTTCTCTTAAATCTCCTTCTAAGCTCGGTCTCTTCAATTAAAACAATTCTTAATACCCAAACAATTTGTTTTTCCATATTCTGAGCTCGTCGGAAGAAAATCACTATACTCAAGAAATATAGACAGTAAATGATGATAGAAAATGTGTTCTGTCACTTTAAAGAGTATAGTCACCGGGCCGCTCCATGGGTCTGAGACCTGCAAATTCACGTAGAGCCCCATGCTTAAGAGGGCCCCATGCTTGATTTAATGTTCTGCTGGCGGTGTCTTATAATTCTTACTAATTTTTCAGTGAAAGTCCCACGCTTTCTTTTTGCACCGGGCCCTGCAAATTATCTCACCAGCCCTGCTAGTCACACTAGTAATGAAGCCTCAAGATTCATTTTGAAAAAAACGCAGCATTTAGTGGCTCCTGGGTGGCTCAGTTGGTTAAGCGTCTGGCTTCGGCTCAGGTCATGATCTCACAATCCGTGAGTTCAAGTCCCGCATCCGGCTCTGTGCTGACGGCTCAGAGCCTGGAGCCTGCTCTGGATTCTGTGTCTCCCTCTCTCTGCCCTTCCCCTGCTCATGCTCTGTGTGTGTGTGTGTCTCTCTCTCTTTCTCTCAAAAATAAACATTAAAAATAGATAAATAAATAAAAACACAGCATTTGGGGCTTAGAATTGTGTTCTTTGCTTTTCATTACCTACCTGGGCCCAAAGCCTTTAGAGAAAGCACTTTCCGTTGCTTCAGTGAATCCTCTACTGGAAACACGTGATATTATCGAAGCCTACCTAGCTATCTCGGCCTCATCACCTCCAGGGAGCACAGTTTTAAACATTGTGCATTCCCTGTATGTCAGGGTCTGGTCCTTTGGGTCCCGCTGTGTGTGGCCCAACCTGGTTTTGCAACTAAGCTATGTTACCCGGCTTCACAGTGAGAGGCAGGCACCTGCTACGAAGAGGGCTTTACATATTTGGAACACCTGAGATTCTTCCAGACAAGAAAATAAAAGCCTCACACAGGGTGGGTACGGTTAAATAAGGTCGTTGTCCGGGAGGAGAGATAAGACCGGGTTAGCATTCGGGCCCTACTCTTGAATGGAGTAGTACTTGGGACAGTAGTTGGGTATAAGGAATCGCATTGCTGATAAACTACCTCTCAGCCCATGTGTGACTATTCTAGACTGCCAAGCCTCCCTTCAGGAAAAACAGTGAATCTGCTTTCCTTCTTAGAACTGCATAGGATTCTATCTGACTACCTTCCCTGTGTGTTTTCCCTTTTACTACAGCATAGAGTTAAGTTAGGGCCCCTGGGGGAGTGAATGCTTCTGCCAAGCCACTGGGTTCCCAAGGGTGATGCCCAGTCACTGTGCCTGTGAAGAGCCCCAAGCCCTGCCATGGGTACACGGAAGCCACATGAGAGAACAGGAGTGTTGCTATGGAAATAAACTAAAGAAATAGATAAAAGACCGTGAAACAACAGAATTTAATTTTTGGTGAATCCCTCTGACCAAACAAAATCGTAGGGTTTTTTTGTTGCTGTTGTTGCTTTGTTCCATTGCAAACACATGGATTTTTTCAAATTGGTTGGCTGCCAAAATCACAGGATTCTGTTGAACCATTTCCACATCTTCCTTCCTACAAAAATCCTGATTTTGTTCAGGTACGTTCCCTTCCCCTGAATATTCCATGTGACTCAGGATTGGCTTTGATTAGCTCAAGCCAATCATAGTAATACCATGGCCTTTCCCCCATCATTGATGGATGTCATGTGCTCCGCCTCCGGAGAAGGAGAAAAGGTCTCTGGAAGGTGTCTAGGAAAGTCCTACCTTACGTTTAAGAAATAACACTGGGGAAATCAGACTCTCTTTCTTGCTAGGGGTGAACTCGAAAGCATACTGCCGTGATTGCTACTGACTGCCATTTTGCGGCCATGAGGAAGGCTCACTGGAAATCAAAGTCAGCACTCTGAAGAGCACAGAGGAGAAAGAGTGCGTTGGAACAGAGTTAAAACTTGAGTGGGACCAAGCCTGAAGCCCACCCTCTCTGATCTTCCCATTCTATGAGCCAATGCCACTCTTTCCTGTTTAAGCTTGTTTTAGTTGGCTCTTCTATTGCTTACACCTGAAAGCACAAAATGTTCATCCCGGAGCCAATCTGGGATTTGGGAGAATTGGTCTCTAGGTTCTAGCCTGTTTGCTGTACAAATTCCTTTGTGCAAGTCCCAACTTCCCCAAACCTGTTTTCTGATCTAGTAAACCTGAGTATTGTAATACCCGTACTGTTCACTTCGGAGGAATATCACTAGACTTGAAGAGCTAAAACATAGAAAAACCCTTTGAAACAGGTCATTGTGTTCATAGAAGGTGTGATTACCTTAGTGTAAATAAGTTTGTAGTATGTCCAAGAAATCTGCTTGTTTTTCTGGGTGCATGTATGTATACATAACAATGCCTTAGTTTGAGGTTCCCTGTTCTCTTTCTCCTTTTCCCCAACTGTACTTAGTATCTCATCGATGTATGGAAGGTAGTGACAGAGTTTTCCAACATCATTTGGCTCCCTATTCCACGGAGTCCCCAAATACCAAACAAAAGGATACAGCAAATACTTTAAAGCATCTCATTGAACCCCCTCCTATTTTGTGCTCGGAACAGTAATCTGAGATGTGGTACTAAAGCGGCTTTTGGGGCCAGAAAGAAATATGTCTAATCCCAGAACAGACAGAGTACATGGTACATTTATCCTCTTAAAAGGTAAATGAAATTGTCAAAAGCATGTAATAGATTGGCAGAATTTTAAATGGAAACTGGTGTGTGTTTTCAGAAACGCACCAACTTGTGATCATTCACTGCAGAGGGAAATTAAACTGAAGGAAGGAAAAGAAAAATCTAGCTTGTGAGAAGCACAAATGCAAAGCAAGGAGCCATCGAGAATCTGGGAGACCAACTGGTCAATTAAATGCCATGTAAAGATTTCCAATTTTCTCGTAGTAAATTATTTATTTAGCTCTTACATACCATCAATATATTTTACAAGTTTAATACCCAAATTATAGCTGGCCCACCCATTTATGGCCCCATAAATGAGTCCTGACTTACCAATGTGAATTCTTGTTCCTGGCAGTGTCAGATTTAGATTGGATTTGGATCTATTGCTTTTATCCTTATCAGACATTTCGAGGCTGATATTTTATTGCTATATTTAAAATGGAAAGTGCTTTAAAATAGACTTGAAGGGTAGAACAACTGATTCCTGCCCCGATATGTCATTTCCTGACTTAACATCCTACCATAATGTAGGTTAAAGGGCTGGAGGTCCACACAGACTCCTTCTCCACTGAAGATTTCCCCCCACACAGAGAATTTTCTTAGAGGAAAGTAAGCGATTATAAGAAGAACGACTTTAATCTTAAGTAAGAGTAGATAGAGCTTTCAGTAGTAAAACTGACAGGCAATTTCCATGCCTATATACTTTGTAAGTCAAATGAACAATGAAGGATATAAATGAAATGCATCAGCTATTTCTTAAGTTTTAAAGTATATATGGAGCTAAATTGCCTACGCTTGTTTTTCAAGGGTTGGGCTTTGTAAAATATGTAGAGCAAACCAATAAATTAACAGCAGGATAGAAGACTAACAAATCAAACCCAGGGAGCAGCCTCCACTTTCAGTTATACAAAGCATTATGGCTCTGAGATTAGTAAACCTCACAGTTACAAACATGAAAACAAATGCAAGAGATGATGAACGATGCCCACAATTATAATAAAATCTGATTACGGTTTGAAGCCTTTGGGAAAAAATCGCCAATGTGATTTTTTTGACCTTTTTATATTACCTTCTTAGAAAATTTACATTGTTATCATTCTTTTGAAGATTTTTACTTAAAGTGTTTTAACGGATCATAAAGTGACAAATTGGAACTTGAGGATCATAGGAACGAGCCAGGCTTAGTGGGAAGAGTGCAGGGGTATGAGCTCTCAGCCCTTGAAGGGCTCTAGCCCTGGGAGGAGACCTCAAGGACAAACCACTCCTTAGAGCTTAACTCTTCTCTCTGTCTTTTTTTTTTTTAATATTTATTTAGTTTTGAGAGAGAGAGAGTGAGAACAAGTAGGGAAGAGGCAGAGAGAGACGACAGAGGATCCAAAGCGGGCTACAGTCTCCCAGCAAAGAGCCCGATGTGGTGCTTAAACTCACAAACATGAGATCATGACCTGGGCCTAAGTCTGTCTGAGCCCCCAGGCACCCCTAACTGTTCTCATTTTTAAAATGGGCTTATCTCGTGGAAATGGGGAAGGGACAAAGTGCTTTGGAAGAGAAACATGCTATTTAGTATTAAGAGAAATTATTAAGAAATAGGAAAGAATCTTAATCAAGAAACTCAGAGCCACGTCACCCACTGCAACATGAAACTGTGGGGCCCCCTGTTCAAAAGGCAGGGAGAACTGAAGGTACTAAATTATAAAGCTTCTCCCTTTCTCGACCTCTCCACTTGGTATGTTCTTATTTGCCGTATGCTCTCCTAAATCAAGAAAAATTAAAAATGTAAATGATTCACAGGCGGTCTACTTTTCTTTATACAGTGCAATGCCAGCTTGCAATTGAACTTGTATGTGAATCACCAAAATTCCACGATTCATATTTCGTACTTCTTCCATGCACAGGTGTTTTGTTCTTCCTAGAACAGTGAAAACATGGCACAAAATGACTTCCACTGTTGTTTTTTTTTTTTTCACTTCTTGATAAGCACATGTTCTACCGGCACTCTACCTTGGCCTTGGCTGACAGGTGAGATGGCTGGGTGGGGGGGGGGGTTGGGGGGAGGGGAGGAGAACTGAAAGGAAGAGGAACTATGGCTGCCTCTTCTCTCCTCTTGCTTTTACATCGCCATTTCTGTGTCAGGGGAAGGGGACCGATAAGAAAAGCACAATAGGACTCTTGGGCCTCTGTGTGTCTTAGAACCCCCTTCTTTCTGCATTCGAAGCAAATTCTGGAAGGCAGCTTTTCAAACGGAAAGACTGGCCTCTTGGGTATTTACCCAGTAGAGGCATAAAACGCTTGCCTCTGTACTCACTTTGAGTCATGTTGAAGCCCATTCATTAGGGCGCCCACCAGAATTCTGTGCTCAGGAGGCATCATGAGACTACGTGTAAAGAACACAAGCACTCAGGAAGGCTCATGCACATGTTCCATGGTCCATCAGCCTTTATATCCAAAACACAAATTCAAAAACAAAATTAGATTTCAGGATGTAAAAAAAAAAAAAAAAAAAACTTACTAAAGAGACTGCTGCAGGTTCACTCAAGCAGTATTTATTAATGCTAAATACCTACCAGATACTAGATGCCAGATACAGAGTGGTAAATAAAATTGAAAGCAAAATAATTTTTTAAAAGATGCTATTTTCTTCTTTTCATTTTTTATTTTTTTTAAATTTATTTCTGGGAGAGAGAGAGAGAGACAGCATGAGCAGGGGAGGGTCAGAGAGAGAGGGAGACACAGAATCTGAAGCAGGCTCCAGGCTCTGAGCTAGCTGTCAGCACAGAGCTCGACGCGAGGCTCGAACCCACAAACAATGAGATCATGACCTGAGCCAAAGCCGGACACTTAACCCACTGGGCCACCCAGGTGCCCCTAGAATATAAATACAATACAAACTTATCTGTCTTTATAAAAGCTTACAAAAATTCCTACACCCTAATTCCATCTTTTCTTCACTACCTGCTAGCCACTGAAGTGGCCTTCTCTCTGTTCCTTTGACACAGGCAGTCACCCCNGTCTGTGTCTCCCTCTCTCTCTGACCCTCCCCTGTTCATGCTGTCTCCCTCTCTCTCCTAGAAATAAATAAAAAATATTAAAAAAAAAAAAAAAGAAAAGGAATATTGTTCCCTATGTTGGGAAAACAACATTTGATACACAGCCATAAGATAAATGTTATTAAAGTTGTTTCTGTCCTCTATATTCTAACTTATTTTTGTATCCACTTTATTTCTCTTTCAACTGAGAAGGATTCGTTAAAATCTATGACTAGTGTTTTGACGTCTGTAGGGCTTTGCATGTATGGTAGTTTCTTCTTTATTAAGGGTGTGCTGTGCTGGTTGGAATATAGGTACACACAATTGCATCTAATTCTTGTGAATAGTTTAAAAACAAAAAGAGCAAGAGAGAGAGGAATCGTGTCAAAATGTTGACAGCAGAGCTTTAAGCCAAGCGTAAACCCTTGAGCACCAGAGGTGTGCCATTACCCAAGTTAGGCACCTGTGAAGCCAGCTCTGCCTTCCACCCCCTACCTGGGATTTTCTGGGATTCCCAGGGGGAGAGAGATAGTCACAGCCACCAATAAGCTCCCCTCAGTTCAGATGCTCATCACCTCCCCTGCCCTAGCCTGGCTCCAGGAAACCCCTGTAGACAGCCTCCCTCTGCTCCTCTGCCTTCTCATCTTCCTCACCCTCTTGCCTGGCACATACCCATCCCAACCTGCCCCACTTGTTTCTTGGCTTTGAAGATATGCAAAATCACTGCTCTTCCAATTCAAAGGTAGGGAAACAAACTCCATTTCCATTTGCTTGCACCTTTCCCTTTTCTCTTAAATCAGTGTTTAGACCCTGTGCAATACAGCAAATTTGGGCGAATGCTCCCTGTGATCAACATGGAAAAGCTAGATGGCCAAGAATAGAATTTTCATGTATTGAATTGCCTGGGCAGAAATTTAGGGGGGAAGGTAAATCACTACTAAAACACCATGGGTTGGAAATTAAAAATAATTTTTTTAATGTTTATTTTTGAGAGAAAGAGGGCGAGAGACATGGAGTATGGCAGAGACACAGAATCCCAGGCAGGCTGCAGGCTCTGAGCTGTCAGCACAGAACCCAACATAGGGCTCGAACTCATGGAGTATGGGATCATGACCTGAGCTGAAGTCAGATGCCTGACCAACTGAGTCATCCAGGTGCCCCATGGAAATTTAAAAATGTTTATGGACAATGCTACTTTATGTGAGTAAAGAAAGAGCTCACCTAAGAAAAATCACAGGTTTCGAATGAAATCCACATATTTCCATATGCAATGCAGCTTGGTACTCAACTCTAGAGGGGGAAAAATTACTAAGCAGTAGAATAATAAGGAAATTAAGAGTTTATTAAGATTCCTTAAATAATCCCAAAACACAGGCAGATATTCAGAAACTTTTTTCACTCTCTGAAGGATGATACCTGGGGGGGGGGGGGGGGCAAAAGACCTTTTTCCATTTGTTGATCATTTTCTCCATTTTCCCATTCTCTTCCCAGCTTAGTGTCCCTCGAGTTCCCAGGTCTGTAAAATACTTAAAGAAGAAACAAGACCACGGAGCTGCTTCCATTAATCCACAGATTTGTTTTTTCTCTCATCGCACCTGTACAGAAGAAGCTTCCATTCAACGGTAGCAAGCGGTAACCGTCTGAGAAAGGAGAAGGAAAAAGTAAATGGTCTCTTCGTTTGCTTCCTGAAGCTTCAGAGCAGCGTCCCAACAGAGCCTTGCAACCAAACCACTTCCTTCGAGATTTAAGATCAAAAGAGTCAAGTACCCAGGTTCCCACAGATTGAAGCACCAAGCTCGCAGCAAATGAATAAAAGACTACACAGCTTTTTCCAAGAGTCCCATTCCTTCAGCACTTACCAGATGCAATATGTTGGACGGAGCACAAGACAGCCCTTCTCCAGGGCTTAGGCAGCTCACAGGCCATACTTTACATTGATAACTCCATGGCAGCCAGGAGCACACTCCTCGCTCTGTTCACCGTCCCCATTAATTAGCCCTCAACTGTGGCCAAATTCCAACTAAAATTATTCGATTCGGTCCCACGTACGCCTTTCCTGGAACTCTAAATGGACATCATTCTTCCCTCCTGGCTGGTCGGCAGCCTGTGGTGCTCCAAAGGCGGTTGTAATTCAGGAGGAAGGAAGCAGGAGGCCCTGACAGGTAAATATTTCATAATCCCAGGAACCCTTTCTCTTCTGATCCAGGCTCTTTTCCTTCATGTCCTTTGGGGCTGAGTACTTCGAAATTAAAGTAGCTCTCCAAAACTTAAAACACGTTTCAGAATAGGCAAATCCATAAAGACAGGAGGTAGCTTTGAGGTTGTCAGGAGATGGGGGAGTAGGAAATGAGGGGTTACTACTTAATGGGTATAGGGTATTCTTTTGGGGTGTTGGAAAAGTTTTGAAACCAGAGAGAGGGGCTGGTACATGACATTGCGAGTGCTAAATGCCACCGAATGGCACACTTTAAAATGGTTAGTTGTATGTTATATGAATCTCACCTCTATTTCTTAAAAAAGGACAACACTCTTCTCACACTTTTCCCTCTTTTCATTCTATCTTCAATTCTCTTATGAAACAGAGTCTCAGCGGGTGTGCGCGTGGGTGGCTTAGTTGTAAAGTGTCCAACTGCGGCTCAGGGCATGATCTCGCAGTCTGTGAGTTCAACCCCCGCATTGGGCTCTGTCTTGACAGCTCAGAGCCTGGAACCTGCTTCAGATTCTGTGTCTCCCTCTCTCTCTACCTCCCCCTCCCTCTCTCTCTCTATCTCAAAAACAAATATACATTAGGGGCACCTGGGTGGCTTGGTCAGTTAAGTGTCCGACTTCGGCTCAGGTCATAATTTCACAGTTCATGGATTCAAACCCTGCATCAGGCTCTGTGCTGACAGCTCAGAGCCTGGAGCCTGTTTCAGATTCTGTGTCTCCCTCTCTCTCTCTCTCTGCCTCTCCCCCGCTCACTCTCTGTCTTGGTCTCTCAAAATAAAATAAAGACATAAAAAAGTTTTTGAAAAATAAATACACATTAAATAATAAAAAAATAAAAAGAAACCGAGTCTCAGGGACACATTTTGGGAGAAAATTCACAGCAGCAAATGCATCTATAAGAAGATAGTTGAACAATTAGCCAATGAGTCTGTTTAATAGGTACTATTTGAAACAAAAGTTTTTCTCAGTTTACCTAAAACAATTTCATCTCATCTTTCCTGAGCAAAGACTGATAATATGTCTCACTCTAGATGGGGTTGTTTTCTCACTCGGCAAGAATCTCTTAAAGTAGGATGGAGATGCCAGATGGAGTAGCCCTGTGCTATGCTATGAGTCTCCCCGCTCAAAGCTCGTGTGTAAATTGGCTTTGGTTGTTGAAGAAACACCTCTGTTGGCTAGGATGACAGGGTCCTGTTCGCTGCCCAGTGTGCCAGCCCCCAATCACCGAGCCACTTGCTCTGCCCAACTTGAAAGGATCAGCAACAGGTATGAGCCATTCCCGCCATCCCTTCGGTGGGAGGTAGGCTCACTAGACCCACAGAGCTTGCCTTGTAGTGCAGGTGCTGCATGAAGCAGTAATTAGGGAAATGTAGAAGCCACCCATACCAGACCATTACACAATCCAGCCCTGATGGGGGCTTACATATATACCTACTTATGAAGGTTCCACCCTGTCAAATTCACGCAAAGCAGAACGGCTAAGGTATGAGCTAATTGATTTGATCAATGTTTCTGGTTCTCTCCAAAACTTTATTTTTTAAAAAATAGCCAAAGTGGGTCTATGTTTTAAAAGTATACATTGAGTTTGAATCTTTCGTCACTTGCGACAGATGTATCACCCCAACTAGCTCAGTGCCCTAATTGCATGAGCTTCTAGGTGTCCATAAACCCTTACTTACAAGCTCATGACTGCCCACCTGCTAAGTCCACTCAAAGTTTTAGACCTGCCTGGCATATAATTAGTGCTGAATTGTTGGGTTGTTTTTCCACTAAAAACACATAGCATACGATAAAACTTGGAAAACCTGTCGGTACTTTTTGTAATATCATAGGAACATAGAAAGGAAGAGACTATGGAGAGTTTACATTCCAAATGTTCTCATTTTTGAAATGAAGCACAGAGAGGTTGAGTGACTTCACTGGAGGCCCACAGTGGCTTAGTGATGGTGTCAGATGAGAAGCCAGGTCTCTAATCCCTCTTCATTGGTTGTGATCCACCACTCTGTCCTTTACTTAAGAAGTGATGGAGCCAAGGGGTGATGCGATTCCAGAAATATACCATGATATCATCTTTCAAATTATTTTTCCATACAGAGTATAATGGAAAAAAGGAAAACATACAACAGTGCCTTAGAAATCAGCATCATGTCTCACACATGTCTCTCCTTTGGCATTAGGCAAACACAGCAGGCCGGGGCCTTGCTGAAACCTTAAAACAAACCAGGCCAATTCTGAGGTCTAGACAGGCCCCAGACAGGCTTTCCCAAAGCTTTGAAATGTGATTTTAGAACTGGTAATTTAGAGGCAACTTAACCCCGAAATCAAACTGACATCAGAACATTTATTTTGAAAACATTTTTAAAGCATCTACTCACCCCTTTAAAATACGATTTTGTGTTTCACTTGGGGCAGACCTGCTGGAATTGCCATGATTAAGGTTCAGATTCACTAACTCTTAGTAAGTTCTAAACACAGCGAGTCCAGCCTCCTTCCTAATGCGCTCACCCAGGATCCAAGGGAAACTTTGGAAATATTCCAAAAATTATGTTCAATTTTTACATCACTTTTGTGGCAGGAGAGGGCTATACTTTTAGGTGATATTTGCATATTCAAAAGTCCTGGGAACAAGTTCGACTATAACTTTTGTTCAAGGCAGCTGAATGCAAAATGCATCTATACAGAAGTATCTTTGGTGCAGAGCTCAGTCTTACAATTTAGTAGGTACTTACAATTTTTCCTTTTAGTGAAAAAGCAAGAACCTCTGCTCCGGAAGGCATAGACTGGGCCATAATCTTCTTTTCTACAAAGCAACCGGGAGCCACAGTTAGGCCAAAGATCCTATCACACTCTAAGAACTGCATGTTAAATGGCATTCCCAGTATGTGGAGAGCAACTGTTTCTATTTGAGACTCATTTGCCTTTGTGGATCCTGCTCGACATCAGGATAATTTTATTTTTCAAATAAAGGACAGCGTTGGAAGGGCACGTTGGCCAAAGATCTCTGAGAGAGTCTGAACATGCTTTGCCACGAATGAGAGTGAATACGTTGTTCTTAGAGTTTCGATCTTGAGAAAGCACAGTTGCTCTCCTCTCACAAATGTGTGCCTATTGTTAAGTATATTAAAATATAACCGCAGGAAGTGGTTTCGGGCTGTGATGTCTCTGCAATCTCTGGGTTCCTTCTTTTAATCCTTATTAGCCATTTTAAATTCAGCTTTTTAAAAGTCTTAGTCCAATTGCCCTTCGGGAACAATAAAGTGGCAATTAGGTATGACAAAGGCATAGAATAGACACAATTACTTATTGCCATAGTAAAAGAAAAAAGATAGGTCCATGAACCTATCAAGAAAATCTGCAAAATGGAATAGGCTGCTGGACCTTATGAAAAATGTATCCAAATATTTGCAAAATGTATTTTTGGCCACCTCCCTATAGAGATATTAAACCATCTTCTTTTATTGGAGAATTTACTACCATTACATTTTATATTAATTTAATGACTTTGATCAGGCAATCATCATTTATTTGCCTAAATTACCAGTCCCTGAGTACTTCATCGGCAAAAGGAAATATTTCATAGAACATGAGGCAAAGCCTCTAATTACTATTAGAGCATAATTTAAAGTAACTTCAACAGGTATTATAATTTTGACCAATTGAGTCACTAATTTGGAGAATCAATTATCTCCTGGACCCCTTCAATTTGCTGCCTTGCTTAATTGGCAACGGCTGGCCAATTACACATCTGGTGTAGCGGTAATATTTGCATCTGTAAATCTTCAGCCAATCAGCCAACTGAGCCTGGTTGTCAGGTAATAACTGTGTGAGGTTGAAGACTTTGATATGTGTGTGTATTTATTTTTACAATTTGTATCAAATTATTCACAAATTTTTCTCCCAATATATCTTTTCTCCTCCGTTCACCTTAACACTTAAAAAAATTAAAGTAATTTTATTCACATGATTCATTTGGTTTCTCTCTTTTCCTCTGGCCCTAATTTCTTTTTATTTTTTTAATGTTTATTTAAATTTTGAGGCGGGGAGGGGCAGAGAGAGAGGAACATATAGAATCACAAGCAGGCTCCAGGCTCTGAGCTGTCAGCACACACCCCAACGTGGAGCTCGAACTCATGAGACATGAGATCATGACCTGAGCCGAAGTCACATGCTTAACCAGCTAAGCCACCCAAGCACCCCTGGCCCCAACTTCAAAAAATACTCAACCTCAAAAACAAAACAAAACAAAAAAATCAAAGGGAACAACCTACTAGTAGCAAAACCAGAAAATTAAATAGTATCATTATATTAAATACAAGCACGCCTGGGTGGCTCAGTCAGTTAGGCATCGACTTCGGCTCAGGTCATGATCTCATGGTTCGTGGGTTCAAGCCCCACGTCGGGCTCTGTGCTGACAGCTAGCTCAGAGCCTGGAGTCTGTTTCAGATTCTGTGTCTCCCTCTCTCTCTCTCTCTCTGACCCTCCCCTGCTCTCTCTCTCTCTCTCTCTCAGAAATAAATAAAAACATTAAAAAAATTTTTTTAAATAATGTCATCCAATGGGGCAAGGTGAAACTAGTACAGTCCTGTACTATTAATTTCAATGTATATTATGCAAATCTTTAAAAAGCAATAAGGCCGTAAGAGTCATGAAAAACCTTTGCACCTTGAATCTGTAACCATTTCCAGAGTTTCATTCTGAGGAAATCATTCCACAGAGGAAAGAAATCTGTACTCCAAAGATGTTCTTTCCAAAGCTGACTTTAACACTAACAAAGAGCGGCAAGTAAAATTACAAGCAAAAGCTGAAACAAAAAATGTCTAAATATAAAGAAATATTTAAATAAGCTATGAAAAAAAAGTAAGATACGTAGCCATTCAACATGGAAATTAAGACTATACTGAAATATGGAAACTGTCCGTGACATTAATGAAATAAGCAAACTATAAAATGAGATAATACAACAGTGTACGAGGAGTGCCCATATTCCTTATATAAGAGAACGTCGAGGAAGTGCTATCATCTCTTACAGCAAAACAAAAGTGCTTTGGTAGCTGATAAGAAAGAGCTTTCGCACCCATGTGGGAGACTGTGGAGATGGTATATGAAATTAGTATTCTAGACTTCCAGAAAGTCAAGAAGGGGTTATTGTGGAGAGACAGGCTCCATGCCAAGCAGATGTGTTACATATATTTGGGGACCACCAAGAGTTCACTTTGGCTATGTCGTAGGGCATAGCCATGGGAAAGTTGACATTTGCCTGGAAGTATAAGGCCAGCATCTTACGGAGGAGGGCCAGCGGGTGAAGTTTCTTTCTGTGAGTGGTGAGAGAAGCTGAGGATTTTATTTATTTTCTTTGAAGTGTATTTATTTGTTTTTGAGGGAAGGGGGGAGGCAGAGGGAGAATCGCAAGCAGACTGCCAGCCCCATGAGGGGCTTGAACTCATGAACCGTGGGATCACAACCTGAGCCGAAATCAGGAGTTAGACACTGAACCCAGGCACCCCGAGAAGCTGAGAAAGGAGGAAGGCCACATGCCTTAGGCAGACAGAGAATTGGAGGCACCGGTTCTTCATCTTGCCTCTGTCCTGTGGTAACTCTGTGGCCTTGGGCACGTTTTACTTAAGTATCTTGAACCCTGGTTTCCCCCTCTCAGCAATGGCACCTTACCTACATCTTAGGGCGACTGTGGGAATGAAAGGCAATATAAATAAAGTACCTGGTACCCAAGAGGCACTACATAAATTGTACTTTTATTGCTCTTAATAAGAGTAATCTGATATCAGGAAGCAGCACAGATTAAAGAGACTAAGAAGGTGCAATGAGTTCCCCTTGAGACACTTCCTCTGGCGATGACACACAACAAGAAATGAAGCCTGAAATACAAATGGAAAGATGTCACCGAGTCAAGAAACACCACCGGGGAAGAAAGCACAGGGCTGGGCCAGGCTGAATTCAGATTTGGGAGGGCATGAAGCTTATATAATCTGGAGTTCTTTTTAAAGAAAAAGAATCAAATATTATGTAAGAAGTGCATATTTATTTAGAACTAGAAAAGAAATCATAAAAGCTCACAAAATTGAGAAACCTGACAAATATCACAAGTGTCACACACACACAAAACCATTATCTTTAAAAACGAACTGCCGGGGCTCCTGGGTGGCTCAAGTCAGTTAAGTATACAGCTTCAGCTCAGGTCATGATCTCACAGCTTGTGAGTTTGAGCCCCGTGTCAGGCTCTGTGCTGACAGCTCAGAGCCTGGACCCTGCTTTGGACTCTGTGTGTGTGTGTGTGTGTGTGTGTGTGTGTGTGTGTGTGCGTGTGTGTCTTTCTCTCTGCCTTTGCCCTGCTTGCGCTTTGTCTCTCTATCTCTCCCAAAAAATAAATAAAACGTTAAAAAATAAAAAATAAATAATGAATAAAAAATAAAAATGGACTCCCTGGGGATGCCTGGTTGGCTCATTCGGAAGAATGTGCAACTCTCAATCTTCAGGTCATGAGTTTGAGCCCCACCGTTGGGTGTAGAGATTATTTAAATAAACAAATATTTTTTTTTAATAAAAAATAAACTGCCGGGGCGCCTGGGTGGCTTAGTCGGTTAAGCGTCCAACTTTCGCTTGGGTCATGATCTCGCGGTTCGTGGGTTTGAGGCCCGCGTCGGGCTCTGTGCTGACTGCCAGCTCAGAGCCTGGAGCCTGTTCCAGAGTCTGTCACTCCCTCTCTCTCTGACCCTCCCCTGCTCACGCTGTCTTTCTCTCTCCTAGAAATAAATAAAAAACATTAAAAAACATTTTTTTTAAATAAATAAATAATAAACTGCCTGACAAGCCTCTATAAATCTTGGTTTTGTACATTTTTGGCTATAGACTGCTTGACTACCAGTTCATACGGCCAATAATTTATAATACCACTTTCCATAGAGAGACTAGAAAGATAATTCAGTCCCTCCTCTAGCATGGCTGACTGAAAAAGGTTTTTTTCTATTGGCAGGTTAGCAAAGTTTCTTTTGACTCATAACTCATTATTGATGAAGTCATGTAAATTTTTAGGATTGATTTCAAATTGAGAAACATATTTTCTTTTTTTAATTCAATTTTTTTATATTTTTTAATGTCTTTATTTTATTTTGAGAGAGAGAGAGAGAGAGAGAGACAGAGCATTAGCGGGGGAGGGGCAGAAAGAGAGGGAGACACAGAATCCGAAGCAGGCTCCAGGCTCTGAGCTGTCAGCGCAGAGCCTGACGAGGGGCTCGAACCCACAGACTGTGAGATCATGACCTGAGCCAAAGATGGATGCTTAACCGACAGAGTTACCCAGGTGCCCCTAATTTTATTTTTATGGGGCTCCTGGGTGGCTCAGTCAGTTGAGCGCCTGACTTCAGCTCAGGTCATGATCTCGCAGTTCCTGAGTTCAAGCCTCACATTGGTCTCTGTGCTGATAGCTCAGACCCTGGCTGGAGCCTAATCAAACTTATAACCCCGATATCAAGAGCCACATGCTCTACTGACTGAGCCAGCCAGACTCCCCAAGAAACATTTCTAAGTTTCTTTAGTACATGAGTTATAGCAGACACACTTACTATGTATAGTCCTGCTACCGGTTTGTGCCATGCAAACAAAGGCTGGTAAATTCTAATTTCCATTATTCCCATTATAAAAGAAAAAACTGTATGGTGAATTCATAACTGTATACACTGCATTTGAGAGCGCATTCCTGACTGGAGAGAACTGGTATGTCGAGCAGGTGTTAATGAGAAGCGAATTCTGCTTACAGTTTTACCTATCAGGGAGACTGAAGAAATTTCCACAGACCAGCTTCTGGCCCCACGCATTCACATTGTGTTTCTCTTCACACCTGCACAGCATGATACACTCTGACCTTGCTTCTCTGTCCTATGAACCAGGAGATTCAGCACAGTGGGCAGTAGGAGTATACTGAAAGTCATTGCTACCTTGGGACAAGTAGCGATAACTAACTATAAACAGGACTATCTCCAAAACACAAAATTACATCCTACTGAGCCCAAATAAATGTATCTTCAAACTCAGCTCAATAACCCTTTGGCCCAGTCTGCAAACTGGCACCTGATAAGGAAAATTGTAGCTGAGAAATTCATAGGGAAAGAAACCTCAGCTGAAATATCTTATTTTTCCAAATTTTACAAAAACATATGACTTTTACAAAAACACATTGCCGGGGCCCCAACCAGACCCCTGGTGGAGACCTGTGTACAAGAGTGGCCCTGGCCTTGAGCTTCATCTGCTTCTTGCTAAGTGTGTTTCTTTTAACGATGACTGAATATAGCAGGTACAGAGAGAGACAGCGGGTAGGTTCCCAGTAAGGGGGGAAATCATGGTACCTTTAGGGCAACAAAGAAATCAAGATGAAAAGGAAGAGGATTCGTTTCATTGTATTACAAAATAGGGACGAATATCATCGTAAGTCGTATCTTCAATATGGGAAGTTTAAGATGCCTATGGAAACCCCAAGGAGAGGCGTTAAACAGGTAAAATTACTTAAACAGGGTTTAAAATCAGAGGTTCTCTGACTAACTGAAAATATTCCTCTGATTTCTCCACCTGCCCCTGGAATGGTTGTTTCCATTCCCTATACTTTTATTAATTCCTGACCTGGCCCTTTCTACCTTTTCCTGAAAGTAAACATTCTTGTACTGATCGTTTTTGAACAACAACAAAAGAAAAAGCCGAATTCATAGCCTGAGATTTCTGTGGCTGGAGTACGGGTAAGCAACTTGACATAAAGCTTCAGCAAAATTGCAAAGTCCTACTTTCTAGACTCTGTCTTAAATAATTCACAGTGCCTCCAGTGTTTTAAAAGAATCCTATGACACAGAACCAGCAGGAATCTCCATTTACTGTTCTCTTTCTGCCAATTCTACTAGCTTGGAATGAAAATGAAAGAGATGATGGATAGTTCACTTATTATCTTGGTCTTCATTTAGACCATTTTGTCTACAGTGCAAACAGAGTAATCAGAGGAAGAATCAACAATGAGAACCATTGTGGCTACTGTACACGACTGTAAATTCATGCTCATTGAGGCAGACGTCGCTCGACAGACTATTTTTCATGTATATTACCTTTGCTATCTATTTGTGTCCTCGTCTATTGAGAGTTAATGCATCTTCTGTTATTGTTCCATGTAGCGATTGTGGTTATCCTGTAACAATACAATGATATAAGAAATTAAATATTAATAGGCAATTTATAAAAGGGCTGAAATTTTACATTCCAATAGATAAAATTGAAAAATGGAACATGTAAAAGGCTATAAGAATTGGAAGGCTATTTCTCACCGACTGTGTAAATCAGAAGCTCTGAATCCTTTTAGTATTGTCTAAGGATTAAAAGAAGTGAAAACCTAAATGTCTCCAACAGAAACTGGGAAGCATCACTTGGATGAAAAGAAAACCATACAGCAATCTTTGTTTTGCCTTGTTGGAAAAATAAGATTAAGTCATTGAGCTAATTTCTACTTATGAGACAACAGAAAGACTATATTTTGAAGGACGAATCTCTATACGATCTGAAGAAATCATTCTCTGAGGACTCGATAATGCTTATTTTTCTTACCATTTGTCTTCCCTTTCTTTGTTTCATTTATGAAAGAGGCATGCATCTCATCCTAGTTCTCAGATTCATTAGGGTCATAGATCAATAGTTTTGCAATGTAAGGAGAAATCCATTGTCACAAAATTCTGGCCTAACTACTTTTAAGATCCTAATCCTGCCCCCAAACCTGTGCTCATAGAGTTGGCTTTTATTCGACCAGAAATGCTGGCTGGACCTCCTGGCCCCAGTCGCTGGGCCAGGCACGCTGACGAGGGACTGATCTAGGGTGCTAGTAGCAGCGAAGGAGAGAGAGATGGATGGTATGCATTCCAGCTTCTGCCCCTATGTTCAGTTTACCCCTGAAGTCAGTGGCTAAAAACAGCAGTAACCATTTTGTGACCTCTCATGGTTTCTGTGGGTGAGAATTTGGGAGAGCTCAGCTAGGCAGTCTATCTAGGTAGGGGCTATCACAGCTGTAGTCAGGTGGTGGTGGGAATCTGAAAAGCAGAGGGGTGGAGCTGCTGGGAGCTAGCCAAGCATCTGTCTCTTTCTGTAAACTTAAGGCCTCTCTATATGGTTCCTCCACATGTGCTAGGTTGGGCTTCCCCAGAACATGAAGGTCGTTTGCTGGTATGTTCCAAGGAGCAAGATGGAAGCTGAATCATGAGTCATTCTATTGGTCAAAATAGTCACAGAAATCTATTTTCAAAGGAAAGAGATATAAACCCACCCCTCAGTGGAAGGAATGTCAAAGAATATGTGGCTGTACTTTAAAACCACCATGGCAAGAAATTAGAACTGATGGGGTTTAGTGATTGCGGGGATGTGGGGAAGGGATATGGAGTGGAAATGGACTCCAAAATTAATCGTCTGGTATCTTAGTCTATTCTGGTGGCTATCACAAAAACACCATAGGCTCGGTGGTTTAAACAACAAGCATTTACGTCTCACAGTTTTGGAGTCTGGGAAACCCAAGATCAAGTATGGGCAATTCAATGTCTGAAGAGGCCTGTTTTCTTGGTTCATAGATGGCTGTCTTCTCACTGTGTCCTTGCGTGGCAGAAGGAAGGAGAAAGCTCTCTCGAATTTCTTTTAGAAGGACACTAATCCCCTCCCCCCAAAAAAGGACACTAATCCCAATCACGAGGACTCCACTCTCATGACCTAATCACCCCCAAAAGGCTCCCACCTCCTAATATCATCACATTGTGGGGTAGGATTTCAGCATAAGAATTTGGGAGAGGGGACACAAACATTCAACCCATAACAATGGGAATATTAATGGGAATGTTACCAACCAGGGTATGGAATTGAGAAAAAAGAGCAGGTTTAATGAGACAAAGGTAGATTTAGGGTAGACATAACTAAGCAACGATGACCAGCAAGGCAGTTAGAAAGTTTTTTCTGGACCCCTGGAACAAGTTGGAGCTAGAGACAGAAATCTGGAAGTGACTGGTGTATAGGAAGGTCAGAGACTTGAATGGAATTTTCCAGAGAGAGTGTATAGATCTAGAATAAAAGTCTATAGGGGCACCTACCTGTGGAACGTGCAACTCTTGATGTTGGGGTTGTGGGCTCGAGCCCCAAGTTGGGTGTAGAGATTACTTTAAAAAAAAAGAATAAAAGCCTATAGACAAAGGAATTTAAATTTTGAGGCCATTTGAGTGTCCCCAACCACTAAGTAGACTATGTCTATCCCAAATAGATGTAAATAGGATGGGCTTCACAGGAGTTTCTTGGTGAGTGGGTGTTGAGTAGGGCTGGCAACTGGGGAGCTTATCGTGATGATGGTGGAGTGGAAGTGCCCAGGCCTGTCTGATCCCAAAGCCCATGTTCTTCCCCCCACTAGATCACCTCCCTCCTTGCTACATGTTCCCTTTTCACTGGAACCTTCAATAGTCTTGTCAGCTGCCCACCTCCCCCACCCTTGGCTTCTTTCTCTTTTGCTAAGGTCTAGACTGAGGCTGATTCTCAGCTCTGCCCATCCGACAGATGGAGACAGACTACTCCTACATATTTACGTTTCTTAAGCCATTCCCACTGGCTTGCCCTATCCTTTTTAATTCAGGCGTCTACGTCTCCTCCCTCCAGAAAAAGAAAGAGAAGCGTTTCTGGATTCCTCTTGACTTTCATTGTCCTGTTTTCAAACGATTGGGGCCAAATCACTTACACTCAGTTTGAATTAAATTCCTCCAGATCTTCATTAAATCTCTTGATATTTCCTACCTGTTACTGAACCCCGTATAAAAGCCAGGTCAACTACCCCTTGATTGCAGTAGAGATTTAAGGATTAACTTGAAAACAGAGTTTCTTAAGCACAAATGATGGGCTCATTTTATTCTCTTAGCAACCTTGTGAAAGAGATAAGCAAAACAGGTATTAATGTCATCCCTATGTCTATTCAGGAAGACATGGAGGCTAGGATAGTTCAAGGTGCTTGCCCCAGAAAATACTGCCCCCCAAGGAGGCGTCTCAAGTGCAAACCCAGGTCTCCTGCTATGACACGATGACACGCCACTTCTCCTAGGCCCATTATATATGACTTCTATTATCGTGAAACATTTGGAATAATTTTTAGGTGACAAAATTGTTTATAACGGAAATAGACATCCCAAAGAATCAATATTAAATCAAGAGGATACCAGTTGGACGGCGTTATGATCCTGGCCCCACTGAAGGCATTCATTGGCAGGACTCTTTTTGTGTGTTTTTTAGGAACAGCAAAGACACCTTTGTTAAAATAATGCTCTCAGGATGGCGATATCTTGGGGGCATTTCTCTGGAATAGCACCTTATGAATCACTAACAGAGTCCTGGCTTTCATTTTAATCATGTGTCCAGACACCGAGGGGAAAGCTGCGAATTTAACCTTCCAGATTCTTCCAACTTTATACCCTGTTATTAAAATAACTCCTTTCTGGGGAGGCACCATGGAAGCAGAAAGAGGACTCTACTGGCTACAAAATAAAGTGGAGGGACCTCTGCCACTTTTGCCTGAGGCTTTTCCTGCCCCTACCTTATTTAAACACACATGCTCTCTTACAACCTCCTTTGATTTACACGGCTGGCGCTCAACTGTTTTGAAAAGCTGATGTTGTGGAATCCTTAAGTCATCTGTGACCTAGGTCACTAAAGACAGGACCAATTTAGTAAAAGTATTAATTGAAACTCTCCTGACAAGCCCTGCTCCTCCAGATAAAGTTACACATCAAACCCACACAGGCCGCTGGGCTATTCTGAGCAGCCTGAGATTTTCAATATCTCATAAACAGGCCCCTCAATCACTACAATCTAATAAGGCTATAATCATCATTGACACTATAATGATTAAAATGAATAAAACCCATTAAGAAAAGTCATGTTGAGTTATTAAAAGTTTCGCTCTGCGTGATATGTAATCTTTTATCCATTTTTTATGATGAAATCTGTAACCATCTATCCACAAAAGACCATTAATTTACTGCTCTGTGGATGTTACCATGCTCTTTAGTTTAACAGCTTATCATTGATTTCTTGAGGGAGATATTATATTTGGAGAAATACACATGGAACAAAAGCCCGAATGTTGCTGTAAATTTCCCACTGACAGGATGATCAAAGTATTTTGGCCTGGTGTGCAGCCCGGGGGCCAGCAAACAAGTTTTCTAGAGCAGAGCGAGCCCTCCAGCTACCAGGCAGCCGATACATGTTTCCAGGCACCGCAGATGCTTCTAAGGAAAGGTCATGTGCGCAGAGAGGGGGAGAAACAATAAAATGTCCATTAACTGGAGCCTAGTTAACTGGCTTATTGGCATCGATGAGAAACAAATTGCAAACAAAACTGATCCTATTATAAACTTCTCCTCATCATTCCATCAAGGGCAGTCTCCGATTGGCTCAAAAGGAACCCAACAGCTACAACCCCACAGATGACTCCTTTGTTTGCAGGGAGAAGATTGGGTCTTGGCCAGCAACAGCCTACAACTCTGATCAGCAGAGAGCTACAAAGTTCGGAGGGGTATGGGGCCCAGCAGAGCGGAAAGAGCGCTGGAGAGGCAACCAATGTATTCCTGTCCGCATTCTTTCACCCAGGACTTTTTTTCTCTAAGCAACCAGCAATAAAAAAATCTGAATGGAAGGATGTGTACCGAGTACCGAGCTAAGTGGTGAGGGAGACTGATCCTTAATGTATGCTTTCCCTCACAATAAACCCTGCTCCAATATCTTTACTGCCCATCTCTTATTTAATCTTATTTACAGTCAAACCTAAAAAGGATTCTGCGAAGCCAACGAGAGGGTATTGTCTTTGAAGGTGTTCTTCATTTTTCCGGAGATGATTAAGAAATCTGTGTGCCAGCCTCTGTCTGACCAGACTTGCCTGGCTTCCCCAGCAGGTAGTGACAAGATCCCACAAAACCAGAGGAAAATGGTCGCTTTATGTTTTATCAAATTTCCTCATTTTCCTGATTTGCTTCCCTCACTGAAATCCTGCAGGGTTGTTGTTGGGGTTTTTTTTTCTTCACTTTATCTAAATTAGGTTATAAAAGTCATTCCCGAACATACCATCTCTTTTACTAAGGGAAGCCTGACTTTACTAAAATAATCAAGTATTCTTTATGATCCTCCCTTTTAAAAGAAAACAGCAAATTCCATTTATAAGGTTGAAGGATAGTTCAAAGCATGGCGAACAGACATCGATTTTTATCAATCTTGGGAGAGTTAATTTACATCTACACCACTCTATCATGTAAGACAAAAATGGCTGCTAAATGAAATTAAAAGGCAAATTCACCGAGAATAAAAGGGAAATCATTCTTTATATAACACATCATTAACCTGTGGAAATAACTGCTTCGGGGCATGATTGAGGCTAACAGCTTAGTAAAAATTTTTAAATGATGTAAAACTTCTACAGATCAAAATGGCATTAGCAACTGCTAACTCTATCAATCCTCACATTTCTGTCTTCACCCTCATCTCAACTGAAGTCAGGAAGACAATCCACTTGTCCTCAACATGCTAACAATAAGTCGGTGAGCTATAAACGCACAAGTATCCAGTGCACAATTAGCATTCTCTGCTGTTCTCAAACCTTCCTCTCATGTCAAAGTTCAAAGTGCATATGGGACCGTTTGTCTATTTCTGTGTGGCAAATCTTTCTTCCCCTTCCTTTTTGGGGTCGATCAAGATATAATGCAGTGTAAATGTTGTTTGATTATGTCTAAAGGCCTTAAGAGAAATACAAAATCATTTAAACTTTCCAATAAAAAGGGACTGTTATTTAGAAGAAAATTGTGTGTGTGTGTGTGCATGCGCGTATGTGTATGACATAAAGTAAAATAAATAAACCAGAGTAAGGGATGAGGAAATAAGGAAGAAATCACTTCAATACATCAAAGAAGACTTCTTTTAGTGCATCTTCAGAGAAAGTGAAATTGACTGTTAAAATACCTATAAAATTTTCAAAGACATTCATGAATTTTAATTTATCATCATGATATTAGAAATAGAGCCCTTTCTAACCATGGAAGCCCTGAGAATTTTGTGACATGAAACTTTTCCTGGTGTTAATTTGAGCCTTTAATTAATTACAACCTTTTAGAGGGGGGTTGTTTAACTGCAAAAAAAAAGGTTACACCGAAATTATTAAAAAACAAAACTCGTTGCAGATTTTAGTGAAGCTGCATCTCCGAAAGCAGTGGTTCTAGAATGATGAGTCAGCACTTCTATGATTACAGGTGGAGAGAGCAATAAAATCTTGCTGAGTTCAGTTATTGAAATTATATGGTTTCATAAATAGTATAATGTTGTTCTCAGCGGGTAAATGTTGTATTTTAATGCCATCCATATTACAACACATACAAATTTTCCAGCTCAAGGTCAACAGGGCCTCCTTCAACATGAGCAGCTGGAGTCCAGCTCTAAAGTTGGAGAGGAATGATTCAGGCTCTCAAGTGATGAAAGTGTGGAGAGAGAGCTGAAGTCACAAAAACTTTATCAGTTAGGAGAAAAAACTATTTTTCTGATACGCCATTTGGAAATGTGTACAGGTTTGAGCTAGTGAGAACTTGTATGATGACCTTTGGCTTCCAGCCTTACCTCTGTTCAAACACAGGTCACTGTGCTCCTTAGTCGATTTCAGATCCATATACCCTGTTTCAGCCCAGATGTTGGAGGGCAGGTGACACATCTGTACATCTAAACCCCCTCCTGAACTTATTAACTTAATAAAAAAAAGAGTTTATGGGGCGCCTGGGTGGCTTAGTCGGTTAAGCGTCCGACTTTCGCTTAGGTCATGATCTCGCAGTTCGTGGGTTCGAGCCCCGCGTCGGGCTCTGTGCTGACTGCCAGCTCAGAGCCTGGAGCCTGTTTCAGTCTGTGACTCCCTCTCTCTCTGACCCTCCCCTGCTCACGCTCTCTCTCTCTCTCTCTCTCTCTCCTAGAAATAAATTTTAAAAAACATTAAAAAAAATAAAATAAAATAAAGAGTTTGATGAGACTACTTTTGTTTGGGTCGCTCAGAAATCAGCTTCGCTTCATTGAGAAACCTATCCACTCACAGCAATCCTTCCAAATGTTTTCCCTTAAGTCTCGAGTCCACTGCCAAGACTGCTGTGGATGTTTTCGCTTCTTTAAATGGCATTTGTGGCTCCTCTTTAAAAATCTCTCTCATGTATAGGCCACTTATTAGTTTACAAAGCCCTCTCCCCTGCATCAGATTTTATTTAGTCCTCACTGCAAACTTTGAGGTACTGGGAGGTAGACAATATCTCTGTATCACAGATGATAAGGCTAAGAAGAGCCAACTGATTACCTAAGGGCAAACTAGTCATTGTTGAAGTCAGAGAACAAATTTCGGTCATCTGTCTCCAAATCCATTCCACTCCCTACCACACCAAACTTTATATGGGGAATTTTGAACACTGCATAGTAGTCAGTCGCCATCTTTAAGTCACAACGTGATAGTTTATCTTTGTTAATTCTTTTATAGATTATGTTCTTTACCCATAAAACATCACAGAAGAAGGCGTTTTAGAATGGCTGCTTTTGGGGCACCTGGGTGGCTCAGTAGGTTAAGCAGCCAACTCTTGATTTCAGCTCAGGTCATGATCTCAGAGTCATGGGATCGAGCCTTGAGTTGGGCTCTGGGCTGAGCACGGAGCCTGTTTAAGTTTCTTTCTCTCCTCTGCCCCTCTCCCCCACTCTCGTGCTCTCTCTCTTTCTAAAATAAAAATAAAAACAAACAAACAAATAAATAATTTTTAAAATAAAAATAAAAGCACTGCTACTCTTACTCTGGTCAACCCAAGGCAAACAGTATTGAGAGATGGTAACAGACTTGACTGGTGGTTCACCCCACAATTATCTTCTCTGCCTTTCCTGGCTGAAAGAGCTTTGGTTTTTGTCTGGGGACCACCCCTCCTCTATACATTGCACAGGGAAAGCCTAATTAGACAAAGTCAATCAAGGTAATACCATCTTTTTCCAGTGATTGGTTTAAGAAAGGTCATGGCTGGGGCGCCTGGGTGGCTTAGTCGGTTAAGTGTCCGACTTTTGCTCAGGTCATGATCTCGCAGTTTGTGGGTTCAAGCCCCGCGTCGGGCTCTGTGCTGACTGCCAGCTCAGAGCCTGGAGCCTGTTTCGGAGTCTGTGTCTCCCTCTCGCTCTGACCCTCCCCTGCTCACGCTGTCTCTCTCTCTCTCCTAGAAATAAATAAAAATATTTAAATAAATAAATAAATAAAAAGAAAGGTCATGGCCAATGAAACTCATGAAAAAGTCTACCAGAGGTCTCCTGGGAAGGCTTGATTAAAAAGAAGAAGCACTAAGAAATACTCCTCTTCTTTTACCTTGTCACATGACCATGAAGTGAGCTAGCCTAAGGAAAAAAGCCAGACTACTGGGAATGACAGATGATAGGAAGCTGGGACCTTGATAATGAGTTGATGCTTTCACCAGCTCTAGAGACTCTATACCTCAGGACTTTTTGTTAAATCAGAAAATGAAATGCCCTTATTGTTCAAGACAGTTGACTTGGAGTTTTTCCATTACTTGCACCCAAACATCTAACAAAATTTGTACAGTGAATATGTAGAATGGATTTCCTAATTCAAGGGCATTTAAAGTTGTACTACAACTAGTTGAATGTATCTTATATTGTCTAACATGTATATGGTACTACTATGTTTCGAGGTACTCCAGCTTTCCTGAAAATATACTTTATTTTCCCAAATGAGAATCCTCTTCTATCTAGATCAGAAATCACCTGATGGGCCCAATATAAAATCATCTCAATATTTTAATAGTAACATGTGATTAAGATTTTGAAGATTAGAATGATGAATACATTAGAAATGTATTAGTTAAAAGCTTTGTATAAGGTATGTAGTCTTGAAAATCCATTATGATTCTAAATCTTACAATGGAAAGAATTCTCATATTGACAGGCCAAATTGTATCACTGCCTCTGTTAACATCACAAAGACGTTCATGGTAACTCACAAGAGTCCCCAAAATAATACCTAAAATGAGCCAGGCTCAAAAACAGAATGAGGATTTATAGTCATGCTGAGAAAAATGCTCTACTATGTCTTCCTTGTGAGCTGTAGCAATATAAAATAATACAATGTAAACCATTCTTCAGGGAGAGAGTAACCAAGAAATAAAATAAAAATGAAATGGTTTCACATCTAAGACCTAAGTATCCCCAAATACCTTAAATTACTCCCAGTGAAGAACACCTTAGATCAAAATTTCTTGAGCCATTCATTTTACTATCAACAAATCACAGGAAATTCAATTCATTTAAGATAAAGGTCATTTTCCCTAGCTCTTGTGGACCCCAGATCAATATTTCTCAGGGCCTATTAGATATTAATCAATGTGTTACCCTTCCCTCTCCGAGAAGGAGGGTCTTGGTTTGGGTTCCTTCGGAAATAGGAACTGAGTCAAAGATTAAAAGACAAATAATTTACTTAGGAGGTGGTTCCAGGAAACACCAGAAGCGGGTGGGCAAGGGAAGGAAGTCAATATGGAGTGCTTTGTCATGTCAGTTACCACTCTCAGCAACCAGAACTCAGCCTTCCTGGGGAACTCTGGGAGTATTGTGGATCATGCCTCAGTTTCCTAAATGAGTAGCATATCTGCCAACTCCCCATCCATCTTTGGTAGAGCACTACTTTGGAAGACATTGATTCTCTTATTCTTTCAGCTTGCCTGTTCAAAGAAGAAAAAAAGCCTTCAGGCAAAGAATTACAGACTCAACTCATATTTTTATTTCAGGCTCTGCTGTAAATCATTGGCTAGCCAATGAATTGTCCACTCTGAGTCAGGTGGCGGCCCTTGATCTGGGTGTGGGAAAGATGGGCTGGAACAGCACCTTGGGGATTTTATTTGAGAAACATGGAGAAATGTAGGCAATTAACAACAGAGGAGACTTAAAGGGTGTGTAAGGAAAGAGGAGCCATGAAGTAGTGTTGGGATTATGACAGGGAGGCAGAATAGGGGCGGCGTGGGATTTTGACAAGCTGAAGTGGTAGTTAAGCCAAAGCCATGAGAAAGCAAAAACTTGCATTTTTTTAAAGGATAAAGTAGATGAAAAGAGTAAGTGCTTTGAAGCTAGTTGTAATCAGAGACAAAGTGGAACGGATACCCAGACTGCAGAGGCACATAGCTGGTGCAACACCAGAGTAAGGCTTCATAGATTCCTGGCCTTTGGGCCATCAGGGGCACCTTGGATCCAGAAGAGTTCTCAAGTTCAGAACTTTATCAGGTCTGGCCCTGTTTTAGCTTCATTCTTGGAATTCCATGAAGAGCTATGCTAATCCTTAAATAAACTGCTTCTTTCTCTTTTTTTTTTTTTTAATTCTTTTTAATGTTCATTTATTTTTGAAGGGGAGAGAGACGGAACATGAGCGGGAGATTCTGTGGAGACATAGAATCAAAGCAGGCTCCAGGCTCTGTGCTTTCAGCTCAGAGCCCACCGTCGGGCTTGAACTCATGAGCAGTGAGATCATGATCTGAGCCGAAGTCGGACACTCAAATGACTGAGCCACCGAGGCGCCCCTGGATGAACAAAGTACTTAACAATGGGCCCCAGTTCCCTCATTTGTAAAGTGAAAGTAGTTAATACCTAGTCAGTATTACTATTTTAATGGTGAAATAATATACCTGAAACACAATAGGTTATAAATATTTATTCTCCTTCCCCTGAGAAAAGGAAAGGAAGTCCCTGGGAAGTCTGCATTGTCTATGTCTCTCTAAATCTGGCTCATAAACTTGTAATCAGGATCAAGATGGAATAGAATTCAGCAAATTTATTTATTCCATTTCCTTGTGTAGTAGACATAAGTGCATCCAGCTACCTAGACTCTGAATCCCTGGATGGTAGAATCAGAGGAACTTCAGATATCAACCCCCACTCCTTATTTTTTGGGTGACGAATCCAGGACCTAGAGACACTATGTGATGTGTCCAGGTCAAACAGCCAGTTAGCAGCACAGCCAGGAGGTCAACCTGGGTTGGCTTCCAGACTTCCCATCCAATGTTTTTCCCACCACAGCTTTTGGTTTTACCCTTAGATTAAGTTCTCCATTCAAAGCAAAATTCTGCCAGAGTTTATTGTTTTCCTTTTTGGTTTTCTCCATTGTAAATCAAAAAACACTTTTCCCTGTAGATTCACAGGCATGACTCTTGGGCATGACATGCTCTCCCCATTCCTTGAAGTGCTCTTCTCAACTCCCATCTTTCTCCACCCCTCCTCAAGTCTGGGTTGGGGTCCTTTCGTCACTGTCTTCTGTTATCACACTTTTTACACGGTGTTATGATTGTTGTGTCCTCCTCTTGACTATTCAGTCCCTGAAGGCAGGCCTTAAATCTGGTTCATCAAGTACATTTCAAATATTAAATGTATGTTATGGACACTGAAAGAGACACTGTTGGAATAGGTTAGAATCACCTCAAATGTGGAGGTAGATGACCCTCAGATGTCAGTCATTTCCTTGCCGAGGATATGTGAACTAGAGGTCAATACACTGATGACTTCTGAATAACAATGGTCCAATCTACCTAAGGCCCCTAGAGAAGGGACAGTGTGCAAAGCCCCAGATCTATCAATGGAGGGTGATGTGGAGAGTCATTTCCCAGGTCTCTGTGTCGGCTTTCCCCATCTGTATGGGGCGATGGGGGGTTATCTTAGATCATTCTGAAGGTCATTTTTAGCTCTAAAATGGTAAGAAACTATATTCCAAGTACATTTAATTAAATATAACCCTGCTAAAGGCTATGAAGCTTCATTGTTGCTCTCAGATCAGATCACAAAGAATTGACACATAACATGCTTCATGATAGCCTCTACTCGGAAGTAGAAGCACAAGTCATGAAAACAAATCTTTTGGAGCAAAATATGTATCATTTACCCTTCTTTTCTTAGAATCATTATTTAGACTTAAAAACATATCACATCCAATGCCTTCATATCAGTTCATTCATTTACTGTATTAAAGTTTCCTCTGTTAACAGTGCAGCATTTGATTCTCCAAGAAAGCCAAGAAGGAGTTTGTATGTGGTCAGGGATACCAACAGGTCCCTGTATTAAGAAAATTTTTAAAAAATAAGAAGATTTTCTAGAGTGCAAAACCCAGGTTTCATTTGTCTTTCTAACATGAGGTTTTGTGAGTGCTTTTAAGAATGGAAAGAGAAAGCTAATTACAATCAACCACCATTTTGTTTTCAAGAATTTGAAACAAAATCATAACAAATCAAACCAAAAGCATGGTGACTTATAGCCAGAGGATTCTTGCTCCAAGGAGGAATAGAGAATTCTTTTTCTAAAGTGATTAGCAAATAATTCCACCAACAATGGAGCTGTAGGTACATAGACCTTGGAAGCTGCCCTTTCACCATATACATAAGTACATGTACATTTTTCAATTATGAAAAATGCCTTTAAATTTCCCTTTATTATTTTCTTTTTTTTTTAATGTTTTATTGATTTATAGGAGAGAGAGAGAGAGACAGCGTGAGCAGGGGAGGGTCAGAGAGAGAGGGAGTCACAGACTGAAACAGGCTCCAGGCTCTGAGCTGGCAGTCAGCACAGAGCCCGACGCAGGGCTTGAACCCACAAACCGCGAGATCATGACCTAAGCGAAAGTCGGACGCTTAACCGACTAAGCCACCCAGGCGCCCCTCCCTTTATTATTTTCAAGAATGATCCTAAATTGGGTAGGGAGTAAGAATCAAAAGGTGGGAAAATTCTTTAAACATATATATTTAATAGGTGAAGTCTTAGAATATCAAGCAACTTGAGAAATAGGAGACTTTCTAGAAGCTATTGAACCATGAGGCAGTTAATGAGTGAAGAAATGTCTCTGGAATTGAGCAAAAAATATTGTGTAATAAGATCCCCATTTCTCTAGGGCAGAGCTAATGAATTAATTAAACTAAAACTCAGGAAGTATCTGTTTAACACAGGTATAGCTGTTGATAGTCCATTGGTAGTTTTTGAAAACCAGGAACTGTCCTCCATAATAATATTAAAAGGTGATCTAAGTCTGATGACTCAGATCTGGTGGAAGCTAAACCAGAAAACTTGTGTGAGATGAATAAAGACATTGACAATTCCAGCATGTATGCATTTTGCCAATGTATATATTGAACATCCTATGTAATCTTTACTACTATTTCATATATATCTTATGTCAAATTGAAAACTGAACTGAAGGGGCCCCTGGGTGGCTCAGTCTGCTGAGCATCCAACTTCAGCTCAGGTCATGAGCTCACAGGTCGTGAGTTTCAGCCCCGTGGCAGGCTTGGTGCTGGCAGCTCAGAGCCTGGAGCCTGCTTCACATTCTGTGTCTCGCTCTCTCTCTGCCCCTCCCCTCCTCATGCTCTGACTCTCTCTCACTTTCTCTCTCTCTCTCAAAGATAAATAAACATTAAAAATTGTTTTTAAGTTTTTGTTTTAATTACCTGGTGCTTATCAGGACAAGGGCCCTCCTTAATCCCCATCACCTATTTCACCCATCCCCTTACCCACCTCCCTTCTGGGAATGGTCAGTTGAAATGATTCTTTCTTAAAAGGTGTTTAGTGTTAAGAGATGGATTGTGGATATACATTAACTATTAAAAATGTGATATGTAAATATGTTATTATATTTCAATAAAAAGGCTTTGCAAAAAAAGAATGTACCATCCACTCTAGGTATTCTCAATGTCTAATCACACAGAATCCCAGTGTCACGCAAGTTAAATCGAAGTGCTCCACTCATGAAAAATCCCAAGGTTATGACTTTTTCCACTTTCACAGAACAAAACTAACACATCCATTTTGCTTATTTCTATGTTTTTTAAATCTCAAGTCTTTCCTAAATCTTTGACACATGCCACTTCATGTCTGTGCAAGAATCCAAATAAGATCACATCTGATTTAGAACAAAATTCTACATTTCAGTGGTTCATGAGATTTAATAAAGAGACATCTAGGTATCCCACCATAAGCTCAAAGACCAACACAATGATTTGGAAACAATGGATGCTATCCCTATAAGGAACCCACAAGGCACCAATACCTTAATTACTGGCCACTGGGGAACAAATGATCCAACCTCAAAGGTCACAAGCAGTCATAGTGCTGTGTCATGTCTCCTCATGTGTCCTGGACACCGTGTTGTGATCCCTCACCTTACAGAACTTGAAGAGTAAGTTCTTTCCTTATTCCCTTTAGCTTAGTCTGAATTGTATCCGCATGCTTAGTCTCTGGTTCTTCCCACAGAGGTGTCATCAGCCTGCCTATATGGGTACCAGAGACACCCCAGGCCTAGATCTTAATTGCGGTTTCTCTATTCCAGCACACACACACACACACACACACACACACACACACACACCTTTCCAATTATCTTTTCTGTACCTTCCCTCTCATAACCTGTTGCCCTCACATCATGCTCTCTGCCTAACCCAACCTGGCCTGTTACCCAGATCAGATGCCTCTAGGCTTGTCCTGTCTTGTAGCCACTCTAGTGCTAAAATATGTTAGGTATAAGAGCAGTTTTAGAGGTTCGGAATCAAAGCTATGTGTGTGTAGCAGGGCACATTTATACAAATTCTTCTGATGATAGGATGGAATAGCAATCATCTGAGAATCCTATCATTAGAAATACTTTCAAGTACAGTGAAAAGTATTAGTGGTCATTTACCTGTGAGTTCATTGTATCAGAAGCCCGTAAGATTTCAGTGCTAAAGAACTCCAATAAACATCTTCATAAATGCTTAATAGCAGGAGACATTTATTATTGTGGCTCTACAGAGTGCATCTCCTTCGTTTGGGTAGAGTAACTCTGTTTCCTTTTTGGAGCCTTACCTTCCTGTCACAGTTGGCAGCTTTCTGTTTGTTGGTCAGTTTTATTTTAGAATAAGAGAGAGCATGACAGCATGCATAGGACTGGGGGAAGGGCAGAGGGAGAGAAAGAGAGGAAGATTCTCAAGCAGGCTCCATCCTCAGCACGGAGCCTGACGTGTGAGCCTCGAGCCTATGACCCTGGGAGCAGGACCTGAGCTGAAATCAAGAGTCAGACGCTCAACTGACTGAGCCACCCAGGTGCCCCCGTAGGCAGCTTTAACAGGATGGTCAACCGAGGCCTCCACTGCTCCCCAGCCAAGAGAAGAACATGTGGTACAAGCTGGACCAATCAGGATCTAGGACTTTCCAGCTTTAGCTTAAGGACACAAGGATAGGAAAATAAAACAGCCAGAGATCTCCTGACCATCAGGAGAATGGTCTCCTGGCAAAACGGTCAAACAGTAACAACATATTTGCCGTCAGGAGCTACTGTGCTCCCCTGATCTAGTTTTTTTAAGGAAAAGAACAACCTTCAGTGAAAACATTTTAAAGAACTCCATCACTGGACAGGAATAGGAAGAGAACTAACTGTAAGGAAATGGTCTCCACTATGATCAGGCACAGAGTTAATTTATTTATCCAACAAATATTTATTAAATTTACTGCGACGTATCCTCTGGCCGTGAAACCAGGATAATTTACCCTCTGTCTGAAACAAACAAAAATGTAAAATACAGTCTTCAAGCCCTTGAACGTGAGACAGTGAAGAGCAGCGATCCCCGGAAGAAGGGAAACATACAAGGTGAGCCGTGCAAGTGGCTGCGGTCTCCCTACCTGGAGAGTTTCCAGGCCGGGGCGTAGGGAAGGGGGAAAAACCAGAAGAGCCCTGTGCTGGTAGAGTATAAAAGTATAAAATCAAACAGTTGTGAGTGACAGTGTGGGGGTGGCAGGCAGAATTTAGAGGTGAATCTTCTGTTATCATCTACCCCACAAAATATACCCCAAGATTTCTTTATGCCGAATATACTTATTTGTTTATGAACAAAATGGTAACGATGTCAGAAATGCTCCATTTGGACATTCAGCATAGAATGTGCTGCATATAGTAGAGGATTTTTAGACGCTACTCGGTATGGGTTTGGATTACATCAGCACAACTGAGGTAGACTCCATCTTTTCCCTTAGCCTCCCCATCTCTCTTTCCTCTTTACCTGTTCCTTTCCTTTGCAATGACTATGGCCATCCCTTGAAAAAGAAAGAACAAAAAGTGTGAGCCTAAGGAGATTTTTTGTTCTCTTTGGTTGTTCTACAACTCATCTCCTTCAATTGACCACTGGAGACGCGGCTGCCATTTATTTAAATCACCTAGGCGTTAGCTGCGGATGGATTTATCATGGAACTTTTATAACAAAGAGGACCACAAGGAACAGAGTGCTTTTAAGTGTCTCCTCCCCTGCAGGCAGGTGACAGTTTCACTCCTTGGTGAGTCCCTGTTGCTTTACTATCACACTCAGATATTTTTATTTTAAGAGGAAAATATTATGGATGAACATAAAGTTTTAGTATTTGGGATGGCTGAATTGCACATCAGGTAGTTGGATCTTTTTTTTTCTACCTTTAATGTATTGTAAGATTAGTTATATTCATGTTTCTGATTCCAGCTGGCTCCCAGGCCAAGTGAAAAAGAGACTTGTACAGGCAGAGAAGGACAAATATCATATGTGTGCACGTATAGGAGGATTAGGAGGAACTTGACGGAGGACCAAGGGGGAGAAGAAGGGTGGAAATGGTGGGGGAAAGGGAGAGAGGCAAACCATGAGAGACTCTTGAATGCTGACAAAAACTGAGGACTGATGGATGTGGGGGGGAGGGGGGGATGGGCATGAAGGAGGGCACTTTGGGGATGAGCACTGAGTGTTATGTAGAAACTAATTTGACAATAAACTATTAAAAAAAAAAAAAGAAAAGAAAAAGAGACTTGTAGAAACCTGGATAGTTTGAGTGTGAAGGAAATTGTGTAGCCCAAACTTCCCTCCAGAATATGTCCATTCCTAATAACACCCACCTTCTCAAGGATGGGGATAGTATTTGGGATTTATGTAAAAAGATAATCCAGAATCTGTTGAGAGTCAAGGGCTCTCCCAAGTAACAAAATAAGAAGATCACAACATAATGACTGGCAAGCATATGACCACAGCAAACAGTTGTACAGGCTGTGCACTGCACTGCATAAATAACAAACTACAATGTCTGGTGTCCCCGAGAATGCACAGTATACAACCTGAACAAATTACTGACAGCCCTAAGCAAGAGCGAAACAAATTTACAACACAGCAATGAGACTGCACATGGGATTAGGAATTCAAGCAAAGAACCTGTATAAAGGAATCAAAGCCAAGAATAAATTTTGGATTTGGATGATGGATGCAAACATCCACAACATGAGCAAAAGCCTTTGCCTCATTCTAGCCTGTCACGACTTTACGTGTATTTACCTTGGTATAGTTTCCATGACCCTCATTACCCAACCCAGGTCTGTGGTCCTCCGCGACCATACTATTTTCCTCTTGTTCCCTCTCAGGTCTTCTCTTCTTTCAACTCCCCACTGTGCTGACTCTATAATACCTTGGGCACTCCCATATAAATATAAAACCTTAAAGATGGGCATGCAAAAATAAAAGTCAAATAATTCTGCTTCTAGGAATTTTATTAAAGGAAATAGTCAGGAGTATTATTAATAGTGATGACAATCTAAAACAACATAAATGTCCAACTGCAACAAATAATTTAAGTAAATTGTTATTGTTGTACGATGGAGTACTAGGCAGTCATTTAAAATTATTTTAGGGACACCTGGGTGGCTCAGTTGGTTAAGTGTCTGACTTCAGCTCAGGTCATCACCTCACGGTTCGTGGGTTCGAATTCCGTGTCAGGCTGTGTGCTGATAGCCAGCTCAGAGCCTGGAGCCTGTTTCAGATTCTGTGTCTCCCTCTCTCTCTGACCCTCCCCTGCTCATGCTGTCTCTCTCTCTCAGAAATAAATTTAAAAACATTAAAAAATAAATAAATAAATAAATAAAATTATTTTGTAAGGGACACCTGACTAGCTCAAGTGAAAGAGTGTGCAGCTTTGATCTCAGGGTTGCAAGTTTGAGCCTTACGCTGAGTGTAGAGACTACTTAAAAATAAATCTTTAAAATAAAGTAAAGTGATTTTGTGGAAAAAATCTTAATGATGTAGAAAGATGCTTACGATGTAAGAGTGAGTTTAAAAATAAGACGACACTACAGTGTGACTGTAACCATTTTTTTAAAACTCTATCTAAGCTTAAGAAAAAAGGCTTGAACAATATACACAAAAATGTAAGCACGTTCTAAGTGGTACAATTACTTTTAATAACATTTCTTGTGAAACTCTTTTTTCCCATTACAAAAGTAACATAGTTCTCATTGTACAAAAATAAGAAGAAAAGAGAAGCCCAAAGAAAAATATTTTATTTACTTATAATCCTAAAATCAAAAAAAAAACTATTCATATTTTGGAGCATATTTTTCTGAGCTCTTTTAAAATTGAAAATTCCTGGAGCACGTAGGTGTCTCAGTCAGTTGAGCATCCGACTTTAGCTCAGGTCATGATTTCACACTCCTAAGTTTGAGTCCCACGTCGGGCTCTGTGCTGACAGCTCAGAGCCTGGAGCCTGCTTTGGATTCTGTCTCCCTCTCTCTCTCTGCCCCTCCCCAACTTGCACTCTGCATCTCTGTGTCTCTCTCTCTCAAAAATAAATAAACATAAAAAAAATTTTTAATTGAAAATTCCTTTTTTCTTACGATAAAATAATATAGGAGCACCTGGATGGCTCAGTTGGTTAAGTGTCCGACTTTGGCTCAGGTCATGATCTCACTGTTCCCAGGTTCAAGCCCTGCATGAGGCTCTGTACTGACAGCTCAGAGCCTAGAGCCTGTTTCTGTGTCTCCTTCTCTCTCTCTGCTCTTCCCCAACTCACTCTCTCTCTCTCTCTCTCAAGAATAAATAAACATAATAAAATAAAATAATAAAATATAAAATGAAATAAAATAAAACAATATTCTCTTTTTTTGTAGCACCTTGGAAGAGGTCAGCTGCTTCAGGATGAAACTGAACATCTCCTTCCCAACTACTGGCTGCCAGGAACTCACTGAAGTAGACAATAACCATAAACTTCATATCTTTCATGAGCAGCATATACCACAGAAGTGGCTGCTGATGCTCTGGGTGAAGAATGGAAAGGTTAGATGGTCCAAATCACCAGAAGGAATGACAACCAAGGCTTCCCCGTGAAACAGGTGTCTTGACCCATGGCCATGTCCACCTACTGCTGAGTAAAGGGCATTCCTCTTACAGACTAATGAGGACTTGAAAAAACAACAGATCTGTTTGGGTTTACACTGGGGATGCCAATCTGAGTGTTCTCAGCTTGGTCATTGTGAAAAAAAGGAAATAAAGATATTCCTGGACTCCTTGGTATTACTGTACCATGTTGCCTGTGGTCCAGAATCCACATATTTTCAGTCTTTCTAAAGAAGATGAGGTCTGCCAGTATGTTGCAAGAAAGCAAACAAGGAAAGTAAGAAATCCAGAACAAAGAACCCAAGATTCAGTATCTTGTTACTCCATATGCCTTGCAACATAAACATGAGTGTACTGCTCTGGAGAAACAGCGTACTAAGAAAAATAAGGAAAAGGTTGCAGAATATGTTAACCTTTTGGCCAAGAGAAGGAAGGAGGCCAAAGAAAAAGTCAGGAACAGATTGCCAAGAAACAGGGGCTGTCCTCTCTGAAAGCTTCTACTTCTAAGTTGAGTCCATTCAAAAACGAGATTTTCTAAGAGTAACAAATAAATAAGAATCAGACATGTAAAAAAAAACATATTCAGTGATGCAATATTCAGAAAATACAGATGAGCAGAAAGGGAAACATTTATTGAATGATTTTTAGTTTTTTCTTTTATCTTTATATTATAAATTTTAGATAATGAATATACATTGCTTCGTAATGAAAAAGAGTATTGATCGTGCCTCTCATCTTTCCTTGGCTTCACCTGAATCACAGGTTTTCAGGAAAGAAAATCATTTCGTGTTAATGGCTGAAAACAGCGTGGTATGAAAATCTCTCCCATTTCAGCTGAGGTTTTCTGTAACTTCTATTTCATCCTAAGATAGGCAATAGCATAAAGTCTACAGAGACACATAAGCCACGGTGGAGAAAGAGAACTCTGGGGTCAGGTAGGACCAAAGACCCCGGAAACCACACTGTTGCAGGCCAGTCTTGGAGCAGAGCTTACAAGGGGTGAATTAAGATGGGACTTGAACTCTCCGGTGCCAGAATGAATGTTGGTCATGTTTGCCAAAGATGTTATCCTCTACCACTGAAATAAACTAGGCAAAACCTCAAAGATGGCTGCCTCATCCAGGTTGGTGTGACGAGACTCCAGTCTCTGACTGGAGGACAGAATGAGCTCCATTTCCAGGGGATCTGGGGTTCCATACAAAGTAACCAAGTAGGGCAGAGCACAATGAATCAGAACCCCATCACACAGGTTGGAAAGGCATGGGAGGGGTGTGGGGGTTACATTGGTACCCAGAGCTTGCCCTGGACCTCTGGACACAGGACTTGGTTGACTAAAAGAAAATTATCCAATCATTAATTCATTCAATGAGTATTTATTGAGCTTCTAACAAGTATCAGGCTCTGTACTAAGTGTCAAGGACCCACAGTGAAAATGCATAGGTATAAAAGAAGATAGATCTTACGCCAGTGTGGGAATCACACAAATAAACACAGCAATTGCTTCAAAGGTGAATCAGGATGCTCTAGAGTATAGCAAGGGTATAAATTTTAGATTGGGAAAGGGTCACCTAATTTTAGGCAGGTAAAAATTGAAAGCATCCCAGACAGAAACAGCAGTTTGGGTGAGAAGTCTTAGGAGGACCTGCGTGGTAAACAAGAACACACACAACAGCCCCCAAACCAGCTAAGGTTGGTTGTACCAGGCACCAAACCCTGGCTCACAGAAACCAGAGTTAGCTCCAAACCCCACTGGAGAGTAGAGGCTGTGACCTGAAGGGTAGGCTGCAGCTTGGTTACATTAATGGCCCCAGCCATGAGAAGCTGAGGTCAGAGGCACATTATGACTTTTCTGGACCCCATGTAATTTTGCTTTGTGGGCTGTCCTTCCATTAAAAATATATATTAAAATTGGGGCGCCTGGGTGGCTTAGTTGGTTAAGCGGCCGACTTTCGCTTAGGTCATGATCTCGCGGTTCATGGGTTCGAGCCCCGCGTTGGGCTCTGTGCTGACTGCCAGCTCAGAGCCTGGAGCCTGTTTCAGTCTGTGACTCCCTCTCTCTCTGACCCTCCCCTGCTCACGCTGTCTCTCTCTCTCTCTCCTAGAAATAAATAAAACATTTAAAAAAAAATATATATATATATATTAAAATTATAGGGGCGCCTGGGTGGCTTAGTTGGTTTTGCGTCCGACTTTCGCTTAGGTCATGATCTCGCGGTTCGTGGGTTCGAGCCCCTCGTTGGGCTCTGTGCTGACTGCCAGCTCAGAGCCTGGAACCTATTTCAGAGTCTATCTCCCTCTCTCTCTGACCCTCCTCTGCTCACACTGTCTCTCTCTCTCTCCTAGAAATAAATAAAACGTAAAAAAAAACTTAAAAAAAATTATATTTTATGACTGAATTAGTATAAAGATGAATATAATCCATGCTGGAATATATTCACTTTTTAATTCTGATTTAAAAAATTAAAACATTTTTGTGGGCCTCTAAAAGTACTGTGAGCCCTAGGCACTGTGCCTATTTTACTTATTGGATAAACTGGTCCTGGCTAAGGAAGGTGGAGGTAAAAGAAGCAAGACGGAGCTGACCCATCAACCCAAAGGAGTAAATATAAAGAAATTTCTAGAAGCCCTCCAAGGATGTTGGGAGATACTTGGAGGTTCTTAGAAGTCTTCCTTTGACCTTCATTTGACCGATAATAAATAATCTTATCACATATTAGTGATATCCACTTACACTTCTATAGTGCTTTTTGCACTTGTAAAGCATGTCTTCACTCAACTTTCATTTCATAATCCAGGGTATGGATTATTCACCTACTCACTGGGCCAGATAAGGTTAAAGCATGTGGTCAGTTACATACATCTCCCTGGAGGTCAAAGTGGTATCTGGCAAGACCACGGGCTTTGAAGTCAATATAGATCTGGCTTTAGAATTCCTCATCTACCAAGTCATAGTTGTATGACCTTGGGCAAGTTGTTTAGCCTTTCTGAGCCTCAATTTCCTCCACTTAAAGAAGAATATAACAATCACCTCAAAATATCATTGTAAGGCTTACATGAAATAAAAGACCTAAGGCAGCACTACAACTCAAAAATAGTTTAAGAATGTTTTATGACTGTTTTTTAAAGCTTCATGAAGAGGGCTAGAACTTGGGACACTATCAAAACCACAGTATCTCTTACTTACAGGGAGCAACTAGATAGGGTGCATGTGTGTGCACATGTGCACCTGCACCCATTTAAATTTTAGAGGAAAGACCGATGAAGAAGAGGAACAAAACTGGGATTGAAAGTATGTTTCAATCAATGTCCCTGTAAGACCTGAGATATAGACAGTTGGGGGCTGGCTGCGTGAGCTAACCTCCTCAGGTGCTGGCCAGATTGGAAATGGGTTTGGATTTCCTATAGTCTTTGGAGACTTCCAATGGTTGCAGATGAAAAGGACTTCTGAACTTCTCCAAGTAGATTTCATGAACTATGTACGGTAAATTACCAATAAAACTTAACTGAGTTCGTCGCATGTACTTAAAGCTGCCATCATAAAATTCTCCTGATGAAAGAGTTTCTTATTGATTGCAATCATTATTGTCTCAGCCCGCCCAGCAAAAAGCAAATATGCATTACACCCCTTGAGAAAACACATTTCAGAACCACACCAATTTTATGAGAATGGCCTAAGAGATGAAAGCATTTATTCAAAGTCCCATTGTGATTTTTCAGAAGGTCTATCTAAACCAGGAAGGTCTCTGGAATCCAGAAAATTCCAGAGCAGTATGCTGTGGTGATGCATGCCTGGCTCAAGCCATGTGGTCTGATTGGAAAGATATTCCCAAACTCACACAGCTTAATTTGCTATTTTATACCATATTAACATTTCACATCTATTAACTCAGCACAACTATTGATCTGAAAATAAAATCAGTTCTTGCTTTCAGATAACAAAGAAGAATTGCAGCTTATAATGAAAGAAATGCTCATACTTGATTGCATAATAGAAATCATTATGTTTCCATATTACAAAGGTACCTAATTAGCAAAGATTTTCATTTTCCCCTGCTGGGGGCGGGGTTTGAGCAATCACTGTTCTAAGCACATAAGTTATCCCTTAGGTGCATCAAAATTTGCATCTTGTAAATTCCTTTTGAGACAAAGCCTTAGAATGAAATAGAATATAGATTTGGTATGAGGTTTTGAAGAAGAGGGGTACAGCAATCCATTAAGTGACAATTGTGTTCCTCAGAAATCAACCAGGGAATTCTTTAGTCTCCCTGGATCTTCTCCACAATTTTTTGCTCTGCCTGCATAAGAACATTCTTTAAAACTCTCTGCATATTAAATAAGATTTTTTTTATTTATAGTATATATAAATATATATATATACAGTTTTTTATAGTTTTATATAGTATATATAAATATATATATATATATATATACACAGAACATCAAATATTTAAGATATACTAAATATAATCCCAGAAGTTATGGCAAGTTAAATTTTGAAATTAAATAATTTTTTAAATAAATAATAACATCCAAAGCTGACACAGGAGTGGAAAAATTGATACTCTCATGCACTGCTGGTTGCATGGTATCAACCCATATGGAAACAACACAATAATGTGTATAATTAACTGTACGAATGCTTAACACTCTTTGACTCAGTGATCTTCCTTCTGGAACTCAATTCTATTACATCAGTCCAAAACAGGGCATAGGTGAAGATGGCCTCTGAGATATGATTTATGGAGGTAAAAACTAAAAGCGGCCTAAGTGTGAATAATTAAGGCACTGGGAAAAATTCAGATGGCTTACCTGGAAACACTTGAGAGTGATCAGAAAGACCCCTTACTTCATCAGCTAAAATGATCTAAAACATTACCAAATGAGATTAGAAGTGTTTTTTTATCTATGAGTTTCCTATTCAAATGCAGTTCTTTATAAAAACAAACAGAAAACAAATAGCAAGATAGAAACATAAATCCAGCTAAATCAATAATTACATTAAATGTTAATGAACTAAACATTCCAATTAAAAGATAGAGACTAGCAGACTTGATTTTTTTAAAAAATAACTCAATGACTCAACTATATACTGCTTACAGAAGACATAGTTTAAATATAAGGACCTGAAGAAGTTGAAAGTAAAAGGATGGGAAAAGATAGTATAATGCAAATGCTAACCAAAAGAGAGTGGTGTGGCTATAAAATCAAACAAAGTAGATTTCAAGACAAGGAATATTACTAGAGATGAAGAGTAACATTTCATAATGATAAGAGTCAATTCATTACAAAGATGTAGCATCCTAAATTTGTATGTGCTTATTAACATAAACTTCAAAATGCAGAAAGCAAAACTGATAGAATCAAAAGGAGAAATAAATAGATCCAAAATCATAAAGGAATAATTTTAGCCTTTGAGTCATAAATATATCACTGTTGAGCTCAGAATCATTTCTGAAATGGCTTATAACCTAGCCCTCAAGAAGTGAGACAGGGAAAGCCCCCTTTGATTCTGGAAGAAGGTAAAGAACAGACTTTAGATTGATATGGCAGGTGGGAAAGACAGGTGGGGAGTTGGAGCAACAGGATAGTTCTAGGGTCTATAGGATGGAAAGTAAAAAAGGTGAACAGATTATAAGGAAGGGGTGGTAGGAAAATATGAATGGAACCAGAAAAAAATATGATCTCAGTTTAAACACTATGTCAACACTTATTGAGTAACCCTGGACAAGTTTATAAATCTCTCTAATATTCTGGCACCTATAAAAATGAAGAAAATAATACCTGTCTATGCTTAATGTAGAAGTGAAACACACATGTGATAAGTGCTGCAAAACAGTATCTTTCCTTTCTCAGTTTCCTGATAGTGACTCTTATACTCAAGGTTTCTGCAAAGAACCAGGAAATGAACTGGAAAAGGATCCCAGGATCCAAATCATTACGGAAGAAAGAAAAATAACTCACCTAGTGCCAAGAAGGTACAGAAACCTTCAAAACAACCCAGCCTCTAGGAGTGTCTCTTGGGTGCTATTTCTTTCGACAAATGAAAATAGTTCCATGCTAGTCTTTAGTCTCTGTCATAAAAGATGTGCTAGTCATCTCCCTTCTGTCTACAGGCATATGCTATCTCAAGGAATTAAAAACTGTCTCAAAAAATTTACTAACATTAAAAAAATTTTTTTAATGTTTTATTTATTTCAGAGAGAGACAGTGTGAACAGGGGAGGGTCAGAGAGAGAGGGAGACACAGAATCCGAAGCAGGCTCCAGGCTCTGAGCTAGCTGTCAGCCCAGAGCCCGACGCGGGGCTCGAACCCACAAACTGTGAGATCATGACCTGAGCCGAAGTCAGACGCCCAACCGACTGAGCCACCCAAGTGCCCCAAAATTTACTAACATTTTAATTACCCAGGCTTTCTGGCAAACACCAGTTCACTGAATGGCTTCCAGGCAGAACAGGACCACACATAAAATTTCTCTGGAAGTTGTATCCTTTTCTTTAAAATCACCAGACAAGGCTAAATTTCCCCTTCATTTTTTGGAAGTGTCTTTTAGAGTCTCCTTTCTTATCATCAAGGAGTCTTTCCTGTCTTACCATATTCCTTAATATCTATGAAACACAAGACAGAGCTATAGTTACAACATGCTATATAGGGTCTCTGAGGAGGGAGAGCCTTTCTGTGCTTTGGGACACCAGGAAAAACTTCAACAAATGTCATTTATTCTTGGCCTTAAAGAATGGGCAGGGTTTTGAACCACATTGGAAGGGTATTGGAGATGAATCAAAGGCTGGATAGGAAAATGTGGAGCCTGCTGGGGAAGAACAGACGATGGACAGGGCAATGGGGAAACAGAGGGAGGAGAAAGAGATGAAAATGTGACACCACATTATGGAGAGCACATCACACCATAAAGAAGATTGATGGTTTTATTTGGAAGGTAATGAAAAGCAATCGAGGGTTTTGCTGATATATATAGTCAGAGCTAAACTTTAGGAAGATTAATCTAGCAGAGAGATTTGAGGGATTGGGTGAAAGTAAGGATAAGAGGTGAAAGATGGGTTAGGAAGTCCTTTCAACCATTTGGGCAAGAGTTTCCCAAGAGTCCAAAAGTCAATGAAAGCAATGGAAATGAAGATGAGGGGTTGAAGCCTTGAAGGTAGAAAGCATTTAACTCATCTTTATGTTCAGGGCCTGGCTCTCAATAACTATTTCTTGAACCAGAGTTATTATTCACCTACAAGATTTAACAATAAAGAGGAGTGCCTGGATGGCTCAGTCAGTTGAACATCTGACTTCAGCTCAGGTCATGATCTTGTGGTTGGTGGGTTCAAGCCCTGCCATCAGGCTCTGTGCTGACAGCTCAGAGCCTGGAGCCTGTTTCAGATTCTGTGTATCCCTTTCTCTCTGACCCTCCCCTGCTCATGCTGTCTCTCTCTCAGAAATAAATAAAAACATCTAAAAAAAGATTTAACAAAAAAGGGATGAAATAGAAAGAGTAACCCAAAGATATCGTGTAAAAAAGAGAAAAAGAGAGAGAAAGAGACAGAGAGTGAAAATGTAATGATAACAATTAAATATAGAGAGCTCTAGGTCAAGACTCAAAGTCTCTGACTCTAGCCTTTTAAAATCATGACTTGCTAAAAAACTCTAAACACATGTTCAGCTGATGGTAGATCAATCATACTGCTTTGTGTCTAAGGAATATCATATTTGCTTGATCCTGTTACCCCAAGAGAGATAGCATATGGATCAAATACAAGGAAATTCAAGAAAGTGGATTTGTCCCTATAGTCAAGGTTGTTGAGGATTTACTACGTACCAAGCACAGTAATACATGCTTTATATGAATTTTCAAATACTCTATGAAGTAGATGCTATGATTCTCTTTTAACAGACTAGGAAGTTGAGGTTTAGTTAAGACACATGGGCAATTTGATTCCAAAGTGTAGATTGTCTTCTCAGCACACTGTGCCATCTTCTAGGGGGAAAAAATGCATGACAACTGAAATCCGAAACACAGGTAGATGCTCAGTGAAGGATGTTCCAATGTAATTTAGGTTTTTTTTAAGTGTCAAGTTGTCAAAGAAGTAACTCTATCTTTTCTAACACCGTTTTTCCAAGTCAGGGCTTTCCCTTCAGAAGTTCTGCTCTAAGAAGGTATAACCATGATTTTCCTTCCTTTTTTTTAATGTTTACTTATTTTTGAGAGAGAGAGATAGAGACAGAGCATGAACAGGAAAGGAGAAGAGAGAGAGGAGACACAGAATCCAAAGCAGGCTCCAGGCTCTGAGCTGTCAGCACAGAGCCTGACATGGGGATAGAACCCACAAACTGGGAGATCATGACCTGAGCTAACATAGGAGGCTTAACCAGCTGAGCCACCCAGGCGCCCCCATGACCTTTCCTTCTGAGCAGGCTTTGGTGCACATGCGCACACACTGCCACCCCAGAAGCCTCTGGGACAGGGCAGCTGTATATCCATTTGGGCTTTTGTTGCAAGCAACAGAAGCAAATTGACAAAAGTAACATGGGGACAAGGGAATTTAATGGAAAAATCTAGAAAGGCTGAAAGAGTAGGACTGGAGCCTCCAACTAAGGCTAGTCTCCTCAGGGCACCTCTGATGGAAGGAATTAATAACCGCCATCTTTATCTTACAGGATCCACTGACGATTCAGATTCCCAAGAAAGAAGAGCTGATTGACCAGGCTTAGGTCATGTGACCATCACTTAACCAGACGATGACAAGGTAGTCTCAGGAAACCGCACACAAGAGAGTGGGATCCCCAAAAGAGAAACTGGTTACAAAAAAAAAAAGAGAGGAATGAATATTGGACAGACAAAAAGAGTAGGTGCCCATTACATACTGGGAAGCAAGAATTTCCTGAGCCGCAGATGTGCCCAGGTGTATGCACGAGTCTTATAGTACCACACAGGGAGTTGAAAAAATGACTCTCCCCACGGTTCCTCCAGCAGCTCTAGATTTAGTTATCATCATATGTTACAGTATCATTAGGCAAGTAGCACATGAAATCAACTAGGAACATTTCCTTTTAAACTTTGCTGATTTTTCAAATTTGCTTTGCATTCTTGGTAACGATTTCTTGCTCTATTTTTATGCCTCTTCAGATAAAGTGCTATCATACATGATGTTAGCCCCATTAGACATGAAGTAAGCATTATTTATGGTTACAATCAGGGTTATGAAGCATTAAAATAGGACAGAAAATTATTTCAACAGGCCTCCTCAAAGCTTTGAAAGTTGGGCTTAATTTGTCAGACTTTTGCTTTCTTCACACCCTGGGATAGTGAGGTATTGGAGCAACGCTGGCTAATGGTTCAGGAGTCTTTAGCTCACAGTATTACAGGAAAGTGCTTGCATGTTTCCCAGATTACCCATTGGAAAGATGGGACCCTGATGGAAATCAGCTTTCTTTCACAAGCTGAGTAGGAGTGAGGCTTTCCGTATCTGTATTTTAAACTTATGGGGAGGTTAGATGGGTCATCCATGGATTCAAGGATAACTCAGGGTGCAGACCGGATGGGGATGACTAAGACAAGACACAACTAGATATAAGGACAGTACCGTATCAGCATGTGAAACGTATGCTAATACTCATGGAAAGCTACTGTTGCAGGAGAAATGGTTTTTCTCTTCTTCCTCTTCTCTTTCTCCTAATCCTTGTCCTTCTTTTTCCTCTTTTTCTTCTTCAAATTGGCTAAACCTTCCCCTATTTTCATCAATACAGAACAAAGATACTTAGGGGAAGTTGCACTGAAATGGAGGCAGGGACACAGTTGAAAAGTTCAATAGATGGGGGGGGGGGGGGGGGGGGGAGATGAAGTTGATTTTTGATTTAGAGAATGAAGTCACTGTAAGGTTTGCATAAATGAGATAAAACCCAAGGAAATAAAAGCTTTAAGGCTAAAAAAGGAGAATGTGTGATTCACTTCAGTTATGCTTCATATTTTTCAACTCAATAACCATCTGAAGTTTCCCTGCCTTTAAGCAGATTGCATTGGACATTGTGAAGATGAGCACCTTAGATGCTGCTCCCATTGACATATATACTTCTTGTTGGTGGAGGAGCCAGAAGATGGAAGGAATAGCACAAGCACAGCTGGGGAGACATCCTTGTCTAAAGTGTCCCCACTTTTTAACCTTGACTTGTGCCCAATGCTGACAACTAGAGGGCATTTCTCCAACTTCTACAGATATTTGTCTTAACCAACTCATTCAGTAGGTCTCCCTGCAGAACCTTAGGGCCTCCTTGGGCCAGAATACTTGGTACAAAGAAATGTTCCTTTATGCTTAATCTGAAGCTAGAAATCATAGCTAGCCAAATCATAGCTGGCCTAACTCATAGGTATGAGTTAGGAAGTAAATATTGTTATCATCTTCACTTTACAATTAGGAAATAGGATAAGAGAAGCTAAATAATTTTAATGAAGTCACGTAGCTGCAAATTCATAGTCAGAACTTGAACTCAGGCAGTCTGACTCTAGAACACTTTCTTACCTGCCATGATCTACTTCCTCCAGCTACTAAAATATTCCCTAATTAGGACAGGTAGATAGGTCATCCTCAAGGAACCAGAATGCCAAGCCTTTCTGAGAATAGAAGACAAATCATGTACTATCTTTGCCAGAAAGAAATCCCGAGGCAAAAGGTTCAGAACTGGCAATTTCTATAGGGCCTTTGCAGAGAAAGCTATGAAACAACTCAGAAGCATACGTGTGACTTCCATGGAAAAAGAAATTGAAAAAAAAGCTAGCCCACACACCTAAGAAATAGGAGAATTCATACCCAACAAATACCAGATAGTAATTTCATCTGAAAATTAATCAAGGACCTTCAAAAGAAATACTTTAAATGTTAGAAGGGATAAAGGAATATAGTTCATAAAAACAGAACACAAGAACAAGATGATTTGGGGAAAAAGCAAAAGGAAAATATAGATATCATGGAATAAAAATTATCACTGAAATTTAAGAAACACTCAATAGACAAACTAAACATAGCTAAAGAGAGAATTAGAGAATTAAAAAATAAATGCAGTAAGTCACTCAGAACATGAGACAAAGAGCTAAAGATATGGAATATATGAAAGAGGAGTTAAAAGACATGGAAAATAGATTTCTATTTTCTATTTCCAATAAATATAGAAAACATTTATTTTGAAGGAAATATATTTCCCCTGAAAGAAAGAACCAAGAATGGCAGAAAGGCAATATTAAAAAATATCCTGACTCAGAATTCTCCATATTATTAAAAAAAGGTTTCCTCAGATTAAAAAAAGCACCTGAACTTCCAATCCAAATAAATAAAAAGAAATCTATAAAGAGATCAATGCAAGTGAAACTGCAGACCGTCAAGAACAAATGGAAAAATCCCAAATGATGCCAGAAAGAAAAGACAGAGTATCAATACAATCACACAGACCATGGATTGCTCACTAGTGATAACAGATGCCGAAAAAAAAAAAAAAAAGAAAATTAAAAATAAAAAAATAAAAAATAGTAAGCTTTAAAGTGCTGAGGAAAAATAACTGCCAACCAAGAATTCTATGTCCTAGTGTGACAGAAACAGTGCTGTGGATTCATTAAATCTTCTTCATTTCCTCCTGGGCACACAGGATGGCTGTATTTCCCACTCCCCTTGTGGTCATGCAGTTGGATATCTGGCTAACATGATGTAATAGAAATGTTGTGCATTACTCCTAGGTTTGTCTGAAAAAACAAAAGACAAAAACAAATAACCATGCTCTCCCTGGAAAGGACTCAAGTATGGCTGAACCACAAAACAGACAGAGCAAGGATCCCTGATTGGAGAAAACCACTCAGGATATCCACCTGACCCATCATTAGACTGAGGAATGAATGAGAGTTTCATTTTAACTGTGCTAAGCCGCGGAGAGTTAACAATGAAAGTGGTGATGGAGAAGAGGCAGGGAAGCTGGACACGGCTGACCACTGTGCAAAAACAATCTGAATTGTGAGATAGCAGCTAGCGAGTGTAATTCATCCTGCCTAACAGAGCAGATAAGCAATCTTCATGGATACAGGTAAAATATGACCAGACCTTTTCTGAAAGAATTATTAAAGAATATATTTCCGGAAAAAGAAAATGAACCCAAAAGAAAGGAATGAGAAGCCAGTAGCAGTAGTAAGCAAAGATATCAGTTGTATATGTTAGTAAATCTAAATAAATAGTGACTTAAAATATAGAACAGGGAGAAATAAAATACTTGATTAAAATATAGAAAATTGAAGACGGCAATGCAGAAGGAAGTTTAAGTATGCCTAGTTACTGGGATTGCTCAGGAGGTAGATAAAAATATTACTGATCTGGGGAGGCTGGGTGGCTCAGTCAGTTAACCATCCAACTCTTGATTTTAGCTCACAGTTCGTGAGATCGCGCCCTACAGCAGTCTCCATGCTAAATGTGGAGCCTGCTTAAGATTCTCTCTCTTTCTCTCCCTCTGTCTTTCTCTCTCTCTCTCTCTCTCTCTCTTTCTTTCTCTCTCTCTCCCTCCCACTGTTCCTCTCCCCCACTCTTGCTCTCACTCTCACCCTTAAAATAAATAAACATAAAAAAATATTACTAATGTTTAGACTTTGTTAGCAAAACAAAGGTAAGAATGTATGTTTAAAATTTCAGTTTTATCACCAAGAGAATATAGATTGAGGCATTGCCCAATAAGGCCCAGTGTGCGTTTCTATGTTCCATGGTGCCCTATAACCATTTGTCTGGTTTTCTTCTTCTTCTTCTTCTTCTTCTTCTTCTTCTTCTTCTACTTCTTCTTCTTCTTCTTCTTCTTCTTCTTCTTCTTCTTCTTCTTCTTCTTTTGTAAGCTTATTTATTTATTTTGAGAGAAGGAGAGCGAGAGAGAGCACTTGCATTTGTGAGCACAAGTGGGGGAGGGGCGGAGGGAGAGGGAGAGAAAGAATCCCAAGCAGGCTGTACGCCATCAGTGCAGAGCCTGATGTGGGGCTCAGTCTCACAAATTGTGAGATCGTGACCTGAGTCGAGTTCAGCAGTCAAAGCCTTAAACAACTAATCCAGACACCTCTGCTTTTCCTCTTTTTGTAATGCTGCACTACTGGTAACCTGACTCAATAAACACTGATGAGAAAATAGAACAGTTGAGAATTGGGGCAAGGAAGAAAGGGAAGGTGGGGCCAGAGAAACTCTTAACTGCAAGAGAACATTTTCCAGTTGCTTGAGAGGGCTTTCTGTTTTATACAAATACAACTGCAAAAAAAAAAAAAAAAAAAAAAAACAGAGAATAGTCTATCAGTTCCCCCAAATGTTAAACCTAAAGTTATTATATGACCCAGCAATTCTACTCCCAGGTACACACCCAAAAGAAATGAAAACACACATCCATACTAAAATGTGTACATGATTGTATGGAACCACAAAAGACCCCAAATAGTCAATCTTGAGAAAGAAGAACAAATCTGGGGGTGTCTGTGTAGCTCAGTCAGTGAAGCCTCTGACTCTTGGTTTCGGCTCAGGTCATGATCTCACAGTTCGTGAGTTTGAGCCCTGTTTCAGGCTCCACGCTGACAGCAAGGAGCCAGCTTGGGATTCTCCCTCTGCCCCTCCACACTCACATTCATTCTCTCTCTCTCTCTGTTTCTCAAAATAAATAAATAAATAAACTTTTTTAAAAAATCAAAATAAACCTGGAGGTATTACAATTCCACATTTCATGATATACTACAAAGTTGTAGTAATCAACTATTTTGTGCTGGCACAAAAATACACAATAGAGCAATAGAATAGGATAAAGAGCCAGAAAAAAACCCACAGTTATATGGTCATCTCATATATAACAAAAGAAGCAAGAATGTACAATGGGGAAAAGATAGTCTTCAATAAACGGTGCTGGGAAAACTGGACAGCTACACACAAAAGAATGAATCTGGACTATCTTACAGCAAATACACTCAAAATGGATTAAAGACCCAAATGTGAGACCTGAAACATTAAACTTTTAAAAGAAAACATGGGCAGTAATCCTTTGGACACTAGCCTTGGCAACATATTTTATAGGTATGTCTCTTGAGACAAGGGAATCAGAAGCAAAAACAAACTATTGAGACTGCACCAAAATAAAAGGCTTTGGCACAGTGAAGGAAACCATCAGCAAAACAAAAAGGTACCCTACTGAATGGGAGAAGATAGTTGCAAATGATATATCTGATAAGGAGTTAATATCCAAAACATATAAAAACTTACACAACTCAACACCAAAAAACAACAACAAAAAATACCACATCAAAACAAAAACAAAACTTGAAAAATCTGATTAAAGAATAAGCAAAGGACCTGAATAGACATTTTTCCAGAGAAGACATACAGTGGTCAACAGACACATGAAAAGATGCTCAACATCATTCACTATCAGGGAAATGCAAACCAAAGCTATGATGAAATGGTAGAGAACAGACTACTGGTTACTATAGGGGAGATGAGGGGGGAACGGGTGACATAGGTGATGGGGATTAAGGAAGGCACTTGTCATGATGAGCACTGGGTGATGTATGGAATTGTTGAATCATATTATACACCTGAGACTAATGTAACACTGTATATTAACTATACTGGAATTAAAATTAAATTAAATTTTAAAAAACACAATGAGAAGGATGCCTGGTGGCTCAGCCAGTTAAGCAGCCAACTTTGGCTCAGGTCATGATCTCACAGTTCATGGATTCGAGCCCCACACCAGGCTCTGTGCCTGGAGCCTGCTTCAGATTCTGTGTCTCCCTCTGTCTCTGCCCCTCCCCTGCTCATGCCCCCTCTCTATCTCTCAAAAATAAACGTTGAAAAAAAATTTTTTTAACACAATGAGATATCACCTCACACCAGTCAGAATGGCTAGTCAAGAAATGACTGGTGTTGGTGAGAATGTGGATAAACGGGAGCCTTCATGCACTGTTGGTGGAAACGTAAATTGGTGCCACCACTATGGAAAACAGTATGGAGTTTCCTCAAAAAATTAAAACTGGAAATGGCATATAATCCAGCATACTGGATATTTACCACTACTGGGTATTTACCCAAAGAAAATGAGAACAGTAATTCAAAAATATATGCTCACCTCTATGATTATTGCAGCATTTACATTAGCCAAAATATAGAAGCAACCCAAGCATCCATCCATAGATGAATGGATAGAGAAGATGTGGCATATATATATATATATAATGGAATATTACGTGGTCATAAAAAAAGAATAAGTTCTTGCCATTTGCAACAACATGGGTGGACCTAGAGGATTAAATTAAATAAGTCATACAAAGAGAGACAAATAGCATACTATTTCACTCATATGTGGGCTCTAAAATACAAAACAAATGAACAAACAAACAAACAAAAACAGAAACAGACTCAAACACAGAGAAAAACTGATGATTGCCCGAGGGGAGAAAAGTAGGGGAATGGGCAAAATAGGTGAAGGGGATTCAGAGGTACAAAATTCCAGCTGTAAAATAAGTAAGTCACAGGGATGAGGAGTACGGCATAAAGAATATAGTCAACAATATTGTAATAAGTGTTGTATGGTGACAAATGGTGACTATACTTGTCATGACGAGCATTAAGCAATGTCTAGAATTGTCAAAAACACAATATTCTACACCTGAAACTAATATAACATTGTAGGTCAACTATATTTCAATAATAATTTTTTTAATATTTTTACTTATTTCTAGGGGAGAGAGAGAGAGACAGCGTGAGCAGGGGAGGGTCAGAGAGAGAAGGAGTCACAGACTGAAACAGGCTCCAGGCTCTGAGCTGGCAGTCAGCACAGAGCCCGACGCGGGGCTCGAACCCACGAACCGCGAGATCATGACCTAAGCGAAAGTCGGACGCTTAACCGACTAAGCCACCCAGGCGCCCCTCAATAATAATTTTTTTAAAAGAAGAAAACTTACACACAAATGATTACTATGGCAGTATTCACTATAGTCAAAAACTGGAAATAACCCAAATGTCCATCAACTGATAAATGAATGGATAAAATGTAGTATATCTACACAATGGAATGTTCCTCGGTAATATAAGGGAAGCAGTACTAGGACATATTACAGCATGGATGGCCCACGGAAGCACTATGCCAAGTGAAAAGAGCCACATATCGAATGGTTTCATAGGCATATCCTCAGAGACAAAAGGTAGATTCATGGTTGTCAGGCACTGGGGGAGTAGAGAAAATGGGGAGTTATTGCTAATAGGCATGGATTTTCTTTCTGGAATGATGAAAATGTTGAAAAGTTACATTTTGGTGATGATTGCACAACTTTGTGACTATGCCAAAAACTACTGAATTGTACACTTTACATGGGCAGACTGTATGGCATATTTCTCAATAAAGCTGTTTTTTAAAAAAGAATACCTAGAAAAAAGAATACCTACATTCCTGCCTCCCAAAACACACTATAAATCAAGGATCTGAGATCATGTTACAAACAAGAAATAGAATATTCTTTTCAAGCTTGAAGTAAACTATATTGATATGTATATTAAACATTTTGAAGGGAGGATGAAAAAAATAAAAAGTACAAAAGTACAAAAAGACCTGAACTACTGGCTATCTCTCTTCCCAACAAACCACAACTAAATACGGTTATTAGAGTTCTGACCGTGACTTTGCTCTAGGAGTCAGTGACAGTGAATGTGGAAGGTAGGAGACGTCAGGGGCAATGACATATCTGGCCACTGTGCAGTCAGGAACTCCTCTGCGGGCTGGGTGCATGGGGTTTCAATCTTGAGACAAAAAAGGTACCTGTCTGCGGCTGCGGCGGGCCCATGGCCCACCACCTACCTTGTGAAATCCAATGAGGCCTGGCCCTGGCAGCATGTGCTATTATATACACCATGTATTTTAACTGTGAGGGCTCAAGTCAAGTCATAAACCTACATTTCTATAGATCCCAGACAAAAATAAACACAGACTGTTATTTCTAATCCTTCCCTTCTGCTTTTTGCAGAGCGCTGATTAGATTGCATTTCTATGAAAGCGCGGATGAGTTCAGTCTTCTCTAAAGCATTTCCTCACGGTTTCATCCATGACTCAGGGCACAAGTTTTCCCCATTTGCAAGATGCATGGTCCAGCTGTTCTTTTTGCCTGCTGCAACTCCTTACTAACCTTTCTGGAACGAAGGAGAGAAAAGCACTGTTTAATTATCATGACCTGAGAATGTCCCTCCAAATGAGAAGAGGAGCTTTTGTTTGTACACCCCAGATGATAGTTTCTTCTAACCAGTAGTGATCTGTCATTCTAATTCTTTGTTTACAATTTCAAGGGCTGGTATGTATTTTATCTTTTAGGTCTTTAAAAATATAACCATTCTGGCTAACGTGAAATGTCATACATTGATGCCTGATAAGTTGAAAGTTAAATGTTTGAACGTAATAATAAATGTTTAACGTAATAATCACTAAGTGCTTAATTTCAAAACACACGCTATTCATTTGCTTCCACGGGATGAAGTGCCCGTCACAGAGTCGCACCATTGGCACCAGGCCAGATTTTTCTTTCTGGGCCGTTGGAACATTTAGATTCCTAGGCAGCTAGTTATCTCTCTGGGCCTCCCAGCTTCTGCCTTTCAGAGTTGCTGAAGGCCCGTCATACGTGTAAAGGGGACAGAGGGACACATTCTCCCCCTGCACTGAAATCCAGAGGAGCCAGTTCTAAATGACCGCCCCGTTCCCCTCCTGCAGTCACTGCTGGAAACGCTGCCTGGGGAAACCCCAGGGAATTCTTGCCCAAAGGTCCAGATCAACACTGTCTGCACCCTGACTCACAGGCTGGCTAATTTCCAAGAAGTACCAATGCTTGGCTCTGTCCTGTCCTAGAGGGAACCAATTTAATTTATTTAAAAAAAAAAAAAAAAAAGCTTGTCACATAATCCAAAATAATCAAATGACATATGGACTTGAGTCAATGAATAGCTGTCTTGCAGGAAATAAGGAAGGCAGACCTCTGACTGGCTGAGACCTTGCTTGGGTCTGGTGGAAATCTGAATTCAAATTTAAAGGGCAAATCAAGTTTTTTATTTGTTAAGGGACAGGGAATTCATGTTGGTATTTCCTAGGCGGTGGGTCTCAAGTTTCAAGCACAGAGAGGAACAGTTCAAACAAGGTGTCAAAAGTCTTCCTAGACCAAAAAACAAAACAAAACAAAACAAAACAACAAAACAAAACAAAAACAACTATTATCAAAATGCACATAAAAAAGAAAAAAATGCATAAATGAAGAAAGAAGGTTCTGAACAGGAGCAAATGTATGACAATTTTTTTTTTAAATGTTTTATTTATTTCTAGGAGAGAGAGAGAGTATGAGCAGGGGAGGGTCAGAGAGAGAGGGAGTCACAGACTGAAACAGGCTCCAGGCTCTGAGCTGGCAGTCAGCACAGAGCCCGACGCGGGGCTCGAACCCACGAACTGCCAGATCATGACCTAAGCGAAAGTCGGACGCTTAACCGACTAAGCCACCCAGGCGCCCCAAATGTCTGACAATTTTTGATGCACAAAAAGAAAATTCAATTAAAGCTTGGATGAGAAATATATATTCCTACTTGCTTGAGTTTGCATAAAGAAATTCTAGAAGGATAAGCAAGTAACTGGAAAATGATGGTTATTTGCTTTGGGGAGTAGAGGACTGGAAGCAGGGTGGAAGGGGTGAGAGCCAGACTTTTCACTATATATCCTTGCATACGTTTTTGGTTTTGGTTTTGGTCTGGTTTGTTTGTTTTGCCATATGTGAGCATCCGGTCTAGGTGCTTGGGAAGAAACAGGGAAAAAAACTGCTCCTTCAAAGAGCTTATACTTAGGGAGAGAAGACAAATATAAACACATTGTATGCTGCATTCGATGGTCATGAAAATTAAAAAATAGAGAAGGGTACCGGCTACTAGGGAGGTGGTTTGCACTGTTACATAAAGGTGATCAGAATTGGCTCAATGGATAAGATCCGCACTAAGATTTGAAGAAGCTAGGCGGGGTAAAAAGATGAATTTGGGGGGAAGAGTGTGCCAGGCAGAGGGAACAGTTACAGCAGTGGTTTTCAACCAAGGGCCATTTTGCCCCCCAGGAAACATCTGGCAAAGTCTGGAGAGTGTCTGACTGTCATGATGTGGGTTGGCGTATGCTACTAGCATCCAGTGGGTAGAGCCCAGGGATGATGCTAAACACCTTAGGACAAACAGGACAGTGCCCCACAATAAAGAATTATGCCGCCCAACATGTCAGTAAGTGCCAAGGTTAAGAAACCTTGAGCTAGAGAATGCCAGGTTCATAGGCCAACATGGCTGTAAGAGAAGTAAGCTGTCCTGCTTCTGTCTTAAGATTGTTGGGCAAGCTGGGGCTCCTGGGTGGCTTAGTCAGTTAAGCGTCCGACTTTCGCTTAGGTCATGATCTCGCGGTTCGTGGGTTCGAGCCCCGCGTCGGGCCCTGTGCTGACTGCCAGCTCAGAGCCTGGAGCCTGTTTCTGTCTGTGACTTCCTCTCTCTCTGACCCTCCCCTGCTCACGCTGTCTCTCTCTCTCTCCTAGAAATAAATAAAACATTAAAAAAATTAAAAAAAAAAAAGATTGTTGGTCAAGCTGCAGTTAAATCCCACGCTCACACCGCTTCCCCATAGCAGACGTTGATTCTCACTATCGAAGTGCTTGCAAACCCTGAAGAATGAAGAGCTTGCTGTTTTCCTAACGGTCCGATAGGTCCAATATTCACGAGGTCCCCTCTTCGCTAGAGTGTTCTCACTTCATATTATCATGCAGAGCAGCATGAGGTCTTCCTTCATTCCCCAAATCCCCCTCTGCAAAACACAGCGCTCTACCCAAAGACTCCAGAAACTACAACTTCCTGGGCTCTATTCTGGTCTTAGTTTATAGGATGCAGAAAATTTCACAACGAGAATATTGCCTCGGGAGACGAGACTAATACCTTGGGTTAGCAAGGTGGAAGATAAAGGAGGGGCAGATGGAAGTAAATAAAAATAAACAGAGAGGGAGGTGCTTTCCTTCTTTTCTCCAAGAGAAGGAGTCACTGGGGTGTCCTGCAGGGAATACAATGTAGAAGGGAGCCCCGCAGGGCAGGCGGCTGACTCAGCCAATGAGCTGGGACGCCAGACACACAGCCAATCCTGGAATTTCCAGTCGTTTGCACTCTCCTTGTTACTGCTTTCTCTTTGGAAGCCACCCAGTAATTGCTCTATAAATGTTTGTTGAGCTGAACTGTTGCAAAACAGAACTGGCTGACATGAGGACTTTTCTCAGCATTTCTAGGGCCAAAGTATATACCAGCAGGCAGAAAAACGTCAGGTATATTTAGGAGAATGACCGGGTTAGTTTAGGTACACCATCGGTCAGGTTTGGGGGAGCAATGGCTAATAAAATTGGAAGCCAGCATGATCTTAAAATATTTAGTGACTGGTGTGGCTATAAAAATTAATATGCAAATCAATATATTTTAGCCACTTAAAAATATCCTTTTATAATCACTAAATAAACTCGATATATGCGTGTGTGGAGGCCTTATGGCAGTTGCGAGAAAATGGGCTTTGGTGTCACCTCAGTCTGGGTTTGAATCCTGGCTCTACTAGTTTTTATTACTTTTGAGACCCTAGGCCAGCTATTAAAGTTCTCTGAGTCCACATATCTATAGCTATACAATGAGGGTGATGATAATATTGACCTCATCAAAGTGCCGAGGATTAAAAATTAAATGTATGTAAAATGCAAGGCCTGGCAACAGTAAGAACTCAATAATGGTAGATATTATTAACACATAATACACAACAAAGACAAAAATAATTATTTTGCTTTCTTTGTATGCCAACTAGACAATAAGCCTCTCGGTTATTTCCTATGTCATTGTCATTACAGTTTTTCTTTTACAAGTATTACCTAGATAAGGACTTTCTGTCTGAGTTATCTGGGTAACTGTCTTTGGCTAGAAAGGCCTGGTTGAAAAGAAAAGCCAGGAGGTACCTCACTCTCACTGTGAGGCATCTCAAGGTGTTAAAAGTGAGTGTCCAGGAGCACCTGGGTAGCTTAGTCGGTTAAGCATCCGACTTCGGCTCAGGTCATGATCTCACAGTTCATGAGTTTGAGCCCCGCATCGGGCTCCGTACTGACAGCTCAGAGCCTGGAGCCTGCTGTGGATTCTGTGTCTCTCTCTTTCTCTGCCCCTCCCCCACTCACACTCTGTCTCTCTCTCTCTCTCTCTCTCTCTCTCTTTCTCTCTCTCACTCTCTCTCTCAAAAATAAATAAACATTTTTAAAAAAATGAGTGTCCAGATCAGACATAATGCTGAATAATGGAAGTGCTCTATTTTCATACAAAGAAATACACGGAAATATTTTTAATTAGCTATTTTAAAAATGAAGTAAATGGGGACGCCTGGGTGGCTTAGTCGGTTAAGCGTCCGACTTTCGCTAAGGTCATGATCTCGGGGTTCGTGGGTTCGAGCCCCACGTCGGGCTCTGTGCTGACTGCCAGCTCAGAGCCTGGAGCCTGTTTCAGTCTGTGACTCCCTCTCTCTCTGACCCTCCCCTGCTCACTCTGTCTCTCTCTCTCTCTCTCCTAGAAATAAATAAAACATTTTAAAAAATAAATAAATAAATAAAAATGAAGTAAATATTGAGACAATCTCCAACATCTTGTGTTGAATGGAAAAGATCAAAAGTACAAAACACCACAGATAAGATAAAAACACATTAATTCACATGTATATATGGTATGTGTAAACATACACACCATGCATACATGTTTGTAAATGCATGAGCTGTCTCAGAAAGGATGTATAAGAAATAACTTCCTTCCCCTCTGGGAAGTTAGAACAGACGAAGTTAAATGGGGAGTGGGTTCACTTTTCATTGTATGTTTTTGAATTCTGAATTTTTTACATTTATTTTTATTTTAGAGAGAGAGCAAGAGGGCAGGAAGGAGGTAGAGGGAGAGAGAGACTATCGTAAGCTGACTCCACACTCAGCATGGAGATTGACACAGGGCTCAATCCCATGAGCCTGGATCATGACCTGAGATAAAGTCAAGAGTAAGACACTTAACTGACTGAGCCATCCAGGTGCCCCTACTCTGAGTTTTTTTTAAATCAGGTACTATTATTAGTTTTATAAAAAAGAATCTTGAAAACCATAAACCAAAAATGGCCATAAATTGCATGGAGAAAAAAAAACCTCAGTGCTTTATAGTTGAAATACAAACTGTAAAGTCTGAGAGTACCAGCTGTTGGCAAGGATTGGGAGAAATACACATTCTTACTCTTTTCTCCTGGCACACTCATTTTGAGAAGCAATTAAGCAATATCTGGTAAAGGTTGATAATGTACAGACCTTACAAACTAGCAATTCTAACCTTAAACATATATCTAAAGAAGTTCTCACCTGTGTATCCAAGGGGATATGAAAAAATGTTCATAGCAGGGGCGTCTGGGTGGTTCCAGTAGGTTAAGTGTTCCACTTTGGCTCAGGTCATGATCTCATGGTTTGTGGGTTCGAGGCCCGCGTAAGGCTCTGAGCTGTCAGCACAGACAGCTCTGAGCCTGCTTCCGATTCTGTGTCTCCCTCTCTCTGCCCCTCCCCCACTCGTGCTCTGTTTCTCCCTGTCTCAATAATAAATAAACATACAAAATGTTTTTTAAAAAATGTTCATAGCAATATTGTTTATCAATAAGAGAAATGAGAAAATAACCTATAGTGATGATTACATATTGGAATACTATATAACAATTAAATGAGTGAACTAGCTTTACATATATCAATGTGAATAAAAAACATATGCTTTACTTTTCAATGTTTATTTACTTATTTTTGAGAGAGAGAGTGTGCGTGTAAGTGAGTGGACGAGGGACAGAAAGAGGGGGAGAGAGAGGATCCCAAGGAGGCTCTGCACCATCAGCACAAAGCCCGACCCAAGGCTTGAACTCACGAACCGTGAGATCATAACCTGAGCAGAGACCAAGAGTGGGATGCCCAACTGACTGAGCCATCCAGGTGTCCTATATGTTTTTTTAATTGTAAAACAGCCCATTGTGTATAATACCATTTGTGTATCATAAAACACATGAAAACATGAAGTAATTCTATAGAATATATATACATATATTTACACACACACGCATTTTAGTTAAAGTGTAGAAACATTCAAGGGAGAATACATCCCAGTGACTCTATGACAGTAACTGTGTAAACTGAAGGGGGGCAGGGTGGGAATAAATTGTAGGGAGGTGGGCAGTGGGGGTTACCTGGATCTCTAGAATCTAAAATGCAATCTCAGCCAGGATCTGTGAGGTCGGGCAGAAAGAACATTAACATATTTGAACCCTGTTTCCGACGAACACTTGGTTGACTCGTCCAATAGCTGGTGGAGTCCCTGGGGAGGAGACTGCGCCCCGGGAGTAGGGTCCTGGCTTGGACACTTGGGAAGGCGTATGTTACTTTAAGAAAGTTATCTAAGGGCGCCTGGGTGGCTTAGTCGGTTAAGCGTCCGACTTTCGCTTAGGTCATGATCTCGCGGTTCGTGGGTTCGAGCCCCGCGTCGGGCTCTGTGCTGACTGCCAGCTCAGAGCCTGGAGCCTGTTTCAGTCTGTGTCTCCCTCTCTCTCTGACCCTCCCCTGCTCACGCTGTCTCTCTCTCTCTCTCTCTCTCTCTCTCTCTCTCTCCTAGAAATAAATAAAAATATTTAAAAAAAAAAAAAAAAAAGAAAGTTATCTAACGTCTGGATGCCTTAATTTCTCCACTTGCAAGATGAACTAGTAAGAGTACCCAAGTCATAGGATTGCTGTGTAGATTCAAGGAGCGAGTAGATAAAGAGAAGCTGGCACATAATATGGGCTCAGTAAACATTAGCAATTGTTGGTCAACCATGGGCCACGCCTTGGGTTCCTTCTTGTGCTCCTCCTTCCTGGAGGAGAGAGCTATCGCGCGGTTTCGAAGAAAGGCTCCCAGAGGGAAGGTTGTTGGTTCCCTTCCCTGGTACCTTCCCAGAGAAGAATCTCAGACTCCCCGAGAGGCCTGATTTAGTGCCACCATCTCCAAGGAAGCCTGTCTGAGAAAAGGACGTTCCTGACAGTGAAGTGAGCAAGGGAAGAGATAATGCTTGCAGATAAGAGGCCCAAGTTTCCCACGCCTAACAAATCACCAAGTGCGAAATAAACCACTGGGAGGGAAACAAGAGCATCAGCATGCCTTTTCAGTGACTTTAAGTACACAGCTTGTTTATAAGGCAAACAATTGGAAAAACTCAGCTGTTCGTTTACATGAAGATAGGAATCTAGGAGCGGCCTCTTGGGATCTTCCGGTCCTGAGGTTTTGGGGCGCCTGGGAGGCTTAGTCGGTTAAGCGTCCGACTTTCGCTTAGGTCATGATCTCGCGGTTCGTGGGTTCGAGCCCCGCGTCGGGCTCTGAGCTTGCAGAGCCTGGAGCCTGTTTCAGTCTGTGACTCCCTCTCTCTGTGACCCTCCCCTGCTCACGCTGTCTCTAAATAAAACATAAAATAAATAAATAAATAAATAAATAAAAAATAAATAAATAAAAACTCTGGAGGCTTCGAAGATCTCCGAAAATACGAATCACATTCTCTAAAAGTATATCACAGCATCTCATTATAAGGCAGCTTCTGAGGCCCAGCCTCGGGTGTAATGCTGGTCCCATAAGGACACAGCTAGATGGCAGGAACACTCAGAAAGAAGTCGTCTGGGAAACAAGGGCCGTTAACAGTAACGTCAGTGGTTAATACTTAGCTGCCAGGCAGTGTGCTAATTGCTGTCGGTGAGTTATCTCACTCAACCCTCAGAGTCTCTGTGAGGAAACTGAGGCCACGAGAGGTTGGGTAACTTGCCAGGGGTCTCAGAGCTAGTATGCAATAGAGGGAGGGGGGCAGGTGGGCCACAACCCAGCTGTGAGCCGGGGGGCTGGTCACCTCGCCTCTCTGAATCTCAGTCCTCCCACCTGTACAATGAAGAGTGGACTCAATGATCTCAAAAGACCCCTCTGTCACTGAGATGTCAGGCTTCTGTGCAATCAAGTAACCTCCTCTCTACCCACAAGACTACAACTTCCAAAGCCTTTTGCGATGCAGTGTGCCTAAAAAGGACGAGGCTCCTTCCCTAATATTACTATCGAATAAAGGGTTCAGTGTTTTGGTCGGAAGACCCACGGGCTCTGAAGAGCCCTATACGACAAAACTTGTGTTTAGGGATTGTGGGGGGAGGGGTGGCAAGGGAGAGGTAAGGAACGGAGTGGGCAGTGTGGAGGTGGAGCGAGGTACTGGTTTCTGGAAAACCATGAACGTATCTCCCGCTTGAAGTCATCAGTTCCACTAGACCAGGACCCCTGAACACCTACCTTGTGACCTTTCTGCTGGGAATACTAAATGAGCCCCTAAGGTCTTTAGAAATATGGGACTTACAAATAAGGCCAAATATTTCACCTCTGATTCTGATGAAAGGTTTATGAGCCCCAGAACAGTTCAAGCACGACCTGTCTGGATTGAATATTTGGTGTGCACTTAACACCAACGGGTTTCAGAGGCTTCGTGTTTCACAACCAAACTTTGGCAGAACTGTGTTAGTTACCTGATACCCATGGTAGGGGACATTTTCTCACTTCTCGGTGCCATAAATAGTGCAGGCTCCTGTCTGTGGCATATGCTAGTTAATTAGGCACATTAAGCTTCAGAGATTTGCCGGCATTGCTGTCCCTTGACTTTCTGACCATAGAAAATGAGACTAAGGAGATGATGACATGCAGCAGACTAAAGTCCTAATAGGGCAATCGTGGGGAGGAGGGTTCCAGAAAATGCCGTCTAGAGATGTAGCTGGAGATGGGGCTGGTCAGGATCAGATTTCAGAGACAGAGCTCTCTTTACCCCGACACGTCAAAAGAGTCCCCGTCTTAGGTTAGAACATGAAAATAGAGATACACAAGGGCATGGCCAGAAATCAAATCCTCTGAGTCTTAGAGAAGATTCGGTTCTGTGTAGAGATAAAAGAGTATAACCGCCACTGATGTATTCTCAAATCACTATTTCATTGATTGAGATCCTGCTTTAGGAAACATACAGAAGGAATAAAAGGGCCAGCAGCATGAAGGTAATAAATACAACTGATTCCTTAACGTGTGACTTTGAATATGCACGGCATCTTCCGGTGTACAAAGCACTTTCTCACACATAAAGTAGCGTGCTTAGCAATCCGCAGAGAGATGAGAATTGGAGCCTCGTTATTCCCAGGCCCTTGCTTTCCAGTGCTCCTGGCTGCTGTCATTCTGTACTCGGTTGGTATTTATTGAGTGCCTACTATGTGTACGAAACTCTGAGAAATACAAAGGTAAATAAAATGATACAACCTCAGGGTTAAACCGAGGACCTACAGGAAACGATGAAGAGATACAGGAGAGGAAGGGAATGGTCTTGCCACTCTGGGTGGGGGGGCATGGAGGTCCCTAAGAAAGCTTCAATTTTGAGACTTCTTCAAAGGCAAAGAGCTATGCAAATGGAGAGTTGGCAGGAAGGGACATTACATGTTGTACAAGGAGGGAAGGTAAGAATGGGAGAACATTACAGGATGTGGAACTGAAGCAACGACCTGCCCGTGACACCTGGTTAGACCATTCATGGAGCAGGTAAGGACTGTGGCTGGAGAGGAAGCTTGAAGAGTAGTTGAGGCCCAAATCCAAAAGCCTTTGAAGAGATTGCTAAAAAGTTTCAACAACACTTAAAAGAAGCCCTCTCTGGACTCCTAAAACATGATTTTAAGAATTTTCTCCTGCCCTTTACTTCCCCATTTTTTTTTTTTTATGTTTTATTTATTTCTGAGAGAGAGAGAGAGGGAGAGAGAGACAGCATGAGCCGGGGAGGGTCAGAGAAAGAGGGAGACACAGAATCTAAAACAGGCTCCAGGCTCTGAGCTGGCTGTCAGCAGAGCCCAACGAGGGGTTCAAACCCAAAAACCCACTAACTGCGAGATCATGACCTGAGCTGAAGTCGGACGCTGAACCAACTGCACCACCCAGACGCCCCATACTTCTCCATTTTTTTTTTTTTTTTAAGAAATTGGTTTCCTGGGGCACCTGGGTAGCTCAGTCGGTTAAGCGTCCGACTTGGCCTCAGGTCATGATCTCATGGTTCGTGGGTTCAAGCCCCGCGTCAGGCTCTGTGCTGACAGCTAGCTCAGAGCCTGGAGCCTGCTTCAGATTCTGTGTCTCCCTCTCTCTCTGACCCTCCCCTGCTCACACTGTATCTATCTCTCTCTCAAAAATAAATAAAACATTAAACAAACAAATAAATAAAAGAAGTTGGTTTCCTAAATTCTCAGAGACCACAACATTTCTCAGAGGTCAGAGGCTGCATATACTATCTCGATTTAAGAAATGAATAATACTTTCAGAAAGCAAAAACAACAAGAATGGACAAAGGGACAGAGTTTCTCTGGTTTCTTGTTTGGACCCTCAGCCTGTTTCTTCAAGCATGGGCAAGGAGGCAGAGACAGAGGCCATTCTTATTTTTAAACATGTGTTCTGCAGAGATGCCCACTGGCCTATCTGCCTCACCAGGTGCCTCATGCCCCCTGCAGCGCCCCTCCCTACCCATCCCTAGTTCAGATAAACAACTCGGAGTCAGAGCCAAAGAGAGCTCTCCATGCAGGGAGCTTGGAATCTGCCCAAGGGCTCACTGCACCCCAGATCTAACGGGAGGTTGTGGCCTGATGGACACCCAAAGACCCCTGGTGGGAGGTGGAGGGCCCTCCCCCATCAGCCTCAGCTGACTCCAGTCTTTAAACCCAAGATGTTTTGTCTGGGGTGGAGTTTCCAGAAGCACTCCAGTAGGTATCAGGTTATACTGGTATCGAATTGTATCTGCATCAGCACTTGCTGTTATTCGGAACCCTTCCACATCTCGTATTTTTCTCGATCCTGACAACAACCCTAGCAGGCTGGCAAGGTGGATATTACCATTTTAACTAGGGGCCCCAATTATACAAACTCCCTAAAATCATACACCCGAATTCAAACCCAGACTATCTCATTCAGAAAGCACTGTCACTTTAAGACTGCTCTCAAGCAATGGTTGGCAATCAATGGCCTGGGCCAGGGCCAAATCTGGCCCACCGCCTGATTTTGTAAATAAAGCTTTGTCTGAACAGTGCCATGCCCATTCATTCTTGTAGTGTTTATGACTGTTTTCACCTATAGCGACAGGGCCAGATAATTCCAACAGAGACCATATGGTCCACAAAGCCCAAACTATTTACTACTATTGAGCTCTTTTCAGAAGAAGTTTGTAAACCTCTGTTATTGTTTTGCCTTCAGAAATTGGACTCATCTGGTATAAACTCATTAATGGGACTGACCATACACTGGTCACAGGACACTATCTCTTAAAGAAAAGTGCCATTTACTAGCACTGTGACCTTGAAGATAATTTTTTTTTTTTTTTTAAAGTACGCTCCACACCCAGCATGGAGCCCAGTGAGGGGCTAAAACTCACAACCCTGAGATCAAGACCTGGGCTGAGATCAAAAGTCAGACGTTTATCCAACTGAACCATCCAGGCTCCCTGATACCTCATCTTTCCAAGCTTCAGTTTCCTCATCAGGAAAAGGGGTATAATAATGGTACCTATTTGCCTGCTCCGGCTCCTACAATAATGTTTTTTTGTTTTGGTTTGGTTTGGTTTATGTTTTTGTTTTATTTGTGAGAGAGAGAGACAGCACGAGCAGGGGAGGGTCAGAGAGAGAGGGAGACACAGAATCCGAAACAGGTTCCTGGCTCCAAACTAGCTGTCAGCACAGAGCCTGATGCAGGGTTCGAACCCACGGACGGTGAGATCATGACCTGAGCCGAAGTCGGACGCTTAACCGACTGAGCCACCCAGGTGCCCCTCTGGCTCCTATAATAAAATATCACAGAACGGATGGCTTAAACAGAAATTTACTTTTACGAAACCAAGAAATTTATTTTCACAGTCTGGGAGGCTGAGAAGTCCAAAATCAAAGTGCCAGTTGACTTGGTGTCTGGTGAAAACTGTCTTCCTGGCTTATAGATGGCTGCCTCCCTCTCTGTACTTACATGGCAGAGTATGAGAGAGAGAGAACTCTCTGATGTCTCTTCGAATAAAGACGCTAATCCTTCTGGGTTTGGGTCTTAATTACCCTATCTCCAAATACCACCACACTGAGGAGTAGGGCTCCAACATATGAATTTGAGGGAACACAACTCAGTCCATAGCCCTTCCCTAGGTTTTTGCAAAGCTCAAATAAAGCCATACGTGTTAAAAGATTAGCTTAGGGTCCGACTTACAGTAAACATGCAATCACAGTAACAAGTATTGCCTTTTGACCTGTTAACAAAATACTTTTTAAAAAACACAGTACTTGAAGTCAGAAGAACTTGTTTGTTTGATTTCAGCCGAGTCTCTCAGCCACTCTGGCCTCTGTTTTCTAATCAGTTTATGTGTTTCATGTATTCAGTGTGTTGGCGTCTTTCTTATTGCTTGTCATCTCGTGATTGCAAGATAGTTGCAGCACCTCCGGCACTTTCACCTACACTCCACGAAAGAAGAAAGTGGAAGTAACGGCAAGGCACAGCCGGCTAGCTATATGTCTTGTTACTGAAAAAGCAAAAGCTTTCCAAGAACCTGTATTCAGCTGACTTCCATTTATGTCTCACGGGCCATCGCAGGGCCACATGACTACGTCTAGCTGGAAAATAACTAGGGAGACGGAGTTTGTGTTAGTGTCTGCCATAAAGCAGAAAGGTTTCCTAGAGAGAAACCAATATTCATATACCCGTGTCATGGTGGCTGTACTACCCACAACAAGGCAGCCCTTATGGCCGGGTCAGCAAGGATTGTCACCTTTACCGCACGTGGTCATTGGCACAAATTGTACTGAGAACTGATTTGGGAAAGAGAGAGAAAAGGAGACATTTCCTCTCAGACAAATCTGAAAAGAAAAAAAATGCTGCAGCACGTGCTAAGTTCCTCTCCCCGGGTACCGTGGAAAGCTCCATCCTGTTCACCTTTCTCCTCACGTACCCCGTTTTCAGAGATCATTTGAGCAGTCCCAACAGAGACAGGACTCACTCGGAGGTTCACATGACTCCCTAACCAAGCCCCAAGGAGAAGCCCCAAGCCCTGACTGGTGCCTTGTCCTCCCCTAAATGCTAACAGGCTTTTTAATGATGCAGGCAGGCACTAGACCTCAGTCAGAGCACCTCATTCCCCACAAAGGAAGGATCAAGGTCACAGAGGACAGAGTAAGCGTTATTTAAAACACAGAATCTAGGCAAAGGGGGAAATCTTCACGTCATGGGGGACAAAGTGTCTAAACGGCGTGGCAGACATTCCAAAAATCTCCTGTTCCTAAGGGCTTCGGTGGAGGTGACCAACCTGATGTTTTTCGTGATCACTGTCGCGCAGGATCAACGAGCTTCTCTTTCGTCTACTAGCAGGGGCAAACAAATCACCAAGCCTTGTTTATTCCAGGAGGTTTCATGCAAATACTTTAAAATTCAGATTTTGTCAAGCTGGTTTAACTAGGAAAGCCTCGTTGGAAGAATATGCTAATAAGTCATTAAAGTGCACTCATATCATGCCATATGGTACACTTGAAACATAAAACACTGGCCTCTATTCTTTGGGCTGGGTCGTTTGATAAAAGGGAGCCCTGGGGAAAAGATTGTTGCTCTGTCCACCCTCCTTTATATGCTAACTCTTATTACAGGGGCTTGTGTGTTTTGATGAGGCTTGGCAGATACGTGTAAATGGCCGTCCATTTGAGAAAACTATTGCAGATAATGTGTTAATGTAAAATCCAAGCTGGCAGAAATATGCTCGCAGGAACTCAGTTTCCAAGATGGCTTTTGTTTTGCTAATTCTTAGTCCAGTTTTGGGTAATTATATTCTATGCTTCCTAGCTTTGGTGTCTGATCTTTAAAATCATCCCTAAAATTTATAAGGTATATTGGGATCGGTGCAAATGACAAACAGATTATACATTGAAGCTGTGCGTTTAGCGGATGTCTTTAATATGCAAGTCAGGCCTAGGGAGATGCACATTCGGAAACTGAACTTGGCAGTTTGGGCATTTAATTGCATTGTGGCCTGTGCACCACATTTGAGGCAACTGCAGATGAATGCAGAAACCCGATATTCGGTCTCTGGCTGTAGCATTACCTCCAAACCCATGACACGACCTGGCAGTTCAGAGAGGGGACATAGACTCTCAGTCACCAGAAATACTGTCCAAGTAAAAAGACTTTCATTTCAGCACTGGGCTACTGAGGAAAGTATATATTTTGGAACTTTGGGGCAGGCACTCTGCTCTTTACTTTTGCTTGACCCTCAGTGCTCAAACTCCCCTTCAAGTCCCAGGCACTCAGGTACTTAATAGACAAGTAGGTTTGTCACAAAGTCTCTCCTTGGTATACTGTATGGGAAAATTTGTTTTTAGTTATTTGGCAAGAAGGTCCCATCTCCTAGTTTATAGAAGCAAGAGATGAAAAAAATGGTGGACCACTGCCCAGCACTCTGCCAGTAAGAGAATTCAGTGTCCAGAAATGGTCTACACGCCACAGTAGTCCTTCCTGGATTGCTGTGTGTTTGGCCAAATATCTAGGCAGAGGCTAGAGGAAGGACCATCTAACAGCAGGATTGAGACAGCGCCTCTGGGTCCCCATCATGAAACAGCATACCAATTATTCGTCCTAATGAATTTCGTAAGCCTACTGCTGATCAATTAATAAGAAGTATGATTTTGATTTTTCTTCCCTCCATGATTATAATTGCTAAACAACGCCTAGTTATTATAGATAGGCATTGCTTAGAAATTGTATGATAATTATATAATAATACAATTGTATTTTATATAATAATTATTATTTTGTGTTATTATAAATATATCATGTGCATTTACATTATCTAATATTTTATATTATACGGAATCATTTGCATAACTATTATAACTCTATAATTATGCCTACATAGTAACGATTCTATGTCCGCCAATAAATTATTCAATGAAAAAGGAATTTGTAAAAGAATGTTTAATACGATGTAATTTTATTATCATTACTTTTAATTGCATCTGTATTATTGGGGTTTTTTTAATAACAAATAGAATACGCGCCAAACAGATGCAAATACAGAACAAGTTAGCACCAAATATCAGCTCTGAGTAACCCCTTATTTATTTTATTCTTTTATTTATTACCATTTTTGTAATTCAAGCTAGTTAACCTACAGTGTTGTATTAGTTGCAGGTATACAACACAGCGATTTAACAAGAAGTGTGCAATTTAAAAAGGAAAATTTTTCATCTGAAGCCCTTTTTGGAAAAAGCAACGGAACAAAGAAATTACAATATTTTGCAAGTCATCAAAATTATTTATTAACAACGTGAGTAATTCTGATCTCCCCATGAGCCCCAAGAGTTCAGCAGGGCATTGAAAAATCACAGAAACCTAAAGGTTTCTGTGTAACCAGGTGCCTGTGACTCCTTGGAACATAACTGCAGGAACCAGAATGTTACCAGATCCTGTGGTTTGCACCTTGCTCCCCAGAGAGACCAGCGTCCCCGCAGTCACATTCTGCATCACTGCATTCCTGGGTCATTACAGCAGCCACCCGCAGTCTTTCTGCCCAGCGCAGTGTCTATACATAAATGTTGACATGAATTAGTCTCACTGTTCCCAGCCTCCAGTGCTGTCGGTTCTTCCCATTCTTTGCTGCCAGATTAACCTTAGTGGGTGACGGGAAGAGATGGCCAGAGGACAGTTTGGGGGCCAGAGAGACCTTGGTGAAAATTCCAGGGCTTCTTGGCTTACTGGCCAGAGATTTGCTTAAGTTAGAAAACGCACAGCACCACCTGTGCGCATTCTTGCCAAAATAACAGACTCGAAATCTCACTGGGCAGTCTATCGCTGCCAGTTTATAGGAAATCAGGGCACAGAGGAACCTGTTACGTGGAAGAAGAGGATGGAGCAGCAAAATTCAGAACGGGGAAAACTCCAAGGACAAAACCTAGTTACCTCAACAAATGAATTCCAAGAAAAAAAAAAAAAAAAAGAAGGGTGCGGACTTTTGCACCTAAGAGGGACTTAAGAGACACACAATTTCAGTGTATCCCTCTTACTTGGTTTCTGGTTGAAACGAAAAGAAATTACAATCGGGAAAATGTGAATAATGACTACTTGATGATAGAAAGGCATTGTTACTAATTTAGGTATGATAATAGTATCGTGGTTATTTTTTTCTTGGAAGAGTCCTTATCTTTGAAAGACATACACTGAAATATTTATGAAGTAATATGACAACTGGGATTTCCTTCAAGATAATTAGCGGCGGGTGGGAAGTGAGGGGTACAGATGAACCAAGATGGACCATAACCGATCATTGCCAAAGCTGAGCGATAAATACATAGAGGGTTTCTTATACTAGTCTTTCTTCTTTTGAAATTTTCTCAAGATAAGCTCCTTTATTTATTTATTTATTTATAAACGCTTATTTTATTTTTGAGAGAGAGTGAGAGAGCTTGAGTGTGGGCACATGAGTGGGGGAGGGGCAGAGAGAGAGGGAGAGCTGGCCCCACACTGTCAGCACAGGATCAACTTTTTTTTTTCATCCTACAGTTTCTCACATTGTTTGCCGCCTTCCGTGTCAATCAAACTTCTGCTCTCTTCTCTGTATGTCCTGTAAGCTCTTAGAAATGTTTAGAGACTTGATCACAGAGAAATTCTATTTTGCGCGGGGGACATACCTGGCTGGCTCGGTCAGTGCAGCCTGTAGACTCTTGATTGTGGGGTTGTAAGTTCAAGCCCCGCATCGGGTGTAGAGATTACTTAAAACTAAAATCTTAAAAAAAAAAAAAAAAGGAAATTCTATTTTTTGTAAGAATATGTCATAGGTGATTTTTGTACTCTTATCAGGAGGCACTTAATGTCCATAATAAAAATACTTTTAACTTACTTTTCCCAGCTGAAAAATAGGGATGCTTCCTGGAGAGGTCGTGTTGAGGCTAAACTATTTATATTTGTAAAGAACAAACACAGAGTCTGGCCACATGATGGGTGCTTCACAGATGTCACATTCTTCCCAATCTCTCAATAACCCCTCTAATAATTTCCATTATCTACTGGATCAAGTTTTAAGTCCCCTTAAAATTCCAGGCCTTCCAGGGGCACCTGGATGGCTCAGTTGGTTGAGCATCTGACTCTTGATTTCAGCTCAGGTCATGATCCCAGGGTCATGGGATTGAGCCCCACATTGGACTCCCTGCTGAGCATGGAACCTGCTTGGGATTCTCTTTCTCTTTCTCTCTCTCTCTCTCTCTTCCTTTGCCCCTCTTCCCAACTTGTTCTCTGTCTCTCCCTCTCTCTAAAATAAAGAAATAATAATAATTAAAAGCAGGTCTTCCAGGATCTATTCCTAGTCTATCTTTCTAGTTTTATCTCCTTCCTGTACTCAAAACCCATGCACTCTTGTGTGCACATGTACACACACACACACACGCACACACGCATGCGCACACACACAAACACACCGCATTCCTTAACTCCAACCCTTTGCTTACACCAGTTGTCCCACTTGAAATGTCCTCCTGGCCTCCCCTCTGTCATCCTCCAAGACTCATTTCAAGTCCCGCCTCCTGCAGGAGATTATTGTGATCAGAAACAGCCTGTGAGGCGACCCTTAACACTGCCTTGGACTGATATCCAGCACTTATTAAACTTCCCCTGATAAGCTTTCCTTCCCAATGGCCCCAGGGCCTGGGAAGGACACCAGCCTTCCCTGCTTCTCTCGCAGCTCACGGCCCCTCCCCATGCACACGGCGAAGGGAAGAGGTGTCTACAGAAAATGGCTTCCCACTTGAATAGAGGAAGACAAACGTGCCCGGTCACACTTAGACACCCAATGTGGGGAAAGGAGGGAATGTACGAAGATGCTTTCAGTTCATCTGAAAGAGAAAATATCTGCCAAAGTTATCATCCTTACTTTGCTTCTCTCATTCTAACTTCCATGTATGTTTTCCAGGCCGTGATATCACCGCAGTCACGGGCAAGGTTGGATAAAACCAAACGACAAGCTCCAGTGTCTGAACACACACACTGTGTCCCCAGTTATGACTAGGTGGAGAGGGAAAAGGGCAATTAAAGTACAGATATGGGTCCATGTGACCTACCGGTATGACCTTAGCCCCACAGTCATTTCAGAAATTGGCCACTCTTGTTTCTGCAAGATGTACTTCAAACCTACCCTAAAAATTGCCTCTGTAAAAGGAGTCATGACTTGCTGAGTCATAAGGTGGCAAAACGATTCTGGAACGTTCTGTGTTTGAGAAGCAAAACAGACACTCTCTTCTCTTTTCTCCCAAGACCCCAGAGAGGCCTCCAGGCAGCCAGACGATGGACAGTGATGACCTCAAGCTGAGCCTGAAGTCCTCAAAGCTCTTTGCCATTTAATTATGAAAGAGGGTTCTGTGAAATGGGGATGTGTGCTTCACCACTGCACTCTAGCCATTCTGTCTTTTAATACTATTAACAAGAGCGTCTTCCAAGCCCCTGCATGGTATTGCTCCTTGGTGCCTGGCATGTCATGTGCCTCTGTCGCACAGTTTACCAAAATGCTTGGACGCAGAACCTGATTCAGGCTCTAGCTTTTCTCCTGAGAGAAAAGCATATATGCAGGCAAAGTGTGCCTATCTGTTCATATGTGTTTCTAAAATGACATTTTTTTAAGTTTATTTATTTTGAGAGAAAGAGAGAGTGAGCATGGGGGAGGGGCAGAAAGAGGGGGAGACAGAAAATCCCAAGCAGGCTCCTTTGCTGTCAGCCAGGAGCCCAATTTGGGACTAGATCCCGCGAACCAAGAGAGCATGACCTGAGCTGAAATCCAGACTCGGATACTTAACCGACTAAGCCACCCAGGCACCCTCTCAAATGACATTTAAATAATGAGTTTATCCCCTCACCGCTCCCACCAAACCTACTTCTTACCACTTGGGACGAGTGAAATACTATTTCTTTAAAAAAGGAAATGGCCCCAAACCATGTCATGTTCAGCAAAGCTACCTTGCTCTTACGCTGTAACAATTCTCCAGCATTCTGGTAACTGCTTTGAAACAAATGGTCAGGGTCAAGTGGCCTTTGTGAGAATGTGGGGTAATCCTGGGTGATTTTTTAAACAGGCAGTCATCACTTTTGCAGGGAGGACAAAAAAAAGAAAAAAAAAAAAACCCACACCACACCGCTTAATAGAACACATTGAGCAGATGCCTAAAAGGTCATAGAGCCACAAAAGCAAGGCTAGAAATAGAGTGATATTGATTGAGGGGTGCTTCAAGGGTGCAGATAAAGGGTCTTCTCCAGCCATACTGTGCTCAGGGCTTGACCCCTTTTGCTCCCCAGTACAACCCAGGAGTGTTTTGGCAGTCACAGTCAGTTATTAACGGAGTGATAGGGAAGGAGGCACAATTCACAAGTCACTCTCTGCCATGCTGAATTCCCCAAGGTAAAATGGTGAGTTGCTTCCTCAAGCACTAAATTCGCAAAAGATTATCCATATCCCCGTAGCCAGGTTTTCACAGCAGTTCCAAAACAAAATCATCGTGTTCCCTATTATCTTAACTGCCCATAGTTGATAACTTTCCTAATTAGCATTACACATGTTTACGTCTCTCTAATTACTTAATGGTGGTCACCAGGTAATCCATAATGGCAATTACATATCTGAACTGCCATGGACTATTGGACACATATGTAATGGGGCATGTTAAAGGCATTTAAAATGTAATGTTAATTAGAAAGTTTATCAAATACGATACTTACCATAATAGGGAACATGTTGGAATTTTTGTGGTTAAAAAACCAGAAATTCTTGTTTATTAGTACTTAGTTTTTATGAATATGGGTAAGAATAAAATCAAAGGATATGGAGAATTACCTGGAGCCAGATACATAGATTTAATGCAAGATTCTCATTGTTTTATTTGCCCATTTATTAGAAAAGCATCAGTGAATCACCTACTACATTTTCCCACCTATGAAAAGCTAATACCAAAAAATTAAGGAGAATATGTTGCCAGGTTATGCCCTTGGTAAGTCTGAAATCTGGTTTGAGAGACAGACCAGGGGCACCTGGGTGGCTTAGTCGGTTAAGCGTCCGACTTTCGCTTAGGTCATGATCCCGCGGTTCGTGGGTTCGAGCCCTGCATCGGGCTCTGTGCTGACTGTCAGCTCAGAGCCTGGAGCCTATTTCAGAGTCTGCGTCTCCCTCTCTCTCTGACCCTCCCCTGGTCACGCTGTCTCTCTCTCTCTCTCTCTCCTAGAAATAAATAAAAATATTTTTTAAAAAAATGAGAGACAGACCAGAGAGATATGAAATTACCAGAGATCAATTAAACAATTACAGTAAGTATTACCATGATTTAAAAAAAAAAAACAGTTCTGGGGCACCTGCCTGGCTCAGTCGGTAGAGCAGGTGACTCTTAAGCTCAGGGTCATGAGTTCAAATCCCACATTGGGCGTGGAGCCTACTTAGAGGCTAAAAAAATCCAATTACATACAAAGTATTGAAGGAAAAATGACAAAGACTCATGCATGAGACAGACTGCAAGAAAATTCTTAAAAAGAGACGAAGGTAGAGGGAGGTATATACTGACAGAACACTGAAGAGAGAATGTTACAGATGGAGATGATTGAGACTGCTGCTTCAAAACTCAAGAAAGGACCCTGGGCTTCGCAATCAGAAACCTTGGGGTAAAATCGTGGTTCTGCTTCTTTCCAGCATTTTGACCTTAAATAAGACAACCCCCATAACTCTTAGTTTTTACATCAGTGAAATGAGGAAAATAAAACCTATCTCATGGGTTAGTTGTAAAGATGAAATTAGGGAGCATATGTGCAAGTACGATGTTCAACATAGTGTTTGGCATAGAAGGCACGTAGTTGTTCTTTAAATGAATGAAAACCAAGTTGTAACCAGAAGCTGAAGCAGAGATGTGTTCGGGGAATAACAAGTCCATGAGGTTGTACACGTAGAGTTGGTTCTTCTGGTAGCATCCCTAATACAAGGCTGAACCACTTGAGGTTGTTCAAAATGACTATCAGGACCCACAGTCAACTCTTGAAAGGGAGTGTGGGACCAGGTGACCTTGATATTGTCCCAAGAATTATGGGAAGACTAGGGGGAGAAAGGACCAACTGGAAGTTGGAAACTAAAAGGCTGTTGGAGCATTTAAACATGGGGAGTTAAAACATAAGCAAATAGGGGCGCCTGGGTGGCTCAGTCAGTTGAGCGTCCGACTTCAGCTCAGGTCATGATCTCACAGCTCGTGAGTTCGAGCCCCGCATCGAGCTCTGTGCTGACAACTCAGAGCCTGGAGCCTGCTTCGGATTCTGTGTCTCCCTCTCTTGGTCTGCCCCTCCCCTGCTCATGCTCTGTCTCTCTGTCTCTCTCTCTCAAGAATAAATAAATGAACATTTTAAACACACACACACACACAAGCAAATGCAGCTACCAATCAAAAGAAAGAGAAAGAAGGAAGACATCAGAGTCGAACACAAAGTAATTTGCATAGAGTTGGTACTTAGCACTATCACCCTGGTCCAAATCATCAGCTCTCACCTACACCTTGCAAGAGCCTCTGGGTTAGTTAGAAATACTCTCAGCTGTAGGGAGCAATTTAGCTGATTGTTAGGGGTTTAAAGAATAAAGGCGTTTTCTTGTTTCCACATCAAAAAGTCTGGACAAGGTGGCTCCAGGCTTTTTTCAGTGGTTCCATATCTGTGTCTCTGTAACTTTCTGGGCCTTTCCCTCATGGTCACAAAATGGCTGCAAAACAACTCCAGATATCATCAGATCAAAGGCAGAAAGCAAGGGCCCATGGCATTGGGTGGAAGGCGGCACCAGAAAACCCTCAGATCTGTTTCTTTTATCAAGAAATACAGTATCTGTTCCAGAAGCCTTCCAGCAGACTTGCTTTTATGGCATAATGCACAGAGCTGGGTCACATGGCCATGTCTGGCTGCAAGGGAAATTGGGTAAGTGGTGAGAGGAGCAAAGAGGGTAAAAGTAACTTTTATGTAGCCAGTCAGCAGTATTTGCCATGGATTCCCAACTAGTTCCTTGCTGCCAGACTTGTTCCCTGGAGTCCATTCTCTACACATCAGCCAGAACATTCTTTTAAACGTTTAACTCTGATCTTATTATTCCCCCACTGAACACTATTCAAAGATTTCCTAAAATAATAATAATAAATAAAATAAGGGCCACCTAGGTGGTTCAGTGGGTTAAGGATCCAACTCTTGATTTCAGCTCAGGTCATCATCTCAGAGTTCAGGAGTTTGAGCCCCACATCAGACTCTGCACTGACAGTGCAGAGCCTTGCTTGAGATTCTCTTTCTTTCTCTGCCCTTACTCTACTCATGTATGCTCACTCTCTATCTGTCTCAAAAATAAATAAATAAACATCAAAAAACGATTTCCTATTTACTCAGGTTGAGTCTGAGCTCCTTATTTAGGCTCCAATGCAATGCACTATGTGGGTCCTGCCTATCCTTCTAACTATACTTCTCATGTTCCCTCTCCTCCTAAACCACTATTTCATGGCCACCATGACTCTTCATTCCTCCTCAGGGACTCTGCACCTGTTCCCAGTTTGGAGATAAACTCCCCTCCCACGTCTCACCCAGAATCACCTTCTCATTCTGCTCTCTCTCCCTCAGAGAAGTCTTCTCAGACTATGCTGTTTAAAGCAGGTCCCGTCAACAGAAGCCCCATTGTTCTCTTTTACCAGAGCTTATTGATTTCCTTAATTGTATCTATCACAGTCTGTATTTTCACTTATTTTGCCTGATTTCTTCCTATCTCTCTCCCCCTCTAAAATGCGAGCTCTCTGAGAGTTTACCACCTTCTTGTTCACCCTTGTGTGACCACTTCTTAGCACAGAACCTGGCACATAATAAGTGCTCAATAAAAATTCGCTAAAATAAATAGATGAGTGAGTACATTATCAACAACTGGGTCTCAGACAAGGAGAGGAGGAAGAACCAGTGATGAAGAGGAAAAGCATGATCAGAGAGTTAAGAGAAAAACCAAAGGAGTGCATATAGTTTAGGCCAAAAGAGCTTGGGGTGGTGGATGGGGGACAGAAGGATTCATCAAATTCAGATGTCACAAAGATAACAGAGAGAGAAAATGTTGAAAATACCAGTGGATTCAAGTAGGAGGGGGCCTGTGGTAATATGGGTTTAGAGGTTATATAAGGATTACGTATTGTACCTCTTGCCTAAAGAGCTTCAGGATCAAAGAGAGGATACAACGGCCCTGAAAACAAATGGTTTGCTTTCCTCCCTGGCTGCAAAAACACTATATGATACTTTTTTATGCTTCAGTTCTCCAGTGATGAAACAGCGAAAGAAATATCTTAAATCTTCCTCCCTACCTCGGTGGGATACATCAAATATCAAATTACAGAAATAGAATGATATAAGCAGCCAGGATGTTATCAAACAAAATAGATGAATAATAATCCAGGACACAAGATGTGTATTTGGAAAAAGACCCAAAGCAAGCATGTTCATTCTTCTCCACGGGAGGAACCAGTGCCTGTCTATCATTCAATAATCTTTACCATATCCTAAATCCACTCTGCCTTACATAACTTTCATACACAATTATTAGCAGTACTCCAGCAGAAAAGCCACACAAACTAGCTTTGAGTGAGGAGACTTGGAGAGTAATCGCCCCATCAACTTTTATCTTTTTCATTTAGCTGCCGTGTGATATGGGTCAAGTCATTACTAGAGGGAGCAGGGACAGTTCTGACTCACAGCCTATGAACCAGATCAGATGAAACTTGGTGACATACGGCAAGAATATCTAAAGGAAAGCAGACACTGCCTGGTGGAGTCTTCCCAGAATTATTCTCATCCCACAAATCCACGTGACTCTTTCCATTGAATGTCAGTGAGCTTAAAAGTATTATCCTACATGCTTTTAGAAATATCAGTAGAAATGAACACTTTCCCTCCTGCATATGTGCTGCCAAAGTGAACATATAAATAAATATTTTATGTCTTCTTCGGGGTAGGATGTACTTGGACATCACCAAAATTGTTTCTTGTGAATACCTCAGTAGAGGGGGGAAGAAAGAGGATCAGAGGTTAGGTGGCCAAGATTTCATCTACAGTGCAACCGTGAGAAAGCCTAGGAACCCCCTCTTGGTCTCAGTAAAAGTATGGGTCTATCTAGATGGTCTCTTATTTAATTCTATCTAAAAATTAATAAGAGCATTAAAGGAGATGGCATGATGATCTGCTGGAAATAAAACTGATTTTTTTTAATTCAAAAACTTGGCAGATGAACAAAAGAAGAGGATGGTTGGTCGCTGTAGAGGTGTGGATTCGAGGCAAAAAGAAGAAATAATGTCATGGGAAAAGACTGAGAGCCTTAAGTGATATCTATTATTTGAATAACAGAGGTTCTGGGGCACCTGGGTGGCTCAGTTGGTTAAGCATCCAACTCTTGATCTCAGCTCAGGTCTTCATCTCAGGATCCTGAGTTCAAGCCTCATGTTGGGCTCCTCACTGGGCCTGAGGCTTACTTAAAAAAACAAAACAAAAAAAAAAACAAAACTGCATGAGCAATAGAAGTTCTAAAGAGGGACAAATGAAGTGATGATGATGAACAAATGGAAGAAATGTTCCTAAATCTGCAGTTTAAATTTGTAGCAAGTTCAGTGTTAGAAGACACTTCTAGAAATATCATTGTAAAATTCCTGAACTCCAAGTATAAAAAGCGAAGCTTAACAGCTTCTAGACAGAATTAGTAATTCAGAAAGGAACTCTACTGACATTGATCTTATCTTCCAGACAGGAAGCTGAACTAACATCACAGGTGTTTGACAAGAAGGAAGCTACAACTTAAGAATGCTCAAGTCTTTCTGGATACCCCTCATCTCTAGAGGTGAAAGGAAGATATTCACATGCATAAAAGGATACAAAAAACTATGTCACCCATGTATATCCTCTGAAGGAACATAGTCTGGAAGTAAAATTATTAGACATCTCAGCCTAACCTAGGAGATGAAAGGAGAAAAGACTGGGGAGAGAAGTACAAAGTACGAGATTCTAAAGATCTCACGTGGGAGAAGAAGGAGGCAGAGAAAGGGGGATAGGAAAGTACTTTAAAGGTCTAATCTGGGACTGGAAGATAGCAAGAGGAAATATAGCATCTTATCAAGGGACAGAGCAGACATCTTGCTTCAAGTGAGCAAGTTAAGTAGAGATACTTGTGTGTGATTATGAATGCTAAGAAAGGACAGAAACCAGTAAAAAGAAAAAAAAAGTCAATCAAATATAGTTCCACCTTATTTATCCATGGATAAATGCAAATTTAAATGTTTTTTAAATGCCGTTTCCATCTATGAGGTTGGCAAAACAATGAAAGTGTGATAATATCCAGGGTGGCTATCAAGGATAATAGGGGCAGAGAAGTACCTTTACATACTTCTGATGGAAATATAACAAATGTAATCTTTTTGCAGGGCAATCTCATATTATCTAGCACGTGTAAAGTGAATATACCCCATGCTGAACCACCCCATGTGTATTTTTTATATGCCCATATGTAAATATATTAAAGTTGAGAGGATACTAAGAAATTCTCAACCATGGTTAAAAGAGAAGGCCAGAGCTTGAGAAGGGACCTTGTGCTTTTCACTTTGTGTACAGATTGATTTTTTTTATCTTACACACATATTTTCTTAAACATACAAAATTAGTCCATCTAAAATGTACATGTCCTTTACCCACAGATTCTATTTCTGGGAAGCTACTCAACCGTCCAAGACTATGCCTGCACATGTGTAGATAGACAATGGTATAATGAGCATTCCTATGCATAAGTTTGCAATAGAAAAGAAGAGGGGGGGAAAACTAGGAATGACCAATACATCCAGCAACAGGGAACTGGTTAATAAATATGGGTTCATCTTTTTTTAAAGTCTTTAATGTGTATTTATTTTTGAGAGAGAGAGACAGAGACAGAGTACAAGCAGGCGAGAGGCACAGAGAGAGGGAGGCACAGAATCCAAAGCACGACCCAGGCTCTGAACTGTCAGCACAGAGCCCAACGTGGGGTTCGAACTCGTGAACCGCAAGATCATGATCTGAGCTGAAGTTGGACGCTCAACTGACTGAGCCGCCCAGGTGCCCCATTATGGGTACATTCTTACAATGGTTTGTAATGCAACCACCAAAAAGAATGAAAGTGATCTACACACACAGATGTAGAAAGATGCAGTTTAAGACATTGTTTGCTAAACAAAGCAAATTGCTGAACAGTATTACAATCACATTTGTAGACAGAGGTTTTTTTTTTTTAAGGACATATGTACATATAACAGTAAACATTTATGGCAGGAAATTTCACCCTCATTTTCTTCTGGGTGGTGGAAATGAGGATTGAGAATTAGGGAGGTAGACTTTTGTTTTTCCCTATATATTTCTGACTTTTAGATAGCTTTTAATTTTTCTTCCATGAGCATGTATTACTTTTATAATTTAAAATATCAGTTAACTTCTTTAAAGTGCAATAAATGATATGTGTGTATATCTGTATATGTATACTCATACACACACCTACAGGAAACTGTGCTTAGTACTAAAAATGTCAAATGGTATAAAATGCCAAAATGCTGATTACAAAAATACCATCTTACCACGCAGTATCTTTGTTAAATAATTTGCACTTAATTGTCAAGCATTTTGATCTTGGCATTTGGGGATCCCTTTTTGCACCTTCTGTAACTAATTACCCAACACTAATTGTTTCTCTCAGAAATGTGTTGCCCCACTGGGAAGCCCAATTGCAGGGCACATCTACCACACTGGATAACATCCCTGTCTTCTGAAACCTTCACTATTCCGCACAGCATTTGAGACACATTTAAACCATAATATCTAGAAATGAGAAAATCAGCGTAATGTGTTATATGTGAAGTACAGCGTCTTGAAAATGTATCGCTGAGCAGTTTCATCACCAACTGTATTCACGCAAATCAAACCCTCTAATAATAAGGATAATTACAAAAATCTCACTGGGTCTGTTAGAAGCACACTTTTGTTTCAAAAGGTGAGTGTCTGTGAATAAAGCAACCTTAGCTGCATATTCAAGAATGTAACTCTTAGTAGCTTTCCAATATAAAATATTTGTCACATTTCTCTTTTGCAGTCTGTGAGATCCCACAAATCTTGTTCACGCCTCTCTCCAATGGGACACTTCTCTTCAGTGATGAAAGATAAATGTCATTAATACTGGAGGAAAATGTCTTAGGCGCAGAAGTGGAAGGATCCTATAATGGCGTAATAAGCTCAATGCTCCGAATAGAGATAAATCTTTAGAAAATTAGCTTCTTTCCTCTAGTTAGTTTCTAGGTGTCTTTTTACGATATCACAAATAGAGAGCAAGTAAATAAACGTTTTTTTCTTTTCACTTACACACTTGCTTCTTGTTCTCATGAGTGAGGAGATAACAAGCAAACCAAATCTAGCATCGAGTGTATTTGTTATTATTGGACACCACCAAGTGCCTACCGAAATCAACTGGCCATTCAGAAAAGAGTCCAAATATTTGGAAACTGCTCCCCAAAATACAGAACAAGATGGTCTATGATGAACTACGGTTCAGGGGCAAGCTTGCTGGATAGGAGTCATGTGACCCACGTGCAAATTTCAAGTTTCTCATTTTCTGCCACCAGCTGCTTATTAACCACGTGCTTAGAAAACCACGGGTATTATTTTTGAGCATCACTGTCCTGGTTTGTCAAAGAAAAATAATAATTACACCTATCTGCCATCAAAAACATTCCATAACCATTTGTTGGCTCCACAAAAGCAAGAGAGTGCGTAAAAACAGAGGAAACAACAAACTTGCATGCGTGCAATGGATAAAATGTGTTGTACAAACATTACGTGCTTGTGCCACGACTGCCAACAGCGGCAACTGAACATGGTGATTTGGCTTGCCAGCCCCAGCACCAAGTTACCTCAACTCCTGTTCTGGGTCTAACTTAAACTCTCCAAGCCTCACCTGTTAAAATGGAGATAATAACCTTTCTTATTTTCTAAGCTATGGGGAGGATTAAGCAGAATAATGCATGCAACCATTTAGAACAGGATCCAGCCCGTGATAAATATTGAGTGAATGTCTGCTGTTTTTAGTAACTCCATCAAACCAGCTTTGAAGAATGCTATTGAGGACTAACTCTAATCCCATCATCAGATCAGACCTTCCCTTGTGGGATCTGGAATTGCCGATTGTCTACATGCCCTACATTCTGTCACCTTAAGCAATGACCCTGCTGGTGCCTCCCACTGAATACATCTAACAGAATCAGGGAAATTAAATGCTGTGTTGTTGCCCAAAAGTTTTCAACCGCCTACATGCTATAGGAGACATTCTGAACTAAGCCTTTATAGTCAAATCCAATGCAACAGAAAAATTTAAATGCTGAGCGCTGGCATGGTCCCAATAACATACTGACATCTCTCATATCTCTAAGAAAAGTGATTTCCTGGAGTAGTGGAAAAAATATACTGCAAATTTATTGCAATTTTTAAGATGTTTGGAGTCATGGGGGCACCTCGGTGGCTCAGTCAGTTAAGCATCTGATTTCAGCTCAGGTCATGATCTCAGGTTCATGAGTTGCAGCCCCACCTTGGGCTCTGTGCTGACAGCTCAGAGCCTGAAGCCTTCTCCAGATCCTGTATCTCCCTCTCTCTGCCCTTCTCCTGCTCACACTCTGTCTCTCAAAAATGAATCATTAAAAAAAGAAGATGTTTGGGGTCATGGATTCTTTTGAGTATCTGGTAAAAAGTATGCTCTCTTCCCGGGGGGGGGAAATGTATATGCCTATGTGTGCAAACAATTTCACATATACTTCCAGGGAATTCAAAAAAGATTTTTTTTAATTTTTTTTTATTTATTTCTGAGAGAAAGGGAGAGAGCAGGTGAGCAAGGGAGGGTCAGAGAGAGAGGAAGACACAGAATCTGAAGCAAGCCCCAGGCTGTGAGCCAGCTGTCAGCACAGAGCCCAATGTGGGGCTCAAACCCACGAACCGTGAGATCATGACCTGAGCCGAAGTCAGATGCTCAACCGACTGAGCCACCCAGGCGCCCTACCTATACTTCCAGGAAGTTCAAGCGTTCCCTGAAGTCTATCCATAATTAACCTCAGCTACAAATATGGGTGCCTGGGTAGCTCAGTTGGTTGAGCCTCTGATTTAGGCTCAGGTCATGATCTCATGGTTCATGGGTTTGAGCCCTGCTCTCTGTTGTCAGCATAGAGCCTGCTTCAGATCCTTTGTCTTCCTCTCTCTCTGCCCCTCTGCAGCTGGTTCTCTTCTCTCTTTCAAAATAAGTAAATAAACTTAAATGTGTGTGTGTGTGTGTGTGTGTGTGTATTTATGCATGCACCATATATATATATATATTTATGCATGTGCCAAAAAATACATTTGTAAAAGAATAATAGAAATGAAAAAAATTTAAATCTGGTTAAGGAGCACACTAAAATATTAATAATATAGATTTACTTCCATTTTCACCGTTTCTCTTGATGAGATTGTACTACTTTTATGATTTTTTAAGTCTAAGTATATGAATTTACAATGTACAACACAGAACAGATTCAGTTTGTTGTCTAAATGAACTGAATTCAAAGGTAAAAATTCTTGCTTGATATCTGGAAATATGGAGGTGAGTTTGTTGATACAGGAAGGGTGAAACTCAAAAAAAGGTTCAAGGAAGTGAGTGAAGAGTTCAACTCATTTCTTTTTTTAAGATTTTATTGTTAAGGGGAGCCAGGGTGACTCAGTTGGTTAAGCATCCAACTCTTGATTTCAGCTCAGGTCGTGAGCTCATAGTTCGTGGGATCAAGCCCTGTGTCAGGCTCTGTGCTAACATAGAGCCTGCTTGGGATTCTGTCTCTCCTCTCTCTCTGCCCCTCCCTTGCTCACACTCTCTCTCTCATACAAAATAAATGAATAACATATTTTTTAAAAAGATTTTATTTTTAAGAAATCCCTACACCAAACATGGGACTCGAACTCACAACCCCAAGATCAAGAGTCACATTCTCTACCAATTGAGCCAGAGGGTGTCCCAATATTCATTTTTTTTTTTCACTAGGAAATAACTTTTGAAAGAGGTGGAATCTGGGTCCATGAACAAAGAGGATCCCTGGTAATCAGTATCCATGGAGATGGTAACCATAGCAGTGGAACCTGATCTTCCCATTTTCAACCTCAGTTCCGAACTAGTCAACACTGGGAAAGAGTATATGGGCAGAAAAAGAACATAGTACTCCACACTGCCTGGGGTTCCCAAAGGCCCAGGGTTCAGCTGGGCTGTGAGTCATAGCCAGTCAGAAAGACCAGGAGAAAGTCAGGTTGGCCTTTGACAGCAGAGCAAATCAGAACACACATTCACCACCACCCCATGACAGTGACTGTGCCGGCAAGGACCGCTCCAGGTATGAGTCTACAAATCAGCTGCTGGGATGAAGAATGGACATAAAAAATGTGAGTAAAGCAAAAACTGAATGAAAGCAGGTCCTGTTCATCCAGACTTCCATAACAAAATACTTGCCTTAATTAAAGCATGTCATTAATTACTTGGTCCTCACTACTATCCTTCCAGATATTAATAGAAGGCATGGCAATTCTCAGCCTGCTCTACGAAGTAAGCGCACCTGCTGGTGGAGGCTGAACTCTGATCATGAACATCTTTGGAAGCGGTTGAAAACAAGCCGCCAGAGTCACGAAATGTCCTTGTAGTCCTTGGGTTCTTGCAGTTTGCTTTTTTTTTTCTTCTTTTTTTCTAGGAGAGAGAGAGAGCGAGAGCAGGGGAAGGTCAGAGAGAGAGGGAGATACAGACTCTGAAATAGGCTCCAGGCTCTGAGCTGACAGTCAGTACAGAGCCCGAGGCGGGGCTCGAACCCACGAACCGCGGGATCATGACCTAAGCGAAAGTCAGACGCTTAACCGACTAAGCCACCCAGGCGCCCCTCTTGCAGCTTGCTCTTAACATCATGCAAATTTCACATTCTAGCCAATAGCATATGTTTGTTCATTCAAAATTATTACTCCTGCAACTTTTCTTTTTTTAACAAAATGAGTGTTTGAACATTTCCGCTTATTTGAGAAGTAAAGAATCGGGCATTAGATTTTCTCCATTTTACAAACGAGAGCCATACAGCTATTTAGTGGAGGAGCTGAGATTAAACATGCAACTCATTCTAAATTGGCAGCATTCTCTCTGTGATTATTTGGGGCAAATGAAAAGGCAAAGGGATGGAGAAAGGTAAAGGACTTCTTGGTAGAACGTGTGTAGCCCAAAAGCGAAATGGTCGACGAGGGATTGTTGAAGGCTTTGAAAGGACCGAATAATGAAGTCGTCAGCCAAGTACTTGAGAGTTCCCAAACTCTCAGCACCTCAATTTCCTTACATATAAATTAGAGCCCATAACACTGATCTCTTAGGACTGTTGCTAGGGTTAAATGAGGAAATCTATGGAAATGTCTCAGCCTGGACAGTGCCTCCACTAAATGATAGTCTTGGTTATCCTTGGTCCAGTGGACATCTCTACCTGTACACCTCGGAAGCATCTTAAATTGAACATTTCCTGAACCAAATTTATCCTTCTTTTCCTTTCCTTTTCTCATTCCTCTAACCTCCAAGAGAAATTGCTCCCCTTCCTGTATTGTCTCAGTTGTGGTTAATGGTCCCACCATCTACCCAAGTTAGAGCTTCACAGTCACCCTGGGGGGTGCCTGACTGGCTCAATGAATGGAGCATGCGACTCTTGATCTCTGGGTTGTGAATTTGAGCCCCACTTTGGGTGTAGAGATTACTTAAAAATAAAATCTTTTTTTTTTATGTTTTATTTATTTCTGAGAGAGAGAGAGACCGCATGAACAGGGGAGGGTCAGAGAGAGAGGGAGATAGAGAATCTGAAACAGGCTCCAGGCTCTGAGCTGTCAGCACAGAGCCCGACGCGGGGCTCAAACCCACGAACCATGAGATCATGACCTGAGCCGAAGTCAGAAGCTTAACCAACTAAACCACCCAGGCGCCCAAAAAATAAAATATTTAAAAAAAAATGAAAGGCATCCTGAACTACTACTCCCTTTTCTCACCCACCACACCCACACTGTTAAAAAATTCTGAACATTCTATCTCCTAAATATATCTGGAATCTATTTCCTCAGCTCCTTTCTCACCCCCTGGACAACTATAATAATTCACAACTGATTTCTGTCTATTCTCTACACTGCTGAGAATGATTGTTCGAAAATACAAATCTGATGATCCCACTACAAGATTAAAAGCATAGAAAATCTCAAGGGTGGGTGGTTCAGTCGGTTAAGCGTCCAACTTTGACTCAGGTCATGATCACACAGTTTGTGGGTTTGAGCCCCTCATCGGGCTCTGTGCTGACAGCTAGCTCAGAGACTGGAGCCTGCCTCCAATTCTGTATCTCTCTCTCTCTCTGACCCTCCCCTGTTCACTCTTTCTCTCTCTCTCTCTCAAAAATAAATAAAACATTAAAAAATGTATATAAAAAAGAAAGAAAAAAAGAAAATCTCAAGTGATCTTCTGCAAAAGGCCAACATCTCCTCATAATCTGGACCCAATGTACTTTTCCAGCTTCCCAACTTCTACACACACACACACACACACACACACACACACAGAGGCAAAAATGCCAATTCTTTCAGAATTTTTCCCAACCCTTAAACACTTCTCTCACCAAAATCATCCCCTATCTGGTCTCCCCACATTTACTTCTAACTTGTTTCAATCTGTTCTCAGAGTGTTCTTTTCAAATGCAAATCAGTCCTATGTCAGGCTCTCTCCCCTGCTTAAATGGCTTCCCATTGTTAAGCCCCAAATCCCTACCTAGATCTACACAACCCACCTCCATAACCATATTCTAATTCTAATTCTCTGTGAACCAACCACTCTGGTCTTCTTCCAGTTCCTCAAACACATCTATCTTGCCCATACAGCAAGGTATTTGAATAGGTGCCTCCTTCTCCTTTGGTGGTTAAAGCTTACTCATCCTTCAGAACTCAGCTAAAACATGACTATGTCTGGAAGACTTCCTAGACCCTCCACCTTAGGTCAGATCATCGTATTCCCACTAAGTAGCATAGTGTCTGGCATATGCAAAGTATTTAGTGGATATTTGCTGAAATCCCTCTTCTCCATATCCCTAACGCTTACTCATATCTTGGCACTTATCATACTGAAATAGAAGTATTTATACCAGACTTTGTGCTCTTTAAGGATCTGGAAAATGGTGTGTGTGTCTCTCTCTATCTCTTTTTTTTTCTTCTTTCTCTTGTTCTGCTCTTCTTCCTGCTCCTCCTCCTCCTCCTTCTCTGCTTCTTCTCCTCAGTACCTCTCACATATCCTGTTGCTTGCCGGCTCCTGGCTGACACTGTCAAAATGTTTGTCAAAAGAATAGATCCTACCAACAATATAATTTATGGATGACATGGAGAAAGACATCATTTGTTCTAAATAAGAAGGATTTTTACAAACTTTTCCATGAACCAGGGCTCTCTAAAATAGTGTGGGAAGGGAATATGCCATCACATTTCCCTAAGAAGGAGAGCAAGTGTGGAATATTCTGTTGCTTTGGGCTAGGAAAATCTGCCTCAGTGAATAGATCCTGCTGCAAAGATTTTTTTTAAAGTAGACTTCACATCCAGCACGGAGTCCATCAAGGGGCTTAAACTCACAACCCTGAGATCAAGATGTGAGCTGAAATCAAAAGTCAGACGCTTAACTGACTGAGCCACCCAAGCACCCCACGCAAAGATATTTTTAAATGGCATCCACTAAGTTGTGGTAGGCAAGAAAGTCGGTGCTTAATATCTTCCCAGAGCAAAAAATACTGGGTTAGAGCAACCTATTTAACAAACATACTGTGTTAGACTTTAGGATGTAATATTTCCATTTTGATTCCAATATTTAGGTCAGCTTCTGTATGGCACAAACACAGTGGGAATATTTATTTCACTTCAGGTCCTCATTTTAACAGGAAGAGCTCAGAAACACTAAAGGGGAACATGGCCCTCAGAGGTACATGACATGAGCCAAGGCCAGAATGGAATAAGAAATTGAATTGAGTACAATAAGAACAGAAAAGAACCCAAGACCATAGATGTTCTACTTTTAAGGAAATGGCAGGTCTGTGCCAAAGACTTTCCTTCACTTACCAATTATAGAAATATTTATTAAGGTAGGGGCGCCTGGGTGGCTTAGTCGGTTAAGCGTCCGACTTTCGCTTAGGTCATGATCTCGCGGTTTGTGGGTTCGAGCCCCGCGTCGGGCTCTGTGCTGACTGCCAGCTCGGAGCCTGGAGCCTGTTTCAGTCTGTGACTCCCTCTCTCTCTGACCCTCCCCTGCTCACGCTGTCTCTCTCTCTTCTCTCCTAGAAATAAATAAAACATTAAAAATTTAAAAAAAAAAAATATTTATTAAGGTAGCTAAGACATGCTTAATATTTGATCCCAGGTAGCAATTCCCTGGGTATCAGGCAATCCTCATGAACAGCTTCCTAGAGATGAAGGGAAATTCATGCTAACATGGACATTAATGCACAGAGGTGGAATTGGTTCACATCAGAGCATGATAGACAGAGCTGGATGAGAACTTGAAATTCATTCAAGCGATTTCACTCTTTTTATCATCGGTCGTAGAAGTAAAATTCCTCCCATGTTTCAAGAGTAGTAGAAGAGAGGTCCCAATTCAAGACAAGTAGGAGTGAGCACACCCCACTCTGTTTCTCCCACTGAATGCAGCTATCAAACCTAGACATAATTTGTGGAGCATCTATTTGAGGATTCTGAAGAGTAAACAGTAGGAGGCAAAGAGGAGAAAAAGAACATAATTCAAAGTATTACTGAATTGGTGGGAACTGGAATTCCTCTAGTATTCCTGAGCCTAGATTCAAGTCAGCCTGAACCCAGAGTGGCACCAGGACGCTGACAAAGAGAGCTCCAGGACCAGCACTATAGTGTGGCTTGAAAAACAGAAAAAGAAGGGGCACCTGGGTGGCTCAGTCAGTTAAGTGTCTGACTTCATCTCAGGTCATGATCTCACAAGTTTGTGGGTTCGAGCCCCATGTCAGGCTCTGTGCTGATGGCTAGCTCAGAGCCTGGAGGCTGTTTCAGATTCTGTATCTCCCTCTCTCTCTGACTCTCCCCTGTTCATGCTCTCTCTCTCTCTCTCAGAAATAAATAAAACATTAAAAAAAACTTTTTTTAAAGAGACAGAAACAGAAAAGGGGACTCATAACTCCCAGAGAAAATGAAGAAATTTCCCCATTTTTCTTTTTTGGCCTTTTTTTAAATCCATTTTCTCATATTCCAGCCACTGCAAGCAAATCCATAGTAGTAATAGTGGCGTCAGCCACTGGGGCAAAAGCAGAAGCCTACAGGCATCTAAAAACATGATGAACATTCTCTCGGATCCAAGAAACTAAGGCATAAAGGGAATGGTGTGAACTCCCAATACCTTATTTCTGTCTCTCTTGCTGCTTCGCTCCAGACACTAGCGCAGTCATAAGAAGTATATGGTAAAGCAGGATAAATAAACTCCAGCTTTCAGGTCAGAGGACTAAAATGGTGAGCTTCAGGGAACTTTCCAGACAGATTGCAGAGAGAGTCGAGCTTGGGGAAAGTGATACCATAAAGCTTTTTAGAACTCCTGGGCTCACTTCTACCTTGTGTATGTGTGGATTTGATCCTACACAGCTTATGAAAAACTTTGAGAACCGAACTAAGTATATAGTCCACTGCCCAGGTGCCAGACTGGCCACTGGGTGGCACACGTGTGAGACAGTTCTAAATAGCCCTACAGAGTCTCTGAGAATGGAACTGACATTGAAATCAACAACCCACATAAAACTAGTCAGGAAGTGGGACCTAAGTACAACTGGATTGATTGACCGATACAAAAAAATAATATCCAGGATACAATCCAAAAATGCTTAAAATCTGAAGAACTAGAAAAATCTCAACTCATGTAAGAAAAGGCAATATGAACCCCAAGATTAAACAGCTGTTGGAATTATTGAAAAAGAATTTAGATTTCAGAATTTAAAGTACAGATGCTCAAAGAAATAAACAGTTTGAACCAAAAGGAAACAGAAAATTTCAGCAAGGACATAGAAACTATAAAGATGAGACAAATAGAAATTTTAGAACTTAAAACTTTTAAAATTTTTAGAAGTTTAAAACTCAAGACAAAGGCTTGATAGCAGAAGAAAGTCAGTAAACTTGAAAACAGATCAAGAAACATCCAATATAAACAACAGAAAGAAAAAAGTTTGAAAAAAAATTAATAGAGCTATAAGAACTTGTGGAACAATACCAAAAGGTCTAACATTCATGCTATCAGAGTCCCAAAAGGAGAGGAAAAAGAGTATAGTGAAGAAAGAATATTTGAAGACATAATGGCTGAAAATGTCCCAAATAAAGTGAAAGACATACATCTACAGATTCAAGAAGTAAAATAAACTTCAAATAGAATAAAATCAAAGAAATCCATACTCATATCCAACATGATAAAACTACAGAAAACTAAAAGCAAAGAAAGTGTCTTGAAAATAGCCAGGGGGAAAAAATGGCACACTACCTACAGGGGAATAGTAATTCAAATTATTTCAGATTTCTCATCAGAAACTATGAAGGCAAGACACAGAGGAACATTTTTTTTAAGTGCTGAAAGGAAAGAATCATCAATCAAGAATTCTATATCCAGCAAAATCATCCTTCAGGAATGAAGGTAAAATACATTCTAAAATTTTTTAAGTGTTTATTATTTTTGAGAGAGAGAGGCAGACAGAGAATGAGCAGGTAAGGGGCAGAGAGAGAGACACAGAATCTGAAGCAGGCTCCAGATTAATTAAATACATAAATAAATTTATGTATTTAAACATAAATATAAATTATAAGTATTCATGATGAGTTTTTCAATTTATATAGGTGTAATACATAAAACAAATCATATAAAGGGGGAACTAGCTGGTAAAATTCCTACATTCTGCTTAAAGTGATAAAATATTGAAGTGATAAAATATTAACAAAATGTAAAAGTTGATTGTGAAGAATTGTGTATATTATAATCACTAGAGCAACCATCAAAATAACTATACAATGAGGTACATGATATAGTAAAATAACAAACTAGACAAATTAAAATGGAATATGAAAAATTTTTCAAATAGCCCAAAAGAAAGTAAGAAAGGGGAAATAAAGGAGTGAAGAGAAAAGGAAAAAGCAGAAAATACATAAAATATGGTAGGTATAAATCCAAACATATCAGTGATTACATTAAATGTAAATTTTGAAACATGACAATTAAAAGACAGAGATTATCAAAACAGATTTTTAAAAACTTTTATCGAATTATGCACAATATATAAGAAACTCACTTTAAATACAATGATATAGGTAAATTGAAAGAAAAAGAAACAAAACAAAATCACTAACCAAGAGAAAGCTGGGCTGGAAATACTAATATCAGAAAAAGTAGACTTTAGAGCAGAGAAAATCACCAGAGATAAACAGAGACATTATATAATGATAAAGGAGGCAATTCACCAGAAAACATAATTCTAAGTGTGTATGCACTTAACAAGGCTTCAAAATAGATAAAGCCAAATACACAAAGCAGAATTGACAGGAGAAACAAGGAGAACAGATCAATGGTTACCAGGGCAAGGAGTTAGTATGACTATAAAGGGATAGCTAAAGGAGTTTCAGGGGATGATGAGTTTTTTCTGATTGTGGTAGTGATTACATGAATCTACAGATGTGTGAATATTCATAAAACTATAGGCAAAATTTAATTTTACTGACTTAATTAACATTAAAACTTTTAAAGCAATTATGTAAAAAAAAAAAAAAAAGTTGGCTAAACCTCCAACTCTTCAGTTCGGCTCAGGTCATGATCTCATGGTTGGTGGGATCCAACCCTGTATCAGGATCTACAGTGACATCATGGAGTCTGCCTAGGATTCTGTCTTCCCTCTCCTTCTGCCCCTCCCATGCTCTATCTCTCTCTCAAAAATAAATAAATAAACTAAAAAAAAAAAAAAGGAGGGGGAGCACAGGCTCTGGGGCCCAATGGCTTGAGTTCAAGTCTCTGCTCTGCTTTAAAATATAATAGTAATAAAATAAAAAATAAAAATAATTTATTTTACAGGTATGATTTTTCTTTAGCCATTTATTCATCAAATAGTTATTAAAGATATTCATGTTCTAGGCACTATTTGTGGGGTTTTTAAAGATTTTTTTTTTTTAAAGTAATCTCTACACCCACCATGGGGCTTGAACTCATAACCCGACATCAAGAGCCATGTGCTCTGCCAACTGAGCCAGCCAGGCACCTGTAGGCACTGTTCTATAATTCTTATTTAAGAAAAAAGAATCTGGACACCTGGGTGGCTCAGCTGGGTAAGCGTCAAACTCTTGATTTTGGCTCAGGTCATGATCTCATGGTTCATGAGTTCAAGCCTCACATCGAGCTCCTCACTGACAGTGTGGAGCCTGCTTAGGATTCTCTCTCTCTCTCCCTGCCCACCTCTCTCTCTGTCTCAATATAAATATAACTTAAAAAAAGAAAAAAGAAAAAAGAATCTATATGTGGAGTATTTAAAATCTAGCATAAAGTCTAGGAAGCAAAATACTAAAGAAGAAAAAATAAGAAACAAAAACTAAGTGAGATCTTTGACACACCGAATTGCAAATATCAAAAAGTAGAAAACACACTCCTTATAGGCCTAAAATTTCAGAGCTAGCCAGGCCAATTATTTGGCAGCCAAAAGGAGCTGAGATAGCCCACCAAAGTAAATTTTAGGACTTGTTATAAAGGATTAAGACAAGAATATGAGACGGGCGCCTGGGTGGCTTAGTCGGTTAAGCGTCCAACTTTCACTTAGGTCATGATCTCGCCGGTTCGTGGGTTCGAGCCCTGCGTCGGGCTCTGTGCTGACTGCCAGCTCAGAGCCTGGAGACTGTTTCAGTCTGTGACTCCCTCTCTCTCTGACCCTCCCCTGCTCACGCTGTCTCTCTCTCTCCTAGAAATAAATTAAAAAACATTAAAAAAAATTAAAAAAAAAAAAGAGTTGCATGCTCTACCACTCTACTAACCGAGCCAACCAGGCAGCCCTCTCCTTTTTTTTTTTTTAAGTTTTTCTTTATTTATTTTGAGAGAGAGAGAGGGCATACAAGCAGGGGAGGAGCAGAGAGAGAGACAGAGAGAATTTCAAGCAGGTCCTCACTGTTGGTGCAGAGCCCAATGCAGGGCTTGAACTCACCAACCATGAGATCATGACCTGAGCCAAAGTCAGATCTTAACCGATTGAGCCACCAGGCACCCCTCCCTTCTCTTTTTCTGACTTAAGATCATTAACTTACCCTTCTTGGCCTCAGTTTCCTCCTCTATAAAATGTCAAGCCCTAAGGAAATTCCTTATGTCCATGTGTCCATAGCTTTCTGACCCAAATCAGCTGTACCTTGAGAATGGAGCGAGAAGTCCAGCCTGGAACCTGCTGAGGCTCTCAAAACTATAAAAAGTATATGAATGACCCCCAAACAGCTAATTAAGTGCAGGCCAATCTCTGTGGTCCTGTTATAGCCTGGACATGATTTGGAGTAAGGTTGGAGGTAGCGTGGGTATGGAAGAATTCTAAGGCTACTTTCTAGTATATAAATCTTTAACATGCTAGTATCACTGAGAAGTCATCTAAAACTAGTGCTTTTCAAACCGTGGGTCAAGACCCTCTAATAATTTAGTGGATTACCAGCATGTTTTGGAATGGAATGGAATCAGAGTGTATGAGTAAGTATAAATATAGTTTTAGCAAACTTTTCTTTCAGGGTGTGTGTTTGTGTGTGCACCTGCGCTCGCAGGCGTGCACTGGGTCCTGATATTTCTTTCCTTTTTTTTCTTCAAAAAGTTTTTTTTATCATTTATTTTTGAGAGAGAGAGAGAGAGCATGAGTGAGTGAGGGGCAGAAGAAGAGGGAGAGAGAGAATCCCACGAGGTACAGAGAAAGAGGGAGAAAGAGAGGGACAGAGAGTGTGGAGCCTGATGTGGGGCTCAAGTTCACAAACCATGAGATCATGACTTGAACCAAAGTCAGATGCTTTAACTGACTGAGCCACCCAGGCTCCCCTCATAATATGTCTTTATTGTGAGAATCATTCAAGTGTTTGGAAAGCACACATCTGGCTGTGTGTGAAGGGAGGGGAATAGAAGACGTGTCCTTCCGGGCTAGACGTAGGCCTGGGAGAGGGTGGAGAAGAGAGCAAGGTTGGAATTCATCCCAGGGCCCAAACCCCCAAACTGATTCTTTGAAAATTATCTCAGGATCCTTGAGAAAAGGGAAGAGAGGAAGGCCTCCCATATCCAGAAACTGTCCCTGGCCTCTGCTAAGCTCCCTGGGCACTACTGGGTCTATGCTAGTGGCTTGGCTTTCGTGTGTATTTTTCACCCAACAACTCGTTGTGTGGAACCAACCAGGGCTTCTAAGGTCTTTCACCAGCTGCTGCGCCTCACATCACCTTGATATTGACAAATTTCAAAACGGTCCACACGGAATTTTTAACCTATCTATGTAGTGATGCAATTTGCAATTCTCACTCCAAGAAGATTTTAGGTATACATCTCCTCAGGGAAGATTATCTCTGCTGATACAATCTGCACTTTAAAGCTTCCTAACTTATCTTCCAATACAGGAATTGTTAGACAGGTGTATGTTACCAATTACTCAATCTTTAGGGAGTGGAGGACAGGGAGGGAGTGGCATTGCTTTCAGTTTTACATTCCTTACTACACAGGAGCTAGGTAGGCATTCTTTCTCAAAGTGGACCTGAGGCTTAGGAGGTTAATTTTCACACGCAAATAGTAAGTGGTAAAGAGGGATTTGAACTCAGGCTTTTCCAGTTTCAAGGGCTACACCTTTTTCACTACATCATCAGGTTACCCTTTCTGTTGCTGAGCAAGCAACTATGTTTTCTATGAATCTGATTCTACTCCCATTTGAGCTGGGGGGTTTTTAATGTTTATTTTTATTTCTGAGAGACAGAGAGACCATGCGTGCACGGGTAGTGGGCAGAGAGGGGAGGGTATAGAGGATCTAAAGCAGGCTCTGTGCTGACAGCAGCGAGCCTGATGCTGGACTCAAACTCACAAACAGTGAGATCATGACCAGAGCCAAAGTCAGACGCTTAAACAACTGAGCCACCCAGGTACCCCTGGGCTGTTTTAGGAAGTATTCACACTGCTCTCCCCTGTGAAGAGTTGAAATTTCGTTCAAGCAGTAGCAAAACCCAATGTTGCAGCTTCTACAGAATTTACAATAAACACAGATCACTGATGTTGTGTTCAAAGGGAATTGAAATTCATATAGGTTGATTGTTTTGTTTGACCAGCTTCTTTAAAGAGACAGTAAGGGGAGGGAGGGAGGCAAGATGACGGAGAAGTAGGGAGCTCCGTACACTTTGCTAGCCCCCATCTCTCAAACAGAGAAGGCCTGAAGCCATAGGACACTGAACCGAAGGAGTTTGGGAGGAAAAGAGTCAGAGTCCACTAAGAACCAACTTCATAAGTGCATGAGTGTGAACTGAGGAAGATAAAAACGGCTGGGACCTGGAGACACAGAGGGGAGGGAACCCCCTTCGTGGGGAGCTGCAGAGAGTCGAGGGGAAGAGAAAGAGCAGCTGAAACTGCTCATCGAACTGTCCCTGGAGAAGAGAAAAACCTCGGCTTGGGACAGAGAGTGATCCTATTTCTAGCTGTGGTGCTGACTTTGGGCCAGGTGCCCCGGTCCCAGGTGGCGCCAGGAGAAACTGCTCCACTGCTCTCCCAGCTCAATCCCTGGCTGGGAAGCGGCTGGCCTGCGGGATTATATTTTGGGCGGTATCAATAAAGCACACGGACTAATATGTGGAAACGAGGCGGTGTCCACCTACGCCCACGGCACAGGAAGATCAGACCCAAAAGAGTGATTTGCAATGATTGGTTCCAGAAGGGACTGGGGCGCCGCCATTTTTCTCCCCACAACCACCAAGGTGGGACCTCATGGAGAGGCCTTCCTGTTGAAGTGGAGGCTAAGACCCCCCTACACCAAACCATGCCCATCCCTGTTAGAGAGCTGGTTTGTTTGTTTGTTTGTTTAACCAGAGCTCAGGACAAGACCAACATGAATGCACTGCCATGATTAATTCTAAATCAATTTTTTTTATTCAGATATATTTTCCCTTGTCTCATTCGTATCCCTCCCTTCCTCTCCTCTGTTGGACTGGGCACTCTGGTCATTGGTTTCTTAAACAGTCACATTTAATCCATTCTCTAGATGTATATTCTACACCTCTACCACTACCTTTACATCTTTATCTGGAGTAATCAGACTATAGAGTTTCTCTGAGTAACATTATCTTCGTTTCTTTCTCCTCACCTCCTACGATATTTTCCTCTTTCTCTCTCTGAATTAAGCCTCTTAGTCTCTATGCCTGGTCATTTCATTTCCAATTTCGCTTCCTCCCCGCCCTGTCATTTCTCTCTTTGTACTTGCTCTTCCATCAGCACTGCATACACCCTGCTCTTTATTTGTAGCTGGGAATTCTGGTTTTATGCTTTTAGACTATCCCTTGTCTTTTGGGGTTTTTTCTTTTCTTTTTTTTTTTTTCTTTTCTCTTTTTGTTTTTTTTTTTCTGCTCTTTATTTGTAGCTGGGAATTCTGGTTTTATGCTTTTAGACTATCCCTTGTCTTTTGGGGTTTTTTCTTTTCTTTTTTTTTTTTTCTTTTCTCTTTTTGGTTTTTTTTTTTTTTTCTTTTTCTTTTTCCGTTTCGGCTTGCTTGTTTGTTGGATTTGTCTGGCATTTGTGTGCCTTTGTTCCCTGTGTGTTTGTCTGTTTGTTTTCCTTTCCAGGGCTACCTCAAGAAACAAGCCAAAGTACACATGGTGGAGAGTCCCAAATACCACTACAAGTAGGGAAATAAAATAACCAAAGTCTCAACAAGAGAGACCAAGAGACACCATTAAAAGAACACTTCCTGAATGGACAGGCCCTGGAGAGTCAATGAGCCTCCTTTAATACAGCAGTACTTGCAGGTGCAGAGCACATAACAAGCTTTTAAAACTAACAAGAGACAGAAAGCTAGCCAAAATGATGAAACGGAAGAACTCTCCTCTAAAGAAATTCCAGGAAGAAATGACAGCCAAAGAACTGCTCAAAACAGATATAAACAACATAACTGAACAAGAATTTAGAACAATAGTCATAAAATTAATCGCTGGGCTTAAAAATAGCATGGAAGACATCAGAGAAGCTATTGCTACAAAGACTATGGAGCTTTAAAATAGTTGTGATGAATTTAAAAAATGCTATAAATGAGGTGCATAATAAAACAGAGGCGTCCAATGCACGGATTGAAGAGACAGAGAGAAGAGGTGAACTAGAAGACACAATTATAGAAAAATAGGAAACCGAGAAAAAGAGAGATAAACTGATCCAGGAGCATGAAAGACAGGTTTGAGAACTGAATGATACAATCAAATGAAACACTATCCATATCATAGGAATTCCAGAAGAGGAAGAGAGAGGGAAAGTCACTGAAGGAGTCCTTGAACAAATTATAGCAGAGAACTTCCCCAATCTGGGAAAGGAAAGAGACATTGAAATCCAAGAGGCACAGAGAACTCCCCTCAGATGTAACTTGAATCAATCTTCTGCACAACATATCATAGTGAAACTGGCAAAATATAAAGACAAAGAGAGAATCCTGAAAGCAGCTAGGGATAAAAGGTCCCTAACATACAAAGGGAGATCTATCAGAGTAATCACAGACCTATCTATTGAAACTTGGCAGACCAGAACGGAATGGCAGGAAATCTTCAATGTGAAGAACAGAAAAAATATCCAGCCAAGAATCCTCTATCCAGCAAGCCTGTCATTCAGAATAGAAGGAGACCTAAAAGTCTTCCCAAATAAACAAAAATTGAAAGAATTCATCACCACTAAACCAGCCCTACAAGAAATCCTAAGGGAGACTCTATGAGGGAAATGTTGCAAAGAACACAAGGTACCAGAGGCACCACCACAAACATAAATCCTACAAAGAACACAATGACTCTAAACCCACATTTTTCAATAATAACACTGAATGTAAATGGACTAAATGTTCCAATCAAAAGACATAGATAGACAAATGGATTGAAAAAAAACAAAATCTATCTATTTCCTGTATACAAGAGACTCATTTTAGGCCTGAGGACACCTTCAGATTGAAAGTAAGGGGATGGAGAAATATCTATTATGCTATGGAAGTTAAAAGAAAGCTGGAGTAGCCATATCAGACAAACTGGACTTTAAAGTAAAGGCAGTAACAAGGGATGAAGAAGGGCATTATATAATAATTACAGGGTCTACCCATCAGGAAGAGTTAATAATTATAAATGTCTACGCAATGAATATATGGGAGCACCCAAATACAAAAAAAAAAAAAAAAAATCACAAACAGAAAAAAATCTTATGGATAAGAATGTACTAATAGCAGGGGACTTTAATACTCCTCTTACAGCAATGGACAGATCAACTAGACAGGAAATCACTAAAGAAACAATGGACTTGAATGACACATTGGACAAGATGGATTTGACAGATATATTTAGAACTCTACATCCTGAGGCTATGAAATTCACTTTCTTCTCAAGTGTGCATGGCACATTCTCCAAGATAGATCACATACAGGGACATAAAGCAGGCTTCAATAAATATAAAAGAATTGAGATCATACCATGCACACTTTCAGATCACAATGCTATGAAACTTGAAATCAATCACGGGAAAAAGTCTAGAAAACCTCCAAAAACATGGAGGTTAAAGAACACCCTACTAAAGAATGAATGGGCCAATCAGACAATTAGAGAAGAATTTTAAAAATATATGGAAACAAATGAAAATGAAAAATACAACAATCCAAACTCTATGGGATGCAGCAAAGGCAGTCCTAACAGGAAAGTACATCGCACTCCAGACCTATTTCAAGAAATTAGAAAGCGCAAATACAAAATCTAACAGCACACCTAAAGGAAATAGAAGGAGAGCCACAAGAGCACCCCAAACACAGTAGAAGAAGAGAAATAATAAAAATCAGGGCAGAAATAAACAACATAGATCAAAAAAAAAAAAAGCAGTTGAACAGACCAATGAAAGCAAGAGTTGGTTTCTGAAAAAATAAACAAAATTGATAAACCTCTAGCCAGGCTTCTCAAAAAGAAAAGAGGGAGCACCCAAATAGACAAAGTCATGAATGAAAATGGATTTATTACAACCAATCCCTCAGAAATACAAACAATTATCAGGGAATATATGAAAAATTATATGCCAACAAACTGGACAACTTAGAAGAAATGGACAAATTCCTAAACACACACACAACCAAAATTCACATGGGAAGAGATAGAAAATCTGAACAGACCCATACCTAGTGAAGAAATTGAATCAGTTATCAAAATCTCCCAACAAATAAGAGCCCTGGGCCAGGTGGCTTCCCTGGGGAATTCTACCAGACATTTAAATCAGAGTTAATACCCATTCTTCTCAAGCTATTCCAAAAAATAGAAATCGAAGGAAAACTTCCAGACTCATTCTACGAAGCCAGCATCACTTTGATTCCCAAGCCAGAGAGCCAGCAAAAAAAGAGAACTACAGGCCAATATCCTTGATGAACATGGATGCAAAAATCCTCAACAAGATACTTTCAAATCGATTTCAACAGCACATAAAAAGAATTATCTACCATGATCAAGTGGGATTCATTCCTGGGTTACAGAGATGATTCAATATCCGCAAATCAAACAATGGGATACATCACATTAACAGAAGAAAAAATAAAAACCATATGATCCTGTCGATAGATGCAGAAAAAGCGTTTGACAAAATACAGCATCCCTTCTTAATAAAGACCCTCAAGAAAGTCGAGATAGAAGGAACTTACTTAAACATCATAAAAGCCATTTACAAGAAGCCCTCAGCTAACATCATCCTCAATGGGGAAAAACTGAGAGCTTTCCCCCTGAGATCAGGAACACGACAGGGATGTCCACTCACCACTGTTGTTTAACATAGTGCTGGAAGTCCTAGCATCAGCCATCAGACACCAAAAGGAAATAAAAGACATCAGATTTGGCAAAGAAGAAGTCAAACTTTCACTTTTCACGGACGGCATGATACTCTACATGGAAAACCTGACAGACTCCACCAGTATCCTACTAGAACTGATCCATGAATTCAGCAAAGTTGCAGGGTACAAAATCAACGTACAGAAATCGTTTGAATTTTTATACACCAATAATAAAGCAACAGAAAGAGAAATCAAGAAACTGATCCCATTCACAATTGCACAAAAAACCATAAAATGCCTAGGAATAAACCTAACCAGAGATATAAAAGATCTGTATGAGGAAAACTATAGAAAACTTATGAAGGAAATTGAAGAAGACACAAAGAAATGGAAAAACATTCCATGCTCATGGGTTGGAAGAATAAATATTGTTAAAATGTCATTACTACCCAAAGCAACCTACACATGCAATACAATGCCAAGCAAAATTGCACCAGCATTCTTCTCAATGCTAGAACAAACTATCCAAAAATTTGTATGGAACCACAAAAGACGTCGAATAGCCAAAGTAATACTGAAGAAGAAAACAAAAATGGGAGGCATCACCATCCCAGACTTTAGCCTCTACTACAAAGCTGTCATCATCAAGCCAGGATGGTGTTGGCATAAAAACAAACACACAGACTAATGGAATAGAATAGAGAACTCAGAATTGGACCCACAAATGTATGGCCAACTAATCTTTTACAAAGCGGGAAAGAGTATCCAATAGAAAAAAAGACAGCCTCTTTAACAGATGGTGCTGGGAGAACTGGACAGCAACATGCAGAAGAAGGAAACTAGATCACTTTCTCACACCATACACAAAAATGAACTCAAAATGGATAAAGGACCTGAATGTGAGACAGGAAACCATCAAAACCCTAGAGGAGAAAGCACAAAACAACCTCCTTAACCTCAACCGCAGCAATTTCTTACTTAACACATCCCCAAAGGCAAGGGAATCAAGAGCAAAAATGAACTATTGGGACCTCATCAAGATTAAAAGCCTCTGCACGGCAAAAGAAACAATCAGTATAACTAATAGGCAACCGACGGACTGGGAAAAGATAGTTGCTAATGACATAGCAGATAAAAGGCTAGTATCCAAAATCTATAAGGAACACACCAAACTCCACACCTGAAAAACAAACAATCCAGTGAAGAAATGGGCAGAAGACATGAACAGACACTTCTCCAAAGAGGACATCCAGACGGCCAACAAACACATGAAATGATGCTCAGCATTCCTCATCATTAGGGAAATGCAGATCAAAACCACCACACTGAGATACCATCTCACGCCGGTCAGAGTGGCTAAAATGAACAAATCAGGAGACTCTAGATGCTGGCGAGTATATGGAGAAATGGGCCCCCTCCTGCACTGTTGGTGAGAATGTAAACTGGTGCAGCCTCTCTGAAAAACAGTGTGGAGGCTCCTCAAAAAATTAACAATAGAACTTCCTTATGACCCAGCAATAGCACTGCTAGGAATTTACCCAAGGGATACAGGAGTGCTGATGTACAGGGTCACATGTACCCCAATGTTCATAGCAGCACTCTCAACAACAGCTAAAACATGGAAAGAGCCTAAGTGTCCATCAATGGATGAATGGATCAAGAAGATGTGGTTTATCTATACCATGGAATACTACATGGCAATGAGAAAAAATGAAATCTGGCCATGTGTAGCAACATGGATGGACCTTGAGGGTGTTATGCTGGGCAGAATAAGTCAGGTAGAGAAAGACAGATACCATATGTTTTCACTTACAGGTGGATTAGGAGAAACTTAATGGAAGACCATAGGGAAGGAGAAGGGGAAAAATAGTTGTGGAGAGGGAGGGAGGCAAACCATAAGAGACTCTTGAATACTGAGAACAAACTGAGGGTTAATGGGGAAGGGGGTGATGGGCATGGAGGAAGGCACTAGTTGGGATGAGCACTGGGTGTTATATGGAAGCCAATTTGACAATAAACTGTGAAAGAAAAAAAAAAGTAATTGGCCACTGGTCAGATGGAGCATAGCATCCATTAGTGGGAGAACAGAACTGGAGCTTTTTCAAAAACTCATTCGTGGGGCGCCTGGGTGGCTTAGTCGGTTAAGCGTCCGACTTTCGCTTAGGTCATGATCTCGCGGTTCGTGGGTTCGAGCCCCGCGTCGGGCTCTGTGCTGNNCATGCTGTCTCTCTCTCTCTCTCCTAGAAATAAATAAAAAAATAAAAACATTAAAAAAAAAAAACTCATTCGTAAAGAATTGTCATAAATAAATAAATAAATAAATAAATAAATAAATAAAGAGGGGCGCCTGGGTGGCTTAGTCGGTTAAGTGTCCGACTTTCGCTTAGGTCATGATCTCGCAGTTCGTGGGTTCGAGCCCTGCGTCGGGCTCTGTGCTGCCTGCCAGCTCAGAGCCTGGAGCCTGTTTCAGTCTGTGACTCCCTCTCTCTCTGACCCTCCCCTGCTCACGCTGTCTCTCTCTCTCTCTCGTCGAAATAAATAAAACATTAAAAAAAAAAATTAAAAAAATAAATAAATAAATAAATAAAGAGACAGGAGGCCCCTGAATGGCTCAGTTGGTTAATCATTCAACTTCACCTCAGGTCATGATCTTGCATTCCTGAGTTTGAGCCCTGCATTGGTTCTGTGATGATAGCTCAGAGCCTGGAGTCTGCTTTGGATTCTGTGTCTCCCTCTGTCTATGCCTCCCCCATTCATGAGCGCGCTTTCTCTCTCTCTCAAAATAAATAAATTTTTAAAAAAAATTTTAAAAAGAGAGGCAATAGGAAATTTAAATTTACAAAGTAGAGACTACTACTTGACATGACTACTGGAAGTCTGAAGCTGGATTTCCAGTACATGTTAGGTCAAAATTATTTTAAAAAAATTTTTTTAATGTTTTATTTATTTTTTTGAGAGTGAGAGACAGACAGCATGAGCAGGGGAAGTCAGAGAGAGAGGGAGACTCCAGGTGATGTGAGCAGGAGAGGGGCAGAAAGAGAGGGAGACACAGAATCCGAAGCAGGCTCCAGGCTCTGAGCTGTCAGCACAGAGCCCGATGCGGCGCTCGAACCCACGAACCATCAGATCGTGACCTGGGCTGAAGTCAGACGCTCAACTGACTGAGCCACCCAGACACCCCATGGTCAAAATTATTTATACAAAAACATATTCCCAAAATTATAATGCAAATCGTTAGCAAATGCATAATTGAAAATACACAATTACTGGGTTGTCTAGCTGGCTTATTTGTAGGAAATGTGACTCTTGATCTCCGGGTCATGAGTTCAAGCCCCACCTTGGGCGTAGATCTTACATAAAAATACACACTTCCTTCCTTTTAATAAAGCTTTTTTTGGGGCGCCTGGGTGGCTCAGTTGGTCAACTGTCCAACTTCAGCTCAGGTCATGATCTCACAGTTCGTGGGTTCGAGCCCAAAGTCAGGCTCTGTGTTGACAGCTCAAAGCCTGGAGCCTGCTTCGGATTCTGTGTCTCCCTCTCTCTCTGCCCCTCTCCTGCTCACATTCGGTCTCTCTCTCTCTCAAAACTAAAAATAAACATTAAAAAACATTTTTTAAATAAAAAATAAAACTTTTTTGTTTCCCCACCAGGCACATAAAATTAAGTCAACTTATATCAAACCTTCATATATTTACAACTAGTGCTTATAAAATCCTTGAAATGAGAAGACGCTCTGTTAAGATTTAACCCTCTGATGGGCACCGAGCGACAGAGTTGGTGGGCATGCGACTCTGGATCTCAGGGTTGTAAATTCAATCCCCACGTTCAGTGTAGAGATTACTTAAGAAAAAATAAAACCTTAAAAAAAAGATTTACCTCTTTGAAAGTCATTTAACGGTCTTATGTGAATATTCATTTTAATTTAGCTCATTTTTAGCTCCTGAGATAAATATTTTCCTCTGAAATAAACCAGCTGAAGAAGCTTAATTTTTCACCTTTCACGGAATCAACATATATATTGACCTACTTTACAGTACCAAGTAACTGATAAACAAAATTTTGGAAATCAATCATCCTCACCCATCCACACTGCACTGTTAGGTCCCTGTGCCGTTCACGACTCGGTGTGATGGGAATGAGACATCACCTAAAGAGTAGGATTAAAGGCAGAGTGCCTACAACAAGCCCCAAATGAGGCTATTTCACCTACCCCTTCTCCCAACAATGTGTTGCTTTGTCCTGAAACTGGAATAATTGACTTTGAAGGGAGAAAGGAATAAGGTGCTGAATTTGCTCTAAACCATGTATATTGCCCAATAACCAAGGTAACTTTCTTTAACCAACAAGATTGTCCATCAACAAAGCATTCAGACACTTACTAAATCAAGGCACTCGCTCAGGCAAAATGTCTAAAAATCACATTGTAGAAAAAGAACGAAACTAAACCTTTATGTCACTGAGACTTAGCTTCACAGATTAGGAGAAAAATTAAGGGGTCCACAGTTGATCACTGAAGATAGGAAACCATCACTAAGCCAAGTACCATCCCACCACGAGGCAAACCTAAATACCCACACATCCAGAAATGCACAGACTGTGTTAAAATCACATTCAGTTAAATTCTTGACTATCCTTCCGCAGAAACTGCCTCTTGAAAGATTTCTAATAACCTTTAAAAAGTTTGGTGGATCCCATCCTAATAAGGTGAAGAGTCCAATTTGGAGAGTATTCCTGAGTAGTAAGTACTGTGGGTAGAGGGGTCATGGGAAGTAGATCGGGCCTCAGTTCACTGCAGGAACATTATAAGTGTAAAGTTGGACTTGAAACTTATTTAATGCTGAATACCAATGTTACCTCAAAAACGAAAAAAGAAATACAGAGTTCAAGAAATCAGGGGGCTCCTGGATGGCTTAATCAGTTAAGCAACTGAGTCTTGATTTCGACTCAGGTCATGATCTCACAGTTCATGAGATAGAGCCCCGTGCCCCTGTCAGCACAGAGACTGCTTGGGATTCTCTCTCTTTTCCTCGCCCTCTGCCCCTCCCCTCGCTCAAGTGCCCTCTCTCTAAATAAATAAATATTTAAAAAAGAAAAAGAAAAGAAATTAGGAGTCCAACACAGACATCTCCACTAATAGTTCAGGAAACCAGTACCTGCCACAAATAAAACCCTGAATTCCCCCCTGTTGCTTCTCAGAGCCTGTGTAAATCTCTCACTCCATTCTCTTCAGCAAGAGAGAGGCAATCCTGTGACATACAAACAGAACAGTCGTTAAATGTCCACCCTCAAATGGGCATGTGAGGCCATCTAAGTTTCCGCGGTGCTACCACTGTGTTGTCTACAAGCCCGATTCCTCCGCGGATGGGGACACACAACGAAACCAGCAAAGGACCTTTCACCACATTTTCCTAAAACCCTGTTGTGGAAAAAAGAAGAGTGAGATTTGGGGCACCTGGGTGGCTCAGTCAGTTAAGCGTCTGACTTCAGCTCAGGTCATGATCTAATGGTTCGTGGGTTCGAGCCCCACGTCGGGCTCAGTGCTGACAGCTAGCTCAGAACCTGGAACCTGCTTCAGATTCTGTGTCTCCCTCTCTCTCTGACCCTCCCCTGCTCACGCTGTCTCTCTCTCCCTCTCAGAAATAAACAAAACATTAAAAATTAAAAAAAAAAAAAAAGAAGAAGAAGAAGAAGAGTGAGATTCTTACCAGGCCCAAATGGAAGTCTAGTTTATCAAGAGTATCAGACCTGGGGTAGAGTGGTCAGTCTATTCTAAAAAGGTGATCATCGACCTTTCTTTCGGTACCTTTAAGTGAGCAAAAGCATACATACTTTATGCCATGAGCCCAAATCAAGTGCGGGTCTCCAGGCCCAAATGGCATTTCCTGTTTCCACCAGGCTGCTTTATGACCTGAGTAGTGTGCTGGGATTTGCATTTATACTCAACCCTCCTTTTCTTTCTTTTCTATCTCCTCTGATCTGATCCAGACATCCTAGCAAATGCAAGCATATGGTTACAACAGAGAAAAGACATCCTTACCATGTCTGTGGTACTTCAAAAACTACTATGTATATATTGAATTCAATCCATTTCTTTAAAAAAAAAAAAAACAACAAAAAACCACCTTTCCCCTGCAGAAAGAAGTATTATTGACTCCTTTTCAGGGATATCATGGTAGTTCAGAAGCAGACCCTGTTCAGGCTCTGCTGTAGTGTCCTGGAATTCTAGAAATTCTCTTTGGAGGCAGAGGGCTGTTTTTGTACATATTTCTTCCAGAGTCGCCGGTACCCCCGAACCTTATCTCCAATCTTAAACAACCATGATTCCAAAAGCCACCTGACCAGTTCTGGTCATCCAGATAACAGAAATTGGCAGAGCTCTCCAAAGGTTCTCCCCCACCCTCGAAGAACGCTGACCTCAACATGCAAGCTTACCTTTTGGAGCCTGCAAACACTTTACACTTCTTTCCTGGTAGTTTAGTGGGGTAACACGTAGGTGAGACTGTACCTGATTGCCATGTTTCTCTCAGCACCTTGACTTTCAGTAATTTCAGTCACTGATCCCAGAGATGTACAACTGTCATGTCAACTTCCAATGACGTTCCTGGACCGTCGTTAAGAAATGCAGTTTTGACCTTCGGATCTGGATATGTTAGCATTGTCCAAGTGAAACACCAAAGGAATATGCAATCACGTCCCTCTTGGCATCAAAAGAAAATGAGAACAGAGGTGGAATATTTCCTATGCAACATCCTGTGCCTGCGCTTAATCCACGGTAGCCATACAAGACTCATTTTGCCTAGAGAAAACTGAAAGACCTATAAAGGGAGGTAGCTGACTACGTGATCTGGAGGGTCATTCCTCATTCTAAATGGCAGTGTGCCTCTAGTTATGTAGTTAGTATATCTAAAGCACTAAAAGTTGGGTTCGTCAGTAGATAATCTGAATGGATCATTTATATTTAAAGATAATAAAGAGACCCAGTTCTTCCTACTAATCCCAATCTCAGTTCAATTACAATTAATAGCATTTACTAAGTACCTAATAGTGCTAGGAGGTGCTGATGCTTTCCCTTCCCCAGTGGCCCAGATTTTCGGGGTGTACTGAGATCATCCAGGGGAGCTTTGATAACTACAGATGTCCAAACTATCACTTCCAAGATTTAGATTCAGAAAAGTTCGAAGGTGATTCTAATGTACAGCCAACATTGAAACCTTCCATGGCTAAAGCCACCGTGGCCAGTCTGGGAGCCTTTAATCTTTCTTGCTCTCCTTGCACCAATTACTCTTGCCAGTCCCACAGCTTTTATCTTTGACCTCAGACTGCTGAATAATAATGCATCTTCATCTGCTGTCCTTTTCCTCCTGGGGTCCACCTTCCTAACTGAGTAGCCCTGTATTGACAGCTTGGAGAATCAGGACTGGGCCCCTGTAGATGCTGCAACTTGACCTTGTTGCCCATTTTTAAGTCAGCTTTTAGGCAAGTTGATTTCACTAACTAGGTCAGGAACGGCCAGGAGCTCTCATCTCATATTTGACATATTGCTTCCCTGCCTCCAGCACTACATCCAAGCCATATCATCTTCCATGGCTCCAACTGACGCTATAACTTCATGATAAAACAAAGCTAGGCAGCTGAGGCAGCTGAATGTGGCACAAAGAACCAAGGGCTGGAGCAAGACCATCTGAATTTGAGTCCTGGATTCCCCCCATCTACTAGCTGGGTGACCTTACACTTGTGTGACTAGTGGTGTCAGGATTCTCCAGAGAAACAGACCAAGTATATATATTCACATAATTATGGGGGCTAAGAAGTGCTGAACCCAGGAGGGCCAATGGTGTGAAGTCTCAATCACAGTCCAAATCTGAAAGCAGGCGAAGACAGGCAAGAGAGAAAGAATTCTTCCTTATTAGCCTTTCATTCTATCAGGCCTTCAATAGATTGGATGGAACCCTCCCACAGTGGAAGGGCGATTTGCAGATACACCCAGAATAATGTTTAATCAAATTATCTGGGCACCTTGTGGCCCAGTCAAGTTGCCATGTAAAATTAACCATCATGCTGGGCTTATTTTCCTAATTTCTAAAGTGATAATAATAATAGTTTTTGTCTCACTTAGCAGTGGTAAGAATTAAGGATGACAGTGAATGTGGAATTTTTTCTGAAAAATTTTTAAGTTTATTTATTTATTTTGAGAGAGAGTGAGAAAGAGTGCATGCATGTGCACGTGAGCAGAGGAGGGGCAGAGAGAGAGGGGCAGAGAGAATCCCAAGCAGGCTCTGTGCTGTCAGCCAGAGCCCTATGCGGGGCTCAAACCCACAAGTCTCAAGATCATGACCTGAGCCAAAATCAAGAGTTGGATATTCAACCAACTGAGACATCCAGGCACCCCTGGAATTTTTTAATTAAAAGGTATGAGCCCAGGAGCACCTAGTTGGCTCAGTCAGTTAAGTGTCCAACAAAGGTGAGGCCAGTATACAAATGTCAATGAGTCAATGAGTATGATTACAAATAGAAGAATACAAGTAGTATTCACTTGATGCAGAAAAGAATATCTTTTAAAAGTAAGGAACAAGTTAGCTAACAAGAATCTCCTAGTTACCTCTTATCTCTAGGTACCCTCCTCTGGAGTTTTTCCAAAACTTCCATTCTATTTTCTTTCCAGTCTGCTTCCTCTTGCCCTTTTCCTAGTGCCAGTTATTCTGCCCTGCCCCTTCCTACAGCCTTTTACACAGCTTTGCAAGAAGAAGAGAGAGAGAGAGAGAAATTGGGACAGGAGAGTCTGGATGAACAAATGAGTGTGAGCTGTATCAGAAGAACGATCAGAGCAAACAGGTGCTGTCTTGTGCCTGGCTGGCTCAGCTGGTAGACCATGTGACTCTTGACCTCAGAGTTGTGAGCTCAAGCCCCATGCTGGGCATAGAGTTTATTTAAAACAAAACAAAACAAAAACAAATCAGGTGCTGTCCCAAGCTCTTTATATATATAATGTCATATAATCCTCACAACAACCCTATGAGATAGAATCTGTGGGAAGTAGTCTCTTAGATAGTCACCAGTGACCCTTGTCACCTGGTTTTGATGCCTGTGTGACCCCTTCCCTCTGAGTGTGGGCTGGATCTAGTGACTCACTCCAAGCAGATATAATACAGCAAAAGTGATGGTGGAATGTCACTTCCTTTTTTTAAATTTTTTTCACACTTTATTTATTTTTGAGAGACTGAGAGAGATAGAGCACAACTGGGGGAGGGGCAGAGAGAGAATGAGACAAAGAATCCAAAGCAGGCTCCAGGCTCTGAGCTGTTAGCACAGAGCCTACACGGGGCTTGAACTCACAACCTGTGAGGTCATGACCTCAGCCAAAGTCAGACACTCACCCAGGTGCCCCAGTGGAATGTCACTTCTCAAATTAGGTAACAAAAAGACTATGGTTTCTGTCTTGGGCTTGCGTGATCTCTCTCTCTCTCTCTCTCTCTCTCTCACTCAAGGGTGCATGTGTTGCCTGCCTTATTCATCCTGAGAAAAGTCTGAGGCCATGTTGTGAGCTACCCTATGGAGAGATCCACACTGTAAGGAACTGAAATAAGCTCCCAACCAACAGTCAGTGAAGAGCTGAGGCCTTTAGTCAAACAACCCACCAGCAAGAAGCGGAATTCTGACAACAACCACACAAGTGGAGTTGGAAGCAGATGCTCCCACCCACCCCAGCTGAGCTCTTCGATGAGACCACAGCCCCAGAGGGCTGACTTTGAGCCAGAGACACTCCCCCCCCCCCCGCCAGCCCAGTTAAAACTGAAGAAAGATTCCCACCCATAGAAATTGAGATAATGCTTATTGATTTAAGCTGCTAAACTCTGGGGTAACAGCAATAGATAACTATGACAGGCCTAAGGAACTGTGTGTCAGAGAAATTAAGAAACTTTCAATGGTATGAGCCTGTCAGTGGCAGACTGGGGATTCAAACCCAGAAACCCTGGTTCTAGAATCTGTGCTTTTGAGTTGCTTGAATGGTTTATGTTTTAATAAACAGATGTCAAAATGCTTATATTGTATATTTTTGTACAATGTGAAGCTACTGATGCTGACGATGTACAGGCTCTAAATCAAGTAACATATCAGCTCAGGGGGGCCTGGGTGGCTCAGTCAGTTGAGCGTCCAACTTCAGCTCAGGTCATGGTCTCACTGTTCATGGGTTCGAGCCCTGCATCAGGCTCTGTGCTGACAGCTCAGAGCTTGAAGCCTGCTTCGGATTCTGTGTCTCCATCTCTCTCTGCCCCTCCTCCATTTGTGCTTTGCCTCTCTCTGTGTCTCAAAAATAAATAAATGTAAAAAAAAAAAAGTAACATGTAAGTTTGCTTTTGCTGGGGTCTCTGCCAAAGCAAGTGTATTTTCTACCATAAAATCACCTTAGCCACAGTTGGTATCACTGATGAGTTTTTCTCAAGCAAAGTACAAATTAGTTGTAATAGTTTACAAACACAATCAAAGCCACATCAGCACCAAACTGGAGGAAAACAAATATATTGTAGAAACCTAAGTCTGGTATTGGCCACAGAGTAGGTGTTTAATAAATATTTATTGATTCATTCATTGGGCTAAACTGCTCATTGAATATCCACCAAAGAACTTGGAAATTATATTTTTGGAAGGCAGAGTGGAGTTGCAGTGTTGAAAAACTGACATACGGGTCCATCCTGCCTCCTATACTAACTACCCTTATCTAATGCATGCAAGGCATAGAACAGTGAATGGTACATGACAAGTACTGTAATCTTCAACTTTACTGTCTAGCACCACAAGTCTGCTCTCTGGACTTTCTAAGAGTAGGCAAGAAGCCAAAATTACTGCTGATCTGAAGGAAAATCTCAGTGAAGTATTCACCCCCTGCCTTCCTTGAGCCCAGAAAGCCATCAACCAGGAGCATGAAGAGCTCCAATCTAGCAGCTGAGTTCCCTGGTTGGTGGATTCAAAAAGTGCGGGGCTTGGGGAATTAGCTAAAGAGTGGAACTCTAACTATTGAAACAACATATAAATAGAAAATTGGGAATATTAGCTGCATAAGTCATAGGTCTCCTACTCAACTTCCAAGATCCTTCACCTCTTGTTCACTGTCAAATCACCAAAGACCCCAGGAGAGGACCTTCATCTCTATCAGGAACTACTTCCGGGGGCACCTGGGTGGCTCAATGGGTCAAGCGTCTGACTTGGGCTCAGGTCCTGATCTCATGGTTTGTGGGGTCAAGCCCCAGGTCGGACTCTGTGCTGACAGCTCAGAGCCTGGAGCCTGCTTTGGATTCTGTGTCTCCCTCTCTCTCTGCCCCTCCCCCCATTCGCACTCTGTCTCTGTCTCCAAAATAAATAAACATTAAAATTTTTTTCATTAAAAAAAAAGGACCATGTCCATGTTTATTTATTCTCACTGACCTTCTTGCCATCTCAACAAAATCCATACTACTTTTACTGACTTCTCTTCCCTCCACTCCAGTTTCTCTTCCTTACACATACACACACATTCTATTTTATTCTCACCTCCGAGTTCTTTCTTCCTTGTCTTCCTTTACAAAATATTATATTTGGGAATGACATACACAGGACTATACACATTGACATTCTGCTTTCACAGTTTAAAAATACATACTGCACAGCGGCACATAGCACACCCTCAAATATTTGCTGAATAAAATTCTCCTTGACTGAATCCTCTGGGCTGAATGGAGACTGCATCTGACAAGGCGTTCAGTTCCCTAACACTGGCAAGAGCTACACGAAAGAAAAAGAAATATTATACATCATCTCTATCAAGCCCTGTCTCCTGTCTGTCCAACACGGTAGGAAAAGGAAGCTAGGAAAATAATGTAATACAGATGACGCAGCTATTTACGAACAGAGCCCAAGCTAGAAGCCTCATCACCTGTCTTCCAGTCCAGCGCTATTCACATGTGGGTACAAATGCCCCTCACTTCCCAAGGGTCTGACTTTGTCAGGCCTCAAAGGGGTCCCGAGATTCAGCTCCAGGCCTCCATTTCTGACCTCCGGCAGAGGCAGGATTTGACATCCGCACTTCATTAGGGCTGCCTCCTATATGAATTTCCTATTCAGCGCATCAGGGGTGTGGTCTTGTGTTGACTTTCTGTGGAAACATTCTGAAAAGGGGGCCTAGACCTCCCCTTCTCCTCCACCCTAGGGCTACTTGCAGGCTAGTCTTCTCACCTTCCTCCAGGCTCTGGCTGCAAGTCTCTGCAACTGGCTCCCAGCGCCTTGATGAGGCGTGTTTAATCTTCCACCCGGATTATTTAACCTCCGCATCCTTGTTAACAAACAGCCATTATTAACGAGATGAGAGACCACATGGGGTGGGCTTCTACAGACAATGCGCGCTCCCTTGGCCTTTCTGCAAGCAAATTCATAATCCTCAGTGACTCGGCTGCCCCCACCCCCCTCCTGCCAGGCCAGAGAGGGAGTCAGGAAATAGTAGAAAGCGGGTGATCGGGACTCTTATCCATGACCCCCTGCGCCTGTAGGGTCCAGAGTCTGCAAGACGGAACTGTACCTCGCCCTTCCTTCCCTGCCTCCCTCGCTCGCTCGCTTTCCCAAGGGACTGCTACAGTGCGTTATAAATTTTACCTTTCCAGTGTGCAGGAGAGGCGAGGAGAGGCTGTGTCCCAGCTCCGGGCCGGCCTGTCCCCGAGGACACCAATTAAAGGCACTAATTGGACAGCAATACATCAAAGTCGCTCCCGGGAGTGGGTCCTCGGAGCGCCAGGAATCCATTAGTTGGGCTTTTGTTTCAAAACAGAAAAATACAGAGGAAGAAAAAAAAACCCACCTCGACGCGGATGGGAGTGGCGCGTGTGCTGTACCGCATAGACTCCGCTCTGTGTTCTCTGGGAGCCTCTCTCTCCTCTCTTACTCCAGGCTCGGTACATCAAATGATCTTTCCCGCCTCTCTGTTGTGACCCTCTGATGCCTCACTTGCATCCCCAAAGAGCGCCGCCTAGAAAGGTTCTCTCTTCCCGGGACCCGCACACAAACAGGGCCGGTGTAGACGCTGCACAGTGATACCTAAGCGCGCCTGTAACGATTCCGGAAGAACAAACTCACCTCCCCGCGCACTTTGTTCTGGGTCTTTGCCTAACCCTGGTGAGGAAGGAGAGGTAGACACGTCAGGGAGGCACATGTCGCCTCGAAGTCGGCTGCACTGGGCTCTCACGAGGCGCCGGGAACGCCTGCGGGAGGGGTCTGGGCTCACCGGGAGGGGTTACATCAGGATGCGGGGAGGGGCACTTCAATGAGGGAAGGAAAGGGTTCTTCTTTGGAGAACTTGGACGCTGCTCACATGCTCGAGGGCACCCGGAGAAGCCGGCCAGGGAGGGGCCCAGGTCCCCGAAGGACGTGAAATGACCCCAGGTGCTCTTCCCATATCGGGACCGCAAAGATGAGGGGCCCAACGGAAATGGGGGTCCCTCCCCGCCGTCGGCTCAGAAGGAGGCTGAGCTTCCAGAATCTGGCAGCCCCCAGGTACCCCAGCCCCGCCAGCCCCGCAAGGCCGTCGGACTTGAGCGCAGACGAAGGCAGACCTGGTCTGCGCCTGGCGAGGCCGAGCCGCCGGCACAAAGTGGCATGCCCCGGGGTCAGCGTCCGCGGGGCGCAGCGACCAGCCGCCTGTGCCGGGGAGGCGGGGACCTCACCCAGGGCCGGGGCTCCGGGAGCCACGCTGCCGTTTCCCGCCCGCCCTGAGGCCGGCGAGGGCGAAGGCTAGGCCGGCCCGGTGGGCAGGGCAGCCAGGGCGCAGGATGGAGCGATGGGACTCGGCCTCACCTGGACCACGGGGAGGCCGGACGCAGAGCCCCGAGCGCCCCGCATCCTGCGGGGGCCGCGGCCGCTCCCTTCCCTCAAGGAGCCAGATTGGAATGGCTGCTTTTGATGCCATTTGTTACCAACCCCGGCATTTGTTTTTCATTTTATAAACGCTTCTCTTTAAGTAATTGTCCCTGTTAACAGCGTATACCTTTCAGCAGCCCTCGCTGCGCTATAAATAATCTCGATGAAGATGCAAGGATATGACTTTCACAAGATTGGACAATTGATTCAATCTGTGACCCGCGATCGCGAATAATATTGGAAGGCTATTTAAACAGATGAAGGCCTAAATTGTCTTGCTTGTATCTGAATTAATTTCTCATTCATCATCATTATGAAGTGATTGGTCTATTCAAGCTCTTCAGCCTGCTGGAACGGAGCGGGATTTAAATGAGATTGTAACACAATTTAAATGCTTGCCGACTTTAACGAGGCCAATTGAGCAGCTGCAATAAATACAAATATTTTTCTAAACAGCCTTGTTTTAAATAATTACTTAATGCTTTCATGTTATTTTTAAGTGGCAATCTTTCTCTCCCTTCTGCTCGGAATATCACATACTTATTTGCTGAGAAGGCGATTTTCGAAAGGACTTTTATGTCTCTGTTTGCTTTGTAGAAGTTAGCATGCCTTTTGTGGTTGGCTTTTATTTTCACTCAGGGTCAACATTTCAAGGTCCCACAAGCTGGCACAAATGGTGACCCGCACCTTGGTGTTCCTCTGATGCAGTGGGATATGCAGAGCCTGGGAGAAGCTAAGTGATGGAAGAAATTTGCCCTTCAGACCAAGTCACTTATCCGGAAGGGTTTAGCTGGGTCTTGCAAACGAATTCATGCGACTGCATTTACGAATGACACCCGGAAGTGTGGCATCGCTTCTGACTTGTTCTGATGACCGTCATCATCTCGAACAAGCCAGACTTCCAGCGTATCCCAAAGGTGTCCCTTAGGAAGTTCAATCTGCCAGCAGTTTGGCTCCCGGGCAAGTCGAGGAGTGGGTGGAGGAAGGCTGAGGATGTCTTTGTTTAGGGAATAGGCATAGAAAGAGAATATGGCTACAAAGATTGGTTGGGGGTGGAGTAATTGAAAGAAATATGCCACCCCCTCTTTTTTTGCCCCAACCTCCTTTTCCTCCCCCTCCTCACTGATTCTTACTCCCTCTCTCGCTCTGGGGAGATGGTGCATGAAGAAGACGCTAGAAAGGAAAACCTCTTCCCACTTTGAGAATGCCATCCTCAGCAACCCTCCGCAGCCGTGACATCCACGCTCTTCCAACGACATATGGCAGCGGGTGTTTCCTCAATTGGGGAATAATGGAGGCAACCGAGCGGGAGAGGCCTGGGGAACAAAAGAATCTTTTAAACTTTCACCAAACGGCTGGGGGTGGGGCAGGGTGGGAGAGACACGCGACCTGCCTCAGAGACCTAAGCTCCCATTTCTGGCGATCCGTCTAGGACCAGGTCCCTTTGAAAGTCTAGGGTGAGAGAGGGTGCATTCTGAATCCCTTCTCTGTCTGCCTCGGAGGGCGCAGGAGGACTCCACATCTGGGCGTGAGGGTGCACAGTTAGCGGCTGGGCTGGGAAGGCAGAGCCAATATTGTCCCTAGAGAAACCATTCGTGGGGCAGACCACATGGGGGGGGGGGGCGCGATCAAACTGCAGGCCAGGAAAAAAAAAACGGGGACAAGGGTGGAGGAACCAAGTGATTTGCTATGTAACCGGGCAATTTAATGCCAGAGTTAGGGAGCTGCTGGCTGGAATCATTTTGTCTTCGGAGGCTCTGCGGAGCTCATCCTCTTTATCCTGTTGTTTAAAATGAGCATTATCCCAAACATATGCAATGCAATCAGTTTGGTCACACTTACAAGAACACGCTTTAATAAGGCAATCAATCACACGCTAACAAGCCGGCGACGGCCGGCGCTGAGCGTGCGCTCCGGCTGCGGGGCGGCTGGTCTTGCCCGGCCCAGCGGACTGCGGCTGAGCGCCGGGCTGCTCTCCCGGATCCCGACGCCGCAGGGTCTCGGTGGGGTTGAGGAGCCCAGAGAAAGTGTGTGTCGGGAGTGAGGTGTCAGACTTTGCCAGGGGTGATAGTGAACTCTGGGCCCCAAAGGGACTTAGGAGAAGGGAGAGGAAACCCGAACCTGAAGCTCATCGCTGCGTGGGACCTAATAGCTGTGTGAGACCCAGAGCCTCCGTTTTCCCACCTGCAAAATGGGACCAAGACGGGGCAAAGCTAAGCAGAGGCTTTTAGACAGTTGAAAAAATAATAATACCATGTCAACCCTGTTGTTTGGTTTAGTCTTCTTTTACAGATAAGGAGAATGAGGCTGTGGAGGGGCGGTGCCTTCTTCGGGGACATCTCCCACCCTCCCCCACTTCCGCCCAAAGGTAGGTATCAGGCCAGGTGCGGTTGCGGGGTGCAGACGGGCAAAGCCTGTTCTGAGGTGCAGGGGTGGAGAAGGGAGAGTGAGAAGTGGTGCCTAGCGCCAAACCGCAAACCTTGGCAAAAGGGAAATTTCATTATGAAGTAATGAGTAATTCCTCCTGGCAAGATGTATTGTTATATCTTCCACTTCAATTTGGAGGAAGAGAGGCTCAATTACCCAGAAAATACAGTCAATTAAAGGCTGCTGATTGGACACGAGGCCGGATCATCGATCTTGTACTTTCCAATATCGCTGCAGACACCTCATTTTCCCTCCCTATTAACTGAAAATACGCCTGGCATTACGGCAACCCGCAGCCCATTTACCTGTCGCAAGCAATCTGGGCCTGCCGCGAAGTTACCGCGAAATTTGCCTGGATTTGGCACAGGGAGCTTCCGGGCTGCAGAGGTAGCTGCGGAAGGGGGCGGAGGAGTGCAGGGGAGGATGCTGGAAACCTCAGCTGGAGGCTTTGCTGGGGGGTGCAGGAGAGTTTCTCTGGAGCCCAAAGAGAGAGGCCGATGGAGGATTCCCCATCTGCCCACTGATACACAGTCCGTGCAGTTCTGGGCTCCCAGCCTGCCCGTGACACCCATCTCTCCCTGCGTGTGCAGGACGCAGAGACAGCCACAGGCATTCTCCTGTGGGGATGGAGGATGGGGGTGAGGTGGCTGCTGGGCACCAGGCCCGAACTCCATTCTCGAAGATGACTCTCAGTTTGAGGGTGATTCAGGCCCTCCCTTCCCAGCCCAAGAACCCACCTCCCTCCTCTCCCTGAACCCAGAGGTGCAGACTCTGCTTGATCCATCAAACCTAGCTCTCTGTAATTCTCAAGCTCCGCCCCCACTGCCTCATTCACCTCTATCTTGGGTTGGGGTGGAAGCAGGATCCACAGAGACGGAGTCCAGGGTCCCCTTTCCTCAAAAGGTTGGCGCAACTGGAGAAGAAACCATCGCAGGAGGGAGCCACTTTACCATGGAAGGGCCCCTAGTGTGCACAGAATTAAGAAAACACGCATCTCAGGGCAGCCAGAGCCTGCCTTTTCCACATCTATGCGATATCCATTCGGAACCTGCCAGTGCCCGGCACAAGTTTGGGAGGCTGTCTGCAGGTGCAAGTCCTGGTCCCTTCTCTACCCAAGCTTATGGTGGCCGAACTAGCAATTCAAAAAGTCAATGCACTGCCTGCTGCCCCAAACATTAAATTGTTAAAGTGAGAATTATGTCCAGCTTTTATTGCAGTATGGTTAACAAATTGTAACAGCAAATTCTTTAGGCTTCGAAGGAAAACCAAACCGAATTCATTCCCTACAGGAAGAATCACTCCCTCCCAGTCGGGGGAGGGAGGGAAGCTTGCTTGCTATTGAGAGGTACACGTTCTCCTGTCCCTCAAAAACTGGCTGCAGGAATGAGTGTGAGAGGGAGAGTTTGGGAGCAGCCCCCAGACAAAATCTGGTGAAGGGGAGAGACAGGGTCCCCAGAAGGGGAGGAAGGCTCCCGCTAGTATCTAAAAGCCAAGCCCCAGGGGCAGCTTGGGAGGAAACGGAGAAGAAGAAGGATGTAAAATGCCAACTGCAAGGGGAAGAGCCAGAAGGCTCTTGGTGAAGGGAAGGTGAACAGGCAAAGGCTTGAAATAGCCTCTAATTTGCTGGCAGATACTTAGGAGGGAAGAAGACAAGGTCCCTGCTCCCTAAGCTCTTCCCTGGGTGCCTTGTTAACAGCTCAACTCCGGGCTCCGTGGCCCACCGCATGGTGATCGTTTATTATACATTCAACATTCAAAAACCCTCCTCACACATATCACTTGCTAATCAGGGTGTGCACGGGGGCCCGGGGAGAGGACAGACCTGGTAGAAGCCGCCAAGAGACGCTGAGGCTCCGGCAGCCGCCGTCTCTGCCAACGTTAAACAAAAAGTGGGGGTGCGGCGCAAGTAGGAGTGGACATGGAGTCGCAAGTTGAGAGATAGCAGAAAGATCTCTCTTTCTCGGAGAGAGAAAAAGAGATCAGGGGCTGGTAGATGCCAGAAGCAGAAAATGTGTAACTGGGGCTCCAGGAAGGCAAGAAAGCCCCCAGGTTGCACGGGGAGGGCCAGGATCTCCCTGTAGTAAGTCACTCCTCCCACAAGCTCCCCTAGATGCCTGGTGCACTGCCATCCACAAGCCCCTTGCCATGCCTTGGAAAAGCTGGCAAAGATGAACCTCTACGCTCTCTGCATACACAGCATTTTGTTCAGAGAGACAGCAATTTCCTTTCCAGTGCTTGGGCTTGGCCTGTGGGGGTGGGGGTGGGGGTGGGGGAGTCCTGGGTGAGCCAAGGGTGTGAGGAGGGACTGAGGGGCTGGAAATCGGTGGCTGTTGCTACTACATCTGTTTGGCTTTGGAGCCATTGCCTCAACCCCCTGCCCCGGGCAATGGGTCCGGTGCAGAAACGGCAGAGGGCCCAACCCAGAGGAAGGTCTCGGGGCCCTCTGCCTCCCCATCCGCACTCCCGATCCCCAAACGCGCCAGCTATCGCCCGATCCTGGAGGCCGCGTCCCTCTGGTCCTTTGCGGCCCTCTTCTTTCCCCTCGGTGCCCTGGGGGCAGGGAGGGGGGCTGGCTGCGTCCCCGCAGGGGGCGGGTGGGGGAGGGCCCACGCGCGTCCTGGAGCCGGCAGCCCGCGGGCAGCCCCTTATCTGGTGAGGGGCACCTCTTCTCTCTGGTCCAGCGCGACGGAGGAGGCCTTGCTGAGCACGGTGGGGGCGAAGGTGAGGAAGGAGTCCGAGCGGGAGGTGGAGGCACAGGTGAAGTCCGAAGCGGCGGCGGCGCGGGGCGCCAGCCCGTTGGCGGGGCCGCTGTGGCAGGCGAGGCAGGAGCAGGGGCCGCCGGCCGCCGCGCCCAGTCCGTGCGCCGGGCCGGGGTAGAGCGGCGGGTGGCGGAAGGCGCACAGCAGTTCGGGCCGCGGGTAGGGCTGCGACAGCACGCGGAAGGTGTCGAGCGGGCGCAGCGGGCCGCTGAAGGGCGAGGCGGCGGCGGACGCGGCGGACGCGGCGCCCAGGCCCACGGGCGAGTAGTAGGGCAGGGGCAGGTGCGACGGGAAGGGGTAGGGCAGGCCGCCCGCGGCCGCCGCGTGGCTCATCATGTACGTGTAGAAGGCGGGGTCGGCCGGGTGCGGCCACGTCATGGCCAGCCGCTGCCGCTTGTCCTTCATGCGCCGGTTCTGGAACCACACCTGGGGAGCAGAGGGGCAGGTTGGGCGGCTGCACCTGGACGGGCGCACAGCGCCCCCGGAGTCCTGCGCCGCTGCAGGGGACGATGCCGGTGGCGCTGGGAAGAGCCGCGGCGGAGCCCCTCGGGGCCGGGGGCAGATCCCACCACCGCCGCCTGGCGCTGGAGTACCTCGCGGAGAGGGTCGGGGAGGGGCTTCAGGATCTGTCCCTCCTTCCCTCCGCCACGCGGCCCGGACCCCCTGGAGGGCCGCACCGGTGTGGACGCGCAAGTAGCCCGGTGGACTACGGGGCTCTGCTGGTCTGAGGCGGCAGGGGCGCTTCCCCAGAACCACCTCCCCTTCCAGCCGCTCTCCCTCGGGGCAAAGGCACCCCCTATCCCCGCTGGTTATTCGGCTAGAAAAGGCAGAGAGTCCACTGGCAAGCCAGCCAGGGTCTGTGGGGAAGGTGGATCTGCACACACCTGGCGCCGGCACCAGGCCTGGACACCCCCAGCCTGGCTGCCACGTGGGCAGGGAGACCCCAGGCCGTGATTCTTGGCACGGGATTTAGGGAGTGGACAGTTGGCATTTACTTCCTGCTGAGTGGGCGCACCCCTTCTCAGCCCTGTGGGAGCTCCTACCTTGATGGTGGTTTCCGGCAGGTTTAGGGCGGCGGCCAGCTCGCATCTCCGCGGCCTGGATACATAGTTCTCCCTGTAGAATTCCTTCTCCAGCCGGGCAATCTGCTCCCGGGTGAAGGCGGTGCGGTATCGACGCATCTGGTCACTGGCGCTGCAGGCCAGGGTGCCCTGCGAGCTGCCGCTGCTGTTGCTCTTGGGGGCCTCGCTGCCGCTGTTGGGACTGCTGGCCAGTGCCTCAGAGCTGGGCCCTGCATTCGGAGCCCAGAGCACATGCACACACAGAACACACAACAGACACACAAAACACTGCTGATGTGGGGCCATTAGGCCCAGGGCATGTATGGAAGCGGGGTAGAAAGAGGCATGGCCTCAGTTTCTGCCTCTGCTGGGGGTATGGGGGGCTCTGAGAACACAGAAAGAGAGGTACAGGGGCTCACCACCCAGACGAGCACAAAGTAGCCCTTAGGCCTGGCTGGGCTGCTATTTGGGAGACCACTGCCTTAAGGCCTGCTGGGTACAGAAGCCTCAGCCACCCTGGCCACTTGCCTTGGGACACAGACTAGATGCAGACCCTCTGAGCCTTGTGCCCACCATTGGCAGGAATGGACAAGGATGTGCATAGCTAACAGGCAAGCTGAGGTACACCTTTGCGCCAGAGTGTTGTGAGCTCTGGAGTCTTCGCACACTGAAGGATGCCTTGTGCAAACTGAGTCTCCTTGCTTTTGTGTGTACCAGGCTGCCAGTGTAGGTGTGGGAATGTACACTAGGATGCATGTGTTGGAGGGATGGCATAGGAGTGTGTGCATGAATATCCTATCGCGTTGGTAGACTTCAGTGGCCTGTGGCTTGTTTTAAGGGCACGCTATGGTTAGGGAGTCTGGGTTGAATCGATAAGATGGTAATGAATGGATGTGGGTATTCACCAGGTGTTGGCTGCCAAGGCCAGGGAGTGATTTTCTTCCATGCCATGGTCTTCCCATCTCCCCCCTCCCCCCACAGCTTTGTGGAGGAGTGTCTGGCTCTCCCTCCTACTAGCTTTCCACCCCTCTCTGCGAGACTCCCTTCTTGGCCACCTCCCCCACAAACTAGCCCCTGGTCAGAGAGAGGTTCTCCAGTTAAAGTAGCACGACAGCACCCCTCCTTTTGGGTCTAACCCAAGGATGGGTGGGGCTCCTGCCCCCTGCGGCTCCTTTTCCTTTGGGTGGAGAAGTGGGACTAGGAAGGGAAGGGGAATGGGGGAGGGCCAGAGCTCTGCCTTTTCAAATGCAACCGGAGACCAAAGGCAATTAGATCATTGGGACCATTTCCGACCTGGCGCCACCGAGCCCCGGAAGTGACAAGGTAATTTGGACCTCTGACCGACGTGCAAACTGGTCGGAGGGCCGCGGCACCCAGGCAGCCCGAGTCGGCCGCAGTTTTACGGTCCTTTATGGACTCTGGGCTTCCGTGCCTGGATGCGCCTTACACCCCGCCAGCCACAAACTGCCCAGACCCGCGCGTTTGATCTTGCCCACGCCGGGGAAAGGTGTCTTCCCGGAGCAGTTGAAGCAGTGCCACAAAACTCTGGGAGGTTGGGGGTGCACTTTGAACCCCCCTCAAGCCCAGGGCTTGCGTCTCTCTCCTCCCCAAAAGCACAGCTGTCACCCTCAGTCCCTCCAATGCCAGAGCACAGAAGGAGACCCCTGCCAGGGCGCAGATATCAGGGGAGAGTTGCTCAGGTGGGTCCCCCCAGCCACCCTGCCCTGGGGGGAAAGGAGTGTCTTCCTCCCCTCTGGAGCTGAAGTGGAAGGTGGGCGCGGTGGGAGGCCCGGGAAGAGAAGGGGGCGCGATGGCTACCTTTGCTGTGCTGGTACTCGGCGTTGGCCGTGGCGCAGTCCGGGGTGCAGCTCACCTCGATTTCTTCATAGAAATCCGACTCGGTGTCCGAGCTGCTAGGTTGGCCCTGGCCCGAGAGGCTGTCGGCGGAGGGGGCCGGAGGTCCGGGGCCAAGCACCGCAGCCCCGGCTGCCCGCGGCTCGGCGCCCGGCCCGGCAGCGCTGCCCGCTAGCCCGTCGACCGGCTCCTCCTCCAGGCCTCCCCCGCCGCGCTCCCGGGCGGCCGGAGGGCCGGCCCGCGGGCTCAGGCAACCACGGGGCACCATCTTCTCGGGCGGCTCAGGCAGCGGGCTGCCCACGGCTTCGGACAAATTGGAGACTCTCTTGCCAACCAGAGTACCAAGCTGACCCGCATCCAGAAACATAACCATGTCCTTTCGGCTCTCCATCCTGGGGCTCGCCGGAGAGGGGGAGGGGGTAAGCCCCAAGTGAGCTCCTAGGCCCCCGGCTCCCGGGGTTCCCCAGCGGTCCGACAGATCTTGGCTTCGGGAGGGAGAAAGAGAGGCCAGGCGACTGGGCGGGCGCCGAGCGGCCGGAGCGCGATGTCGACGGTGACGGCGGTGGTGGCGGTGGGGAGCTGGGGTCACCTTGTGATGCGAGCGCTCCTCTGTGCCGCACCGCCTCTGGGAGGAAGCCCCATTGCCCTCTTCTTTCTAAGCTGTCATCCTCCTGCTGCAATCGTCATTACAGTACCGCTGGTGACGCCACTCGGCGAGCGCAAGTGGATAAATAGAAACGTCTGCCACAGCGAAGATGAAAGGAGACCCGCAGCTAATGGCTCGGCAGTGATGCGCCAGGTGTGGGCCTCGCTCGAATGGGGAGGAGAGTGTGAAAACAGACAGAGAGACACACACACTGAGAGAGGGAGACACCCAAGCAGAGGGGATGCAAATGGAATTCCGCAGAAAGAAAAAGAGAGCTTAAGGCGCGCCTCGAGTTCCGCAGGAGCTGCGGGACTCGGTAATTGAATCAGCTTCTGTTTTTTGTGTGTTGTTGTGTTTGATTTTTTTTATTGTTGCTTTGGTTTTTGTTTTCTTAACTTGGTGCCTTGCTCTGACACTGATGAGAGAATCCATAACTGCATTTTAAAAGTGTGAAGGCCGACTCACAAGCCTGGCTTCCCTCGTCATTGCAACTGCCTGTCCTGGCGGGCTAACCTCCTAGGGGCTCGGAAGTCTTTTCACAAGCTACCGAAAAACATATTCCCTCCTCCAGCTGGCTGTCTGGAGAACTTGAGCCTGGGGTATCCTTTCCTCTTTCTGCCTCCTCCCACTTTCCTACTCCCAGAAGTCTCCCTCCTCCTGGAAACCAAAAGAGAACTTTGCTATTTTTCTTCCCCAAGGGGTGGAAGATAAATGCGTTAATGCTTCTTCTTTAAGGACCTGCCTCGGCTGCTGACTCCAAATGCTTGCTGATTTTTTTTTTTTTTAATTCCCCTTCCCCATCTAGGTGGCCTTAAGCTTTCCACAGCTCTGCTTGACCTCCAGGTGACTATTCATAGAAGAAATCGTTTTCCCATTTGCTTGGGCCTCGCCTGCACTTCAGGTATGTAGGGTGGGGAGAGGTTCTAAGGGTGGCCTTTTTTTTACCCCCTTTCCTGCCCATATTTTAAGGTATTCGTTCAGAGTCAACGAATTCCTCCTGAAACAGGTTTTGCTAGTGAAGAGTCACTAAGAAATGCGGCCCCTCCAGCGGCAGCAACAGAGGCTCCCAGCTGGGAGAAGGTGCTGTTCTCATCCACGGGGGGGGGCGGGGGCGGGGGGGCGGGGGTTGAGAGTACCCCAGCACATGGCATTGGGGGTATGGACTCCCAGGGCTCTCCCCCGGTCCTGCCTACAGGCTTCAGTGCTGCCGGGGATAGAAGAAAAAGAAGTCACCAGAAATGCCCTGAAATATCAAGTGACTAGGGGTGCTCATAAATCTTTGAGGACAGAAGGGACCCTCCAAGGCAGGGCTGGGGGGACTTTGTAGTGCCTGCTGTCTTTGGAAGCTTGTTGCCTCAGGTCTTCTTCCAGGGAAGGTACACTAGAGCCCTTTATACACTGACCCCTTGCCAGCTCTGAGCAAGTATGTTGGGGACCAGGCAGGTGGCCTAGGGCTCTCCCCACTTTGCTCAGGGCAGAAGGCAGGCTTCTTCACACTGTCTTATCCCTACAACTCTCCTTTCTCTCCCCCTCCTCAGAGCTTCTAGCTCTAAGCGGCCGGGGCTGCCCCTGCACCCCCCTACACATCCCAAGACAAAGCCCCAATTTCTGAAATTCTAAAGAAAAGTGTGTCACTATCCTTTTTGTCTTCTATCTCCTACTCTGCTCTCCTCCATTCTCTTTCTCAACTCTTCTCCCTCTTTCCCTTGCCTCAGTCTTCCTCTCTGTGGGCTTGTGGAGGTGGTGGAGAAAGCCAACCGTTGGAGCAAGACGAAGTTCCCTTCTCACTCTTGCTTTCTACTTCCCCTGTTCAATAAGATGCTCAGGAGCCTCGCCTGGGGTTGGAGGTGGGGGGAAGGGCAAGGGGGTCTGGAAGGTAATGTCGGCATAAACCTCTCCACTCCCTGGGACCCCCGAAGCCGCCATCTGCTGAGCACTGCTGGATCAAAACTCCTAGGGGGTATTATAAAGGTGACAGGAGCGACTGAGATCAAGTCCTCGAGCCTTTTGCCGCGTTGCAGAGTTGTCCTAGGATTCCGTCGCGCCCTGCTCTTCCCAGCCAGCAGCCAGAGCCTGAGGGAGCACCTGGCTTGCCCTCTCCTTCTGTCAAAGTCGAGCCCGCGGCGCCGGTGTTCGACCAGCCTCGGTTGGGCCCTTCCGGCATCGGGCCTGGGGCTCGCCCACCCTCTGCTCCCCCTACGAGCCTGCCGCCTTCTCACTGCCGCTCCCGCTGCGCTCACCTCCTTGGGGCCAAGTCCTCCGAGGGACTCCAGTCTCCCCGCCCCGCCCCCAGCTTTGCATTCAATGGGAGTGCTCTGCGTTTGATCCTCTTTTCCTCTGGGTTTTTCCTGCGAGATGAAAGCCGAGTAGGATTGAAAGATCAAGAGGTACCACTTGCGTCTCCTTCCTGGGTCCGGCCCACCCTAAAGGGGCTTCCCCTGCCGTCCCCGGGAGGAAGGAGGCTGCAGCCCAGGCTCAGCCTCTCCCGGAAGGGGGCCTGCCTCCTCCGGGTTTCGGATCTGAAGCTTCGGGGACGCCCCCTCCGCCCCATCCCTCTCTGGACTTCTGCCCCCGCCCTTTCAAAGCATCCGCAATTCCCCACCCCCCACCCCCCACCCCCGGCGCTCCCAGTGTCTGGGGACCTATCGCACCCTCGGACGCAGGGGGAAAAGAAACAAAATAATTTTTAACCAAATGTCACTTCTTCCAAAAGCGTGCTTTCGTCAACATCAGATGAAGAAAGGTCGGATTTTTCACAAGAGGAAGAAAACAGGAGGGCACTGAATAAGAATACTATTTCTGTTTAATTTTTTTTTAGGGGGGAGGGTTATTTTAATAGCGTGGTTATTACTGTATCATTAAGGTTATTCTCGACCACACTGCTCGAGAAGCAAGGTAAATTCGCAGACGGAGTGAAGTCCGCCGCCGCGGAGGCCTGGGAAACCCCATAAAAGCGGAGAGGGGAAGATAGCCCCCTAAGTGGGGTCCAGCGTAGGCCCATACTGCTTCTCCTCTCCCTTCGGCAGGGACGACCCCCTTCCCCCACCCCCGGCGGCCTGCTGTCCCCTCCCCCGCTGCGGCGACGGGTTTAGGTCCAGCCGGCTCCTCTCCGATTGAAATTCCCCGGACTTCAAAAGCTTGAGGCTCCGCTTCCGCCTGGGCTGGGCCGGGCCGGGGGCGGGTGGGAACCCCGGGGAGGCGACGCGGAGATAAGATGCGCGGCTTGTGTTAAATGGAATCGGAAGCCGAGCTTGGGCCACCAGACGCGTTGATCCGCTGGAGCCGCTACGCTTTCCCGGAGAACACCGGCTCCAGAGAGCGACGGCAGGGGGTGGGAAATGCCTCCGTGGCCTTTGGACCCGGCTTGGGTGCGATGATCTGCGGCCCTGCGTACCTCCTCCAGCCAGGTGCGGGGACCCCCAGAGGCGAGTACAAGTCTCGGCTGAGAGGCAGGGGCGTAGGTTTCCGGGAGCCCGTTTGGCTCCTTCGGCGCCAGCAAAATTTTGATCTGGGGAAGAAAAAAATTGGTTTTGCTTCTCACTTTGGTAAAACGCAAGAACAAAGGGAGCTTCTGTTTAAACAATAAGCGTTGACCGGCTGTGGTGGATATTGATCTCGGGCCCTTGTCCGTCTTCCGAGCCCTTGTCGCGGGAGTGGACATCGAAGTTTCCGCGGGGCTGGGTCTTCAAGGCCGGGATCGTGGGGGTGAGGGAACTTCTGGGGTTGGTCCCTGTCTTGTCCCTGGCAGCCGCCAACGCCCGTCTGGGAACCCCAAGTCCAGAAGCACTGCTGTCCCGTGCCTCCCTCCAGGAGCAAGGTCCACTGGATCTCAGACGCCCAGAGCTCCGGCTTCCCTGTGCCAGGAGATCAGGCCTCCTCCACTTCCCCCATACCCTGGCCCACCCACCTCTAGAGGGAGTCCCTGGCACACTCACCTGCGGGGGGTACCACAGGACAGTTCCTCCCAGAGGGAGGAACCTGCAGCTTCTGGAATTCTGCTTTGGATAAACTCCCCTTCTCTCTGTGCCTCCCAGAGCCAAGAGCCAGGAGCCTGGGACAGGAAACTGGTTGCTTTCTGCCCCTGACACTCTTTGCTCCTTGGAACTGGGGCCAGCCAGACCTACCTCCACTCTTGCATCTGCACCTGTCAGCCCCAGGTCCCTATAGACCCAAGCCCAGTGGCTTTCCCACCCTGAACTTCAGACAAGTGCCCGAGCAGCCCACATTCCTACACCCACCACTTGCCTATCCCAGAGAGACCGCCTCAAGCTCAAGGCTTGCTTCTGCCTCGAGCCACCAACTGGAAGGGTCCATTTTGCCTCAGAGGAGCAGTTCCCCAACATCCAAGCAACCAAAGCCCAGACATACCCTTCCTCCACCCTAGCAGGGATGGTATGGGTTTCTCCTTCACCGTGACCCTTGAAATGAAATTTGCTTTCATTACAAGCCCATTTCTCATTTAATCAACACAACACTCCTTTAAAAGTCCTCAGCAGGCCACAGTTCCTTTTCTCCCACAGTGATAGGGTAACCAGTGGTCTTGACCCAAATGGCCAGACACTAGACCAGTTCTCCTTCCGAGGCTCTGTCCCTCCCGGGCCCGCAGGGATACCTCAATACCCACCAGTGCCTGAACTCTCCACGAGGCCATCTTCCACAAACTCCTGCCCTTTCTGGGACCTAGGTGGGTCCAGGGGCCTCTCAGACAGGTAACCCCCTGCCCTCAGAAGCAGAAGGCTCGGGGCCCACATACCTGGAATCTTCTCGCAATGTCTCCCCAATGATTTCCCAGGAGGGCAAAGAGAAACCCTATCTGGAAATCTGGGAACCCCACATGATAAGAGTAATCACTGTTTTAAGCGTTTCAGCTGTATTAGCTCTTTCCGTCCACACAATACGCCTGAGGAAGATAGTATAAATCATCCCTATTTTGCAGCTGAGTAATCTGAAGCACAGAGAGAAGGCCCACATATAAGTGACCGAGTCAGGACTGAACTTCTATCTAGCCCTCTAGCTTCAAGTCCACACTCACAACTGGAGCTATGAGAAAATGCCAAGGACTGCATTCAGAGCCTTTCCTTTCCAAAGCTCCAGTTACGTTTTTTATGCCAAGCCCTTTCCTCCACCTCACTCCCAGATGAATTCACTGGATTTGGGAGAAGTGGTTTAGCTAATCTCTGGCCACTTAATTTGAGCATGAAGAAGACTAAAGGAAAAAATGGTACAAAACCATTTAGAAAACTATCCAGGAGAGGGTCTCCAGGTCTTGCCCTCTTTTAAGACATGGATCAGAGGCTAGGTGGCCCTTGTACAGAGGGGACTGCAGGGAGGCTGGAACCTTCCTTAGGGATTTGGGGTAGGAGAGCCTAACTGCCCTGCCCCGGGGGGGG